>NC_091434.1:36176710-36530265 GCF_964237555.1 Oryctolagus cuniculus
ACTGCCTTCCCGGGCCACAGCAGAGAGCTGGACTGGAAGAGGAGCAACCAGGAATAGTACCCGGCACCCCAACCGGGACTAGAACCTGGGGTGCTGGAGCCGCAGGCAGAGGATTAACCTAGTGAGCCACGGCACCGGCCTCAAGTGGGACCTTTAAGAGGTGATTAGGTAACAAGGGCTCTGCCTTTGTGAGTGGATGCATCCATCCGAGGATCAGTGGAATAGTAGAATGCATTATCTCAAGAGCAGTTCTGTTATAAAAGCTAGTCTCCTATAGGTGCTCCTCTCATCATGTGACGCCCTGTGCGACCTCCCGTCTCTGAACAGAGGCCCCCCCAGCAAGAAGGCACACAAAAGATGCAGCCCCTCGGCCTTGGACTTCCCAGTCTCCAGAATAGTGAGAAGAGTAGGACTTGATTGTTTTAAAGATTGATTGATTGATTGATTGATTGGAAAAATAGAGTGGGGGAGAGAAAGGAAGGGGGGGAGGGTAGAGAGAGAGAGTGAGCAAGCTATCTCGTCTGCTGGTTCACTCCCCAAATGCTGGCAGTAGCCAAGGCTGGACTAGGCCAAAGTCCGGAGACTGAAACTTAATCCCAGTCTCCCATCTGGGTAGCAGGGACCCAAATGCCTGAGCCATCGTCTGCTACCTCCTGGGGTGCACATTAGCAGGAAGGTGCATTGGAAGTAGAAGAGCCAAACCAGTATGGGATGTGGGTGTCCTAAGCAGAGCCTTAACTGCAATGCCAACACCACCCTTCCATGAACTTTTTGAAGCACCTTTATATGGCTGACTATGGTAGCTATTTTGCGGTGTTATTATAATGATTCAATGAACTATGCCAATACATCGGTGAACGCTGTGCCTGTAATATACTAAACACCCAGTAAATGTTAGTTTATATATTAAACAGAGAAGCTGAGGATTTCAAACTTCAGCTGTTAAATCCTTCTCTTGCTGTAATCTGTAGTAAATGGATGATGCACTGTTAAAATCAGGTAGTAACTATTTGAATACTCATATGCCTGCTGAATCTCTGCCCAGCCTTGTTTCCATCAGTATCCAGAACCAAATAGCTTACTGTTGTTTCACATGTGTGAGTCTGAAAACTCCCAACTCTAGATTTCATCTAGTGTGAGCTATCAGTTATTCAGTGGTGCATATTCAGATGTCTGAAAATGCCACATTTTTGGATATTTGCAATTTATATTAGGAAAGGGAAAATTAATTTTATTACTTACTTTCACCACTCCAGTTCTTTAAAAAGGTTGATGGTAGAGGAAAGGAAAAAAATTGGCTAAAATGAGGACTCTGAGATACACTGTGATTTCATTCACATACTATCTTTCTATATCCCAACAGCCTGAGTAAAACCCAGATTGCTTTTATAGGACTCCCAGTGGTAGTGGATTTGAAAGGCCTCTCACGATTTGCATAATTCACAGTAGTACCTACAGTGAAGTGTCTTCAGAATTCCAGATAAGATATCGTCTGGGAGGGGTACACGGGTTGTTTCAATTAATTGTGAAATTTCTCAAGTTTTAAAGCTCATCTGCCCTTAATGCAATTTTTCAGATTTTGGACTTTTTTTCTCATTTCTAAACCCTTTCTTCCTAGCCTTTCCCCAATAAGCACACTCAAAAAACCAACTTTTGTTAAAAGATGTGCACCTGGCATTGACTGTGGTATATTCTGCAAAACATCCTTTGCTTGATGGTTTCAGATGTAATGGGAAGAATGAAAAATCTAATATTTGCATAGCGTGCAGTTTCAGGACATCCCGTGACGTTGAGCCTATAATCATGCCAATTAAGGTTATAGTCTCTGTGTTTTTGTACTAATTAGCTCATCACCATACAGCTCCTTTCAAAATCAACTTCAAAGGAAAAAGAAAATCATCAACCAAAGTAAGTGATTGCTGAAGAATAATCTATCAATCATCTCACTTCGAAAGAGAGTTAAAGAGAAAGGAAATGATATGCAAAGTGACTGGAAAGAAATGTCAGCTTCATTACCATTAAAGGGTGAAAATATGGGCTGGGCAAGAACCCACTTCAGTAAATGTAATAGATTAATTTTCAGTCCCAAAGGAACTTTAATCCACATCCTAACATCAGGTAAAAATGGCTGCGTCTGAGCTGTGGGCTTTTGGGCAGTCCTCAAATGGGGACATAGAGTAGATTCCTGATGATCTTCCCGTTGTCCTGGGCTGGTGATAAAGTAGAAAGGGTTGTTAGTGAAGCAAAGTATTAATGCCCTGCAGAGCTTGCTTCAGTTTATTTCTTGCCTGTCAGAGCTCTACTTATATAAAAATAAAAACAAGTATTCTGAATAAGAAAGCAATGTCAACTGCAGTCACATAGCAATGTCCTGGAAGAATCTGTGTTCTAGTTGCCCAAGCTCCTTGCTTTATAGGATAAAATCTTTTCCAATATCTTTTCCCATTTATGGATGATGGTCTGTTTCTGGATTTCCAGTTATAGCCATTATCAACTCTGACTGTCCCAATCTCCTAACTTCTCACTCCTAAAACTAAAATTGTTGTATGTTTTTCTCTCAATCCTTCAGCCCTGTTACAACACAACCAACAATGGATAAATTTAAGTAAGTGACTTTCTCTTTTTTTATTTATTTATTTTTTATTTATTTGACAGGTAGAGATATAGATAGTGAGAGAGAGAGAAAGAGAGAGAGAGACAGAGAGACAGAGAGAAAGGTCTTCCTTCCATTGGTTCACTTCCCAAATGGCTGCCACGGCTGGTGCTGCGCCGATCTGAAGCCAGGAGCCAGGTGCTTCTTCCTGGTCTCCCATGTGGGTGTAGGGCCCAAGGATTTGGGCCATCTTCCACTGCCCTCCCGGGCCACAGCAGAGAGCTGGACTGGAAGAGGAGCAACCGGGACTAGAACCGGTGCCCATATGGGATGCCGGCGCCACAGGCAGAGGATTAACCAAGTGAGCCACGGCGCCGGCCCCAGTAAGTGACTTTCTCAAAAGTCAATAGATACTTTTAAAATAGGCAACCCTGTCATTTTACAAATTGGAAAACTGATGCCAATGGACTTGCTCTAGGTCATACATTTAGAGCTTACTCCCTCATCATCATGGAGAAATGGGGGGCTGGTGCTGTGGCATAGCAGGTAAAGCCGCCACCTGCAGTACAAGCATCCCATATGGGCTCAAGTTCAAGTCCCAGCTGCTCCACTTCCGATCCAGCTCTCTGCTGTGGCTTGGGAAAGCAGTGGAAGATGGCCCAAGTCCTTGGGCCCCCATATCCATGTGGGAGACCTTGTGGCTCTTGTGGCTGTTGTGGCCATGTGGAGAATGAGCCAACAGATAGGAAGATCTCTCTCTCTTTCTCTCTCTCTCTCTCTGTGACTCTGACTTTCAAAATAATGAATAAATCTTTAAAACAAAAAAGGAGAAACAGACACAAAGAAAGGATAAATAGTCCCACATTTGCAGCCAATTCACCCCACATGAATGGTACACTCAGAGTATACCTGACTCCCATTTAGAACAAGTACAGATTACCTAGAACCACTTCCATTTCACCAAAAAAGGAAACTTTACAAGTCACTAATATTTTCTTGCCTTAGTGCAAGGAGGAGGAAACCTTTGAGTGTGACTCAAATGTTTTTGTTAATGGTAAATACATCACTCAGCCACCTACCCCCAAAAAAGCTGCACGTTGTCTGTAGAGAGAGACGTTGGCAGTGCCAGATCTTTGGTGGAACCCATTTCTCATGTGACACTTCCGGCTGCTGTAATGCCAGCCCTGTTCCCAAGAACGACTTCAGTTCCTTAGTCACAGAAACAGTCACTCTCTTCTTACTCTGCCCTGGGTTGTGTAGGACCCTGCTGCCAGCTGGAGCATTGTAATGATTTGGGGGCCCTGACCTCCTTCACGCTCCCAGTGTCTAGGGAGCTGTTGTGTTCACACCCTGGGCATGGGAAGAAGCACCCTGAGCACTCTGCAGCGTGAGCAGAAGCAGCTGTGGTGGTGGGAAAGCTCTGAGGTGGTGAGGACTATGATGTATCTGCTGAGCCTGTTGCAGGCATTCCCGGAGCTAGAATGAGTGCTGGTGAGCTCTACTCTCTCAGATGGCCAGGGGAGAAACACTCCGCCTAACTTCACACCCATAGCCTGGAGGCAGCAGAACCAAGATGAGCACCCCAGGGCCCTTGACTCTAGTTTCTGTTTTCACTTTGCCTTTGCCATCATTCAGCATCTTTCCAAGAACCCTCTGAACTGTCATGGCTGCTGGCTGCAATTTCCTGTCAGGTTGCAACTCGAAACAGCCTGCTAGGTCTTCAGTACCACAAATACAAATCAGCAGGTTAGATTTTATTTAAGTTTAAAAAACGATCTCACGGGGCTGGCGCTGTGGCATAGTAGGTTAAGCCTGCAGTGCGGGTTTGCGTCCCAGCTGCTCCACTTCCAATCCAGCTCACTGCTATGGCCTGGGAAGGCAACAGAAGATGCTCCAAGTGCTTGGGCTGCTACACCCGTGTGGGAGACCTGGAGGAAGCTCCTGGCTTCTGGCTTTGGCCTGGCCTAGACCCAGCCATCATGGCCATTTGGGGAGTAAACCAGCAGATAGAAGACCTCTCTCTGTCTCTACCTCTTTCTGTCTGTAACTTTGCCTCTCAAATAAATAAAATAGATAAATCTCTTAAAAACTTCATAGCAGCACTCATCACAGACAATCCAAAGTGAAATAATCCCAGCATCCATCAGTTGATGAATGGATAGACAAACCATGATCTAGCCATACAACAAAATAATATTCAGCCATAACAAGTGATGGAATTGCATGCTACAACATAGGTAAACCTGGAAAACATTATGCTGAGTGAAGGAGGCCAGGCACAACAGAGCTCATATTGTGTGCTTCTATTTATATGAAATATCCAAGACAGGCGTCCACAGAGACATAAAGCAGAGCAGATTGCTGATACCCAGGGACTGGGGAGAAGGAGAATGGTGGATGACTAAGTGATGGAAATGAGAACATTCTGAAACTAGATAAAATGCTGATATTTGCCTGATATTGGGAATGTACTAAATGCCACCGAATGGTACACTTTAATATGATTAAAATGTTAAATTATATGTTACATACACTTTGCCAGACCAAAAAAAAAGTGTTATAGATAATATATAAACATACATATTTAATATATATTCATACTGACACACTCTTAGACATTCACCATCTTCAAAAGCATACAACTAGTCTTTCACTACATTTTGATCATATGTTCTGTTCTCTGAAGGCAATCTGAACAGAATCTGAAGCCGAGTTCCACTCCTTTCTCTGGCTTTCTGTTCTCCTTCCCAAATGTAAGGAGAATGAACTGGTAGATACATCCTTAACGTACTGAGGCCAGGGAAAAAGATTCTGTTTCTCAACATCTGTAATTCTAACCACACATTGCACTAAACCACCAGCAGCCAGAATGAGAGTCTGAGATATGGATCATTTGGCTCTGCCTTCCCCTGGACAGTTTTCAAACAGGTTACTCAGGTGTGCAGTAACTAAATGAGATGGAGGGAGGCCATGTTAGACAACTGTGCTTCAGTGAACTCTATTAATCAAGTGTGCTTTTGGAAAATATAATTTAGAAGAACTAATTGCACTTAGCAGCTTTCCTAAGCAGGCCCTCTGTCGTGGATTAAATCTCTAGCCCAGGGCTTCATCCATAAGTAGGAAACTAAATCATTGCACTTACATGGTCACATCAGGGCCTGCTGAAGGCAATAAGAGTAATGCACTAGAACTAAAACCCAAAGTCTTTAGGTTTTGCCTGGCACATGTACACAACCTGTTATCTGTACTCCCCTAATAGGATCATATTACTGCAATGGCACTGTCTATTTAGGAATGCATTGCTTATGTTTTTATTTCTCAATATTATTCAAAGTCAGTCTGACCACATAAAGTTCTTGCCACACGTCAAGTCTGAATTTTGCCGTGTTGGCCACCTCTGTTCCATTGTTTAAGAAATGCTGACAAGTAGAATATACCAGAAATGTTTGTTTCCTGTCCTCTTAAAAAATAAGCAGGTCAAGAAACTTCAGTCAACTGCTTCCTCTGCATTTTACCCTTTGGAAAAGACAGACAACCATGAGCTTAAGAAAAAAATAAGATTATTAGGAATTTTTAATTCATGATATAAAAAAGTGGTTAAAGGAAATTACTATATTTAAAAATTTAGTGTTTGATCCTGGAATTTATTATCCTGATTTATAGAATAAATTCAGTAGCCAAGTAATACTGTTGAGTAACTGCAATTTTTTTTTCTTATCATTTGGAACCACTGTCTTCATTTGAGAAAATAAATCATTCCCAAATTCTCTGGCTCTCTGTTCAGATATCCAGTTCTTCATTTAATTAGCATCATAATATGTCTGTGTAACTGAATACCATTTGTGTAATCTAAGTATATGCCATGATTTCAGTATCTCTTGTAGCAAAGAAAACTAAAAAACATAAAACCCTCAAGATCTGTCTTGAGGAGTAAAGATGAAAATGAGACAAATAAGAGAAATGAGAAGCAAATGGAAGAACAACAAAACCTTAAATGAAATATAATATGCCTGTAGTCAAAGAAGTGGCCATTCTGATCCATCTGACAGAATTAATCAAAGATAAGAGAACATTGGTTTTGATTGTGGGTGGAACTTTGATAAAATTCCAAAAACCTTTTGCCATCACAACACCTCCCAAAGGTGGCCTGTTAGAGGTTTTTACACAAAGAATGCAAGGACGATGTCACTTTCGTGCTAAAGTTAACAAATAGGATTATAATTGACAAGAGTCAGAACATTTTAGAGAGTCTTTAACTGAAATTACGGCAGCACAAATGTTTTCTGTAAGTCCCAAACCCAAGCTATTACTTATATTTAACCATATGTCAGTTGATATTGGTTTATATAATAATTTTTTGAGATTTATCACTATTTGAGATGTCACCAACATGCAGTGCCTCAAATTCTATTGTTCCAGCAAAGAGACCTGTTTGAAACTTTAAAAAGCAATCAGTGAAATTCACACATTATTTTCTATAAAATACTTTCAATAAATTCTGAATTAATTGGTCTTTCCCAGTGTGTTTCCCAGCAACCATTTGGCCAAGCTAATACATGAGCAGAAGATAAGAACTCCTTTTGCTCTCTAATCCCAATTTTTTTTTAATTTTATTTAAGGTATACAAATTTCATATAATTCCTATATACATATTCTGGATCATAGTGCTACTTCCCACCCTACCCTCCCTCCTGCCCACATTCCCACCCTTATTCCTCCTCCCTCTCTTATTCCCATTCTTAATTTTTACGAAGATCTGTTTTTTAATTTCCTCAACAGTGGAGACAAAGGCCATAAACAATTGAGTCTCAAAATGTCAATTTCACACCTATTTACCTTTTAGGTACTCTTTTAGTTACCACAGATCAGGGAAAATATATGGTATTTGTCTTTTGGGAACTGGCTTATTTCACTAAGTATAATGGTTTACAGTTCCATCCATTTTGTTGCAAAAGACAGGATTTCATTCATACAGTATTCTATAGTATATATATATATATACTATAATTTCTTTATCTAGTCTTCAGTTGATGGACATCTGGGTTGATTCCATATCTTAGCTATTGTGAGTTGAACTGCAATGAACTTGGGGGTACAGATCACTCTTTCATATGCTGATTTCATTTCATTTGGGTAAATTCCCAGCAGTGGGAAAGCTGGGTCAAATGGTAGGTCTATATTCAGATTTCTGAGGTATCTCCATACTGTCTTCCACAGTGGCTGCACAAATTCTAATCTCAATTAATCATGTCAGATTAAGCTATAATACAGAGTGTAAGTAAAATAACATGCAAAAGGTATAATGTTTTTCCCTGGGATTTAAGAATTTTTAGTGACAGGCCAACTCTGATGCTACCTAAATGGAATCATTTTATTTATATATTCTTTGTAGAGTTTAATTTTCTTACCTGTGAAGTAAGGAGACTCAATTTAGAAGGACCTCTGGCTGGCGCTGTGGCTCACTAGGCTAATCCTCCGCCTTGCGGCACTGGCACACCGGGTTCTAGTCCCGGTCGGGGCGCCAGATTCTGTCCCGGTTGCTCCTCTTCTTGTCCAGCTCTCTGCTGTGGCCAGAGAGTGCAGTGGAGGATGGCCCAAGTGCTTGGGCCCTGCACCTGCATGGGAGACCATGAGAAGTACCTGGCTCCTGCCATCGGATCAGCGCGTTGCGCCAGCCGCAGCGTGCCAGCCGCGGCAGCCATTGGAGGGTGAACCAACGGCAAAAGGAAGACCTTTCTCCCTGTCTCTCTCTCTCTCACTGTCTACTCTGCCTGTCAAAAAATAAATAAATAAATAAATAAATAAATAAGAAGGACCTCTAACTTTCACCTCTAAATTATTTTTAATTCAATTTATATTTTCCATTCATGATATGTAAGTGAAGCAAGTTAGAAAATAGACTATTTGTAAAACTAAAGTGAAAATGTATTCAGAATTATATAAAGGGGCCAGTGTTGTAGCATAGCAGGTAAAGCCACCACCTGTGATGCCAGCATCCCATTTGGGCATCAGTTCATGTCCTGGCTGCTTAACTTCCAATCTAGCTCTCCTCTAATGGCCTGGGCAAAGTAGCAGAAGATGGGGCAAGTGCTTGGGCCCCTGCCATCCAGGTGGGAGACTCAGATGAAGCTCCTGACTCCTGGTTTAGGTTAGCCCAGCCCTGGCCATTGCAACCACTTGGGGAGTAAACCAACAAATGAAAGATTGGTCTCTCTCCTTCCCTCTCCTTCTGTAACTCTTTCAAGTGAGTAAATGATTACAGCAACATGTTAATGGTGAGTATATAATTTTTACATAAAAGTTTTATTCTCATTTTATATGTGTATATTTTCTGTTTTGTGAGTATATATGTATTTTTGGTCAGAAAAATAGAAAGCATTTTATAAACAAAACATTAAATCATTTTAACATTTAAAGATCAATAAGTATTCTGTTTTTGGAAAAGTTTGAAGGACATAAGATAGATTTAGTTGCTCTTTCTTGAAGAGATACACAGTCCAAGATGGTTCTACATGAGAACTCCAATTTCTAGAATATCAACTAAAGGAGCAGTTTGTCCAGCACAACATACTGTACCATCAGATTCTCTACTTTTTAGAAAGATTAATGATTTGTTTGAAATGCAGAGTGACACAGAAAGAAGAGAGAGAGAGAGAGGGATCGTCAGAGAGATATCTTCCATTTACTGGTTCACTCCCCAAATGGCCACAACAGACAGGACTGGGCCAGGACAGCCAGAAGCCAGGAACTCTATCTGAGTCCCCAACATGGGTGGCAGGGACCCAGGGACATGGGGGCTGTCTCCCACTGCTTTCTCAGGCACATTAGCAGGGAGTGGGATTAGAAGCAGAGCAGCTGAGACTTGAACCAGCACTCTGATATGGGGTGCCAGTGTTGCAGATGGTACCCTAACCTGCTGTGCCACAACCCTGGTCCCAGCTTCTCTACTGTCATTGCCCCATCATCATCATTATAATCTGAAAGTATTTCTTCTGTTAATTTTGCCAGAACACTACAAAAGATAATATACACATTAAGAAACACATTCTTTCCCCCCAAAGATAAATAACATTATTGAATATGGTCAACTGAACAGGCCAAATAAAAGAATTGTGTAAACACTATAGGAACAAGATAGTAGTGGAGGTAAAATGTAGTTATGTTTTCTTAATATATAATTGGTATACCAAAAAGCTGTATTCAATTAATATATACATCTTGATGAATTTGGGCACATGTATAACCAGGTATTAAACATGCATTATGGGGAGAAAGTTTTAGAAAAAGGTGGTAAATTCATTTAATGTAGGCTTAGCTATTCGGGTCCTAATTCACTGAAAACTTGAATATAGGACCCAAAATGTTTTTAGAATTTTTTTTTAGTTTTTAAAAAAGTTTATTTGAGGGGCCAGCATTGTGGCATAGCAGGTAAGGCTGTTGCCTGCAGTGCCAGTATCCCATATGGATGCTGGTTCAAGACCCAGCTACTCTACTTCCAATCCAGCTCCCTGCTAATGCACCGAGGAAAGCAATGGAAGATGGCCCAAGTACCTGGGCCCCTGCACAAACATGGGAGACCTAGAAGAAGCTCCTGTTCCTGACTTCAGATCGGTCTAGCTCTGGCTGGTATGGCCATTTGGGGATTGAATCAGTGGGTAGAAGATTTTCTCTCTCTCACTGTCTCCCCACATCTCCATAACTCTGTCTTTCAAATAAATAAAAAAATCCTTTTTAAAAAATTGAGAGGTGGAGACACTCACACACACACACACACACACACACACACCACAGAGAGAAAGAGAAAGAGAGAGAGAGAGAGAGAGCTTTCATCTGCTGGTTCACTCCCCAAATATCCACAACATCCAGGGCTGGGCCAAACCAAAGCAATACTGGAGCCTGGTATCTAACCCAAGGACTCTGGTAAGGGACCACAGATGTCCTAACTGGTGGGTTAACTGCTATGCCAAACATCTGCCCCAGAACCAGAATTTTCAGATCCTTTAATGGCTGTGATTAAAAAAAAAAAAAAAAAAAAAAAAAAACCAACACTGAGCCTCACAGGCAGACAGGTAAGAGTGGCTTCATATCAGCTGAAGACTTTATGTTTTGAGTGTGTGTCATTGGTTTCTAAATTTACGGAAATCAAACAAGATGCACTCAGCAGGTCAAACAGATTACCTTCATTTAGATTGGGGTCCCTGAGGTGTTAGAGATAAAAATTGTCACAATCGGATACCAGAGGATTCCTAGAAATTCCCACATTCGGTAATATCAATTGGACATGACCTTAGGCATACCAAGGATTGAAAATTGGGAGACCCAATATTAAACAATTTTAGAATGATTTTCTGATTCCTGTATATTTTTTAAAATATAGGGGTGTAGTTTGAGGCTTCCAACCATGCCAGTCTCTTTCTGACAAGAGACTCATCTTTCCTTAGCACGTGGAGCCCTTTCAATGACCTAAGCTTCACAGCATAATGCAACAGTCAAGGAGACTCCCATGGAAATGTCAAGAAGGCCGGCCGGCTGCCCACAGCTCAGCAGGACTCCAACATCCCTCCGTGATGAAAGGCTCAACTTCCTCATCTTCCTAGGAACGTGAGCATAAAGCTGCAAATCCAAGTGACCACAGTCCTTCAAACACATCATTTTTGGAGGACTGTATTTTTTCAGTGATGCTGTCATTGTTTGGAGAATCCTTAGGATACCATTTTGGAACTATACATTTATGGAGAAGGAAAAATGCAGTATCTTCGGTCTCTTATTACTTTGTGATCATGTCTCGTTTTGACACAAAATGATCAACCTTCCTCAGTTAATTAGATAATTGTTGGAGAGGAAGTCAAATTCATATTCAAACAACAAACAAGTTTTGCCTTTGAAAATGTTGCAAAGATTGGGCAATAGGCTTTTGAATACCAAGAACATTTTCAGTAATGGCAACATCAGTAGAATAAGGAGTAAGAAATCACATCTTGGATTTCAGCAGGACATGCAATCCTGCCCCAGAGCCACACCGAATGTGAAGGAGGGGAGGATGGACATCCTCGTGTTACTGCCACTTGTATAGCAGCACAGCTGAGCATCGGGCTGCCAGGAGCTCAGACTGGGAGTTACATCAAAACTTCACAAGGTGTAGTCCAAGTAACAGCCTTGGGACCCAAGGAAAAATCACATATAGGCAGGTTAGAAGCATGCAAGAAGTAGGAATCCAGGCAGGTAGAAGCCAGATCCTTCCCCTTCAAAAGGTCTTCCCGCAGACTAATGAGCCTGGGGCCCTGGGATGGGAAGATAGAGTTCAGGTCAGGGCTTCTGGCCTCAGATAAAAATGCTGGGCTTTTTTTTTTGTGGAAAGCCAGGCCCTCTCTGAGTCTGGAGGGGGTCCAGTGGCCATTCCCAAGGCCAGGAGCTGTATGAGTGTCCAGCGATCTGAAACTCACTGGACAGTGTCTAAGGCTAAGACTCATTTATTGAAGGACCAAGACATTCAGAACTCATAACTTGCAACTAGGACAGAAGTGAAACTGAGCCTGTGGGTGAGGCAAGAAATGTGGGGGAGCTGAGATATTTGGGAACACAGATGAAAGAAAGGGATGAAGACAGAGATAAGAAGCATAAATAAGGTCTGCTTGGATGCCCATGACCTCTCTGAAGAGACCGGCACCCTGATATGTTTTTTCAGAATATCTGTCACTTTAATCTATTGGCAAAACTCACATGGAAAATGCTGTACTTCCTTTCCTCCTGAGCTTGTCACCCTTAAAAGGGTGCTTTGTATTCCATGGATTCCTTGGATTTGCCAGTCTTTTTTTTTTTTTTTTTTAATTTAGCTAACCAATTTTAGTGGAGTTGAAACCAGACCGTGGTTTTCAAAGAGCAGATAAACTGAGAGCAGACTAGATTCTGACTTCCCCCACATTCTGGTTTCATTACGCTCTTGAAACCCAAATCAATTTTATGAAAAAAAAAAAAAAAGCTGATAAAACTGGGCTTGATTCTTAGCAAACCTGACCCAGTTAGAACCCAAAGTTGAATGGAATCCAGCTTTTAATTTAGGGGGCTGTGCTAGCAGAAATGAAACTAAATGTGTAAGAACTGAAGAGAAGGAAAAAATTATTATTATGTGATAAATTTATTAATGCAAATCTCTGAGCAATGAGTGGACAGATGGTAAGAAAATATTTCCAGGTCTAAAAACCCAGAAATTACTCTAAGGTCATAATTCTAAAATAACTCTTCTGATTAAGTTCAAACTTTCCAAGAACATTCATCTTTTATTTGAAATGAACCATGAGAAATCTAAAACTAAAAGTCATTGTAAACTGCTTGCATGAGAAGAATTATATTTTCACAATGGAACTATAGAGTAACCATTGTCAATTACTAACTACGATATTAAGGCAAGAGACAAAATGTCATTGGGTCCAAGAGAAAGAAGAAGAAACAGGAGAGTTAGGGGGAGGAGGAGTAAGGAGGTAGGGAAGAGAGTGAAGGAAGAAAGGAGAGAATACAGTGATTACACTGACTGATTCTCAGAACAAGTACTTGTGACTAACAGGGTACTGGTAGCCTTATTATAAATACCTCTCAGATGTCTCATTTTCCGTGGTAAGCATCTCCCTTCTGGACCAGTCCCAGAGAGCTCTGTCTCCAGGGAATCACAGAGTAGCTAAGTCAATATTTAAAACCAACTCTCACTGTTATTCTCTCTCTAGGCCAGGATTTCTCAACTTCATAGCAATTAACAAATGGGGCCAAAATGGGATTAAACTTGAAAGAATTTTGTTGGGGAAAAGTCTGTGAAAGAAGATTGGGAGGCAGATGGGGAAAGGTGGAACCATCAGGTCATGTTGCAAATTGGACCTCCAAGTCAAGGATGGAGGGGAGGAAGTTTGGGTGGAAGCATTCTAGGCCCCAGTGCAGAATGGAAGGTTTGGCAACTCTGTTGGGGTCCTTGAGCTGAATGGGCCATCTGGAACAGGCTTACTTTAAAATTCCTACCCTACTCAGTCATTGGCTGGGAGCAGCCCATGGGAAGCAGAACTTCAGCATGAATAGGGTGCCATAGACTAAATGGGCCCCCAAATTTGTATTTCAAAATCTAATTCCCAATGTATTTGGAGGCAGGGCTTTTGGGAGACTATTAGGTCTTAAGGGCAAAGGCCTTATAAATGGGATTAGTGCCCTAATAAATGGGGCCCCTGAGACTTCCTTTGCCCCTTCCACCATATGAGAACACAGCGGGGGAACTGGTCACCTATGAATCAGGAAATGAGACCACACCAGATACTAAGTCAGCCAGTGCTTTAATCTTGAACCTCTGAGTCTCTAGAACTACAAGAAATAAATATTCAGTATTTATAAACCACCCAATCTGTTGCATTTTGTTGGTGCATCCAGAAGGGACTAAAACAGAGAAATGAATGTCACAGTGCAACAGCTTGTGCCTTAGGTCCCTTATACTCCTTACAGTAGGAGATCTGTGAGGCTCGTTCTCACGAATGTCCCTTGTGCCATGTGGATCCACTTCTCATAGATTCAAGCAGCTGCCTTTTCACAATTCTGGTGGATCTTTCTACCTAAAGGAAAACTCAGGAGAGGGAGGCTAATGAAGTGAACAGCAGTCTCTGTCACAGTGATTGTTCTCATCCTCCTCTTCCTCCTCCACTGTCCATTCTAAATCCCTCACCCTCATCCATAGCTACCACTTCAGCAGGTCTTGGAGGCTTACCTGATAGTTTGACCGAAACCATAATTTCTGAGGTCCGAGCCCTTGGTAATTCATACTTTTCATAGTCTTGATTGATATCCATGTTTGTTTACAATTACAAAGGGGCAAGAATACCAGGAAACACCCGAGTGGATGACCTGTATTCCTTGCTGTCCCCATTGTGTAGAAGTAGCCCTACTTTACCTTGATCAGAGTCATAATAGCAGTAACTAGATCTAGCTTGCTAAGTGAAAGATCAGACTACTGGGCCAATATGTCATCTCCATCCCTTCTGCTACATTCACTGTCAATGGCACTAGTTCTAGAGTGACCAGTGATGAAGCCTGGCCAATATCAACTGATCAAATAATTGTATTCATTTGGTTGGTTAGTGCTTCTTCTACACTTGGCAGTTTCTGGTGAGCATTAATATGACATACAAAATCTTTGCACTTTGTGCTCACTTCTAAATGTCCATCCAAAAGACTATCCTAGACCTCCTTTTCTCTAATATTCCCATCCTTTTCCTTCCAGATCTTTGACCAAATTGACAGCCATTGGACACCTCCCAGGATCCATTTTCTCTCTCTCTTTTTTTAAAATATTTTATTTATTTATTTGACAGGTAGAGTTACAGATAGTGAGAGAGAGAGACAAAGAGACAGGTCTTCCCTCCGTTGGTTCACTCCCCAAATGGCTGAAACGGCCAGAGCTGCTCCAATCCGAAGCCAGGAACCAGGTACTTCCTCCTGGTCTCCCATACGGGTGAAGGGGCCCAAGCACCTGGGCCATCCTCCACTGCCTCCCCAGGCCACAGGAGTGAGCTGGATTGGAAGAGGAACAACCAGGACTAGAACTGGCGCCCATATGGGATGCTGGTGCCACAGGCGGAGGATTAACCAAGTGAGCCACAGCGCCGGACCCCATATTCTCTTTTCAGGCTACCTCTTCTCCCTCTCCAATGGATGACTGTATGCATGACGCACAGCTCTGCCCATCGGTAGGATGTTTCCTCCCCTCTGTCCAGGACCACACATGAATGTGGATATAATGCAACCACCATCAACTTTCAACTTGTACCCAAGTGCAAAGCTGAGTCAGCTTTAAAGAAAAACACTTCTGGATTTTCCTTCCTCATCAGAGGATTATACTGAAATATCCATTCAGCCATAGGTCCAAAAGGGAGAGAGAGGGAGAGAGACACGTCTTCCATCTCTGGTTCACTCCCCAGATGGCCGCAACAGCTGAAACTGGGCTGATCCAACCAGGTCTCACACACAGGTGCAGGGGCCCAAAGACTTGGGCCATCTTCTACTGCTTTCCCAGGCCATAGCAGAGAGCTGGATCAGAAGAGGAGCAGCAAGGATTTGAACTTGTGCCCATATGGGATGCTGGCACTGCAGGCGGCAGCTTTACCCACTATGCCATGGTGCTTGCCCCAGCAACCCCTTTTTGAGAACTTTAATGATGACATTGATCTCCTCTCACTCCAAGGTATGATTATTTTAATTTATTATCTTAGATCGGGAAAGAGGGAGTCTGGAGAATATCAAAGGTTTCCATTTGGCCTTCCCTTTTATGACAGCTCTTATTCCACAAAGCAGGAAACCTATAAAGAGATTACTATAGTTTCCAAGTATATCAGTCCTAATTGTGCATGTGGGACTGGGAAAATGGCTACCTCTTGGTGGGTCTTTCAGGATTCCATTTATTAACTGGCTCCCATAGACTCTCACGCTAACAGAGGGTGCTGTGGTGATACTTTGGGTCTGGAAGTAGTGATGTCAGTTTTGTGTCCACTGATCCTGGCTTTTATTCTCTCACATCTGAGTAAGTGGTCATATTTCCTTTGGGGAAGGACTGAGGGACTTGTCAAAGTACATTCTTACCATGGTGCTGAAGAGTCCTCACTCCTAAGTATGGGCCACATCTCTCCTTTCTTTTTAAGATTTTTTATTTATTTGAAAGAGTTACAGAGAAGGAGAGGCAGAGAGAGAGTGAGATCTTCCATCCACAGATGGCCACAACGATCAGGGTTGGGTCAGGCTGAAGGCAGGAGCCAGATGGGTGCAAGGGCCAAAGGACTTGGACCATCTTCCACTGCTTTCCCAAGCACATTAGCAAGGAGTTGGATCTGAAGTGGAGCAGCTGGGACTTGAACCAACGCCATGTGGTATGCCAGCATTGCAGGTGGTGGCTTCACTCACTATACCACAATGTAAGCCCTGAGATGGTGAGATTTTAATGGGGCAGTTGTCCTCAGCCTTCTGATGTGTGGCTGTTACATTTGTTTTATTCTTGCAGTCAATCTCCTGGTTTCCTAGAGCTCCAGCATGCTCATGGATGTTAACAAACCCAGCTCTGTAGCCGCCTCTCCATCATAGTCCCTGACCCACAAAGGTGGAAACCACTGAGATGCTAATTCCCCTCTCATTAGCTTGTCTGTTAGACCAGCGGTGAATGGAACATCTTTATTGGGCTTTCTGGTCTTACCCAGGACATCCACTTCAACATATTCACTTCTTCAGTTCCCTTGTTGCCCCCTCTACCATATTCCAGAACAACTCAGGCATTTTCTTTTCATGAGTGTTGGCTGTTATCTGTCCAGCCTTCTAAGAATCAGCCAGCAGTGAGTTTGTCCCACCACCTAACAACTTGGCTATGATGTTAAATACCATGTCTTGAATATCCGGTCTTACATTCTAGCCTCCTTATTCAATCACCCTCAAAAACCAATCCCAGGAGTATTCTCTCAGCTTCTGCCAGTACATGTTAGCTAATTACTGCAATATTTTGGACATAGAGTTTCTTTTTAAACCTACCAGGTCTAGCATCTCCTCAGTCATGGTATACCGGGGGTTAGCCCTGTTTAATGATTTAGCAGGCAGGACGGGAGGTGGGAACATGTCCTGAAGGTTGCACCTGTTATGGGCTTGAGATTTCTACATCATGCAGCACTGTAGAACTTCCAGCCCTGACATGGAAGGTAGGTTATCTCTTCAGGTCCAGGCGACTTGGAGAGGCTGAAAAATCAACATCCCCAGGCAGCATCCAGCTAGCCCAGTCTCATGTTTCTGTATTCTGTATTTGTCCACCAGGTCTCTAAGCTTTGCATAATAGAAATGCTTTGGCTGAGCATTCAAACATCTCTGGAGCTTTGTAATTCTAACAGATACTCGATCTACCCCCAAGCTGTATCTTTCCCACCACAGGGAATTGGGTTAGGACTGGGATTAGGGTTAGGTGGGTCTATTTGAGAGATACCACAGCCATTCTAAGGTTCTTGTACTTTGTAATAAATGGTTCACGAATACTCTCCAGTCTGTCAATATCCTTCTGTAGGGTATTAATATCACTTAAGAGTAACCAGTCAATCCCACAGGCTCATATGCATTAACCCCCCACCACTTCCATATTTTTCAGTAGCTTGGGTCATCATATCTTATTTAGCGTTTCTTCTGTCTGGACATTTTCCCAGGCTACTACTGAAATATTTAGCAACTGAGCCTCCACATTGTGCCATGGAGTATTTGTGCTCATCTACAGCCAGGACTGTGTCCTTTTCACCTGCTGGTTGGTAGGAAAGTCAGTTGTGACAGCTTACAGCCTGTTTTCTTTGAAGAATAAATACCAAAATGAGACTGAACATGTAAGAATGTTATTAGGGGAGATGTCTTGAGATAAAATTATGAAGGAGTTGGGGGAAGCGAGGTGAACCATCCGACTACTGTGCAAGTCTAACCTGAGCTAAATTGAGAAGGGACGAAGGCTGGGTGGAAGTGGCCCCAACTGCCAAGTGGTATCAGGGAGGGTCTGTCTGTAAGGCTGCTGGAGGAATCCTCATCTACAAACTGCCGTCAAAGGAGAATCCAGTACCCTGCTGCACTCAGTCAGGGGGAGGAAGCAGCCTGGGGCAAGCATCAAAGATTGCAAATTTGGTAAAATCACAGTAATGGACTTCAGAATGCAGCGTCTGGAGGCCTGGGTCAGTGATGTTCCAGTAGATGGAGGTGTGGAAGCCTGGAAGCGGGAACCTTTGTACAGTGTTGGCATGCCGGGACATTCAGGTGCAGAGACGTCCGCGTCCGGCAGTTTCTACCTGCCTCTGTGGCAGGTTTGAGTACTAGTTATAGCATTAAATCTCAATGTACAGCACACTAAGGACAAAGATCCTACATGAGGAGTAAGTGCACAGTGACTCCTGTTGTTGACTTAATAAATTGACACTCTTGTTTATGACCTCAGTAATCACCCTAGGCTCTTGTCATGAGCTGCCAAGGCTATGGAAGCCCCCTGAGTTCACTGACTCTGATTATATTTACACAAGGCCATGGTCAAAGTAGAAGTTCTCTCCTCCCTTCAGAGAAAGGTACCTCCTTCTTTGATGACCCATTCTTTCCACTGGGATCTCACTCGCAGAGATCTTTCATTCAGATTTTGTTTTGTTTTGTTTTGTTTTGTTTTGTTTTCCCAGAGTGTCTTGGCTTTCCATGCCTGAAATACTCTCATGGGCTTTTCAGCCGGATCCACATGCCTTAAGGGCTGATTCTGAGGCCAGAGTGTTCTTTTGCGCTGTCTGCCCTTTCTGCATTTCTTTTCTTCAGCCGTTCAGCACACTCATTCACCTGGGCCACCTGCCGTTGTGATGGCTTCTCCAAGGGAACAACAAAACTTTCCTAAAAGTGTAAACATTCTGAGTTCTTAAGTTTTGGAGGTTCCAGATGGGTGTCGAAAATCACAAGGAAAACTCCAAAAGTCAGTCAGAAAGGCAGATTAATAACAAGTGTTGGTGAAGATGTAGAGAATGGAGCCCCATTGACTGCTGGAATGTTAAATAAAATATTAATACATGTATGACACAGATAAACCTTGAAAGTGTTGTGCAGTGTGAAAGAAACGCATCTCAAAGGATCACATTCTGCATGATTCCATTGACACGCAATTCTCAGAATAAGAAAATTGATGCAGAGAGAAAGTAGACTGGTTTTTCTAGAATTAGGGCAGATAAGGGGATGAAAGAATTGGAAGATGACAGCTTGAAAGGCAAGGATTCCTTTTGGGATACTAAAATGTTTTAAAATTTATTTTGTGATAACGTACAACTCTGTTGAGTATATTAAAAGCCCATGGTGGATTCCACATCTTAAATATGTGAGTTATGTGATATGTGGCTATCTCAACAAAGCTGTGTTTTTGTAAAATAAAAAAAGATAAGAATAATTTCAGTAAGCACTTAGATATCTTTTTAAATCCAACTATGTAGTGTTAAATTGAAAAATTTGGATACCAGATCAGAACTTCCCATTTTAATTTAAATATAGCCCTTTCCTTATTAGGAAGCTAGAAGGAATGTTGTTAACACTCACCGTTGCTTTTATGAATTTGTGACTCCCAAACTGCATTATAGTCGACAGTACTTGGTGAGCCTCCAGATGTCCAAGGAGGGTTTTAAATGATTTCCAGATGTCCATGAAAGACACTTTCAGTGGCTTTGGGCTGAGAAGTAGAGTAACCAACAATAAAATGCTATTCTTAGGATTCATTCATTACAGCCTCTTTTGCTTTAGGTGAAGTTATAACCATCATGAACACACACAGCCCTGGTCACACACAGAAAAGACTTTAGTCATGTTCTCTCTCATGCCTGGGATAGTAGTGGCTTAACAGAGAGCATGGAAAGAGGAAGGCAGGTCCCAATGAGAAGACCTTCACCCTTCTTCCCTCCTACTCTTGGCATAACCCTTTCAAGGTGTATCCGTGCCATATATGTATCACCATTTAATTGGTTCTCCTGAGGCTGTAAACCCTCACATTGGTCTGGAAGAAATGAAGGCTTCTCCTGTGCCTCGATGTGGACCTTCCTTAACACTAGAAATACATGGGGCATTAGATCTCCCGGGAAGAAATGAAGCAAAAATGTTTCTGAGCTACAAATACATTGAAAACATAATTTACCTAGAGTTTCTGTGGCTTTGCTAATTCATAAAGAAGGAAAAAAGAGAACACGTTTCTCATTTCTAGATTTGCATCACCTGGAGTAACTGAATATTTCCCAGTCGACCTCCTTGGGTCTCAGGCTCCACCTAATAAAAATAAAGTTGAATTTAAAAGAAGTTGTACCTGCTCATTCTTCTCACCATTTATAAAGTTATACACCTATAAGGCAGAAGAGAGTCTGGAAGTCAAGTCCAGTCAAGGGAGAAGAGGAAGGTAGGAAAATTGCTGAATGAAATCCCTGCTGCTCCCCTCTTGCCCAACAGCTCCTCCCTCAGAAAATACAGCTGAGTTCACGACGTGTCTCTGTGGAAGTCACTTGACTGACTTTAATTCCCATCCGGCTTTGTTTAGTGCTAGAAGAGGAACCAGTCAAAACGACATAAAATTGCAGGGCACACTCACACACTACATTTAATACCTGAAATACACTTGGAAGTATTGTCACTGACTCTTGCTTTCTTTACCAGGAGTTATTACTTATGTACCAGTAAGTGTGAACTAGAAAGCAGCATTGGAGTGGAAGACATTACCCAAAATGTTTAGGAGAGGAGACAGAAGGAAAGATAGTCATGAACAACACGTATGAAAACAGGTATTTGTACACTCATGCCTAATATATGAGAAATGTGTTGGGGTCTTAAGCCTGAGACTGGCCCCTGACCAGCAGGGGACAGTACAAGCACTCCCCGACAAGGTGAACAGGAGAGGTAAGGTCGATGGGTCAAGCACACTGCAGCAAGCACCCGTGAGTTCTGTCGAAGCAGGAAATACTTTATTGAGGAAGTGTACAGGTTTATAAAGCTTAAGAAAGACATGTGCAGTAGGGGAGCCAATCAACAAAAAGGTCATGCAGGCATGGGTGGACCATGAACAGGGGCATCTTAAGCGAGGTATAGGGATCATGCACTGTCCACGTGTCTGGAACTAAATCGGACCTATCCCTGCAGGTGGCCCAATCTCATGTGGTTTAACCGCAGTGGTGCAGACACGGCCCCCAATCATCCACCAGGCGCCTTATTGTTAGGGACTAATTTAGGCAATGCCCAATATTTCCCCCTTTTTGTTTTATATTAAAGAGAGAAAGAGGAACTGAGTGGAGAGTGTGCCTGTCTTAGGTTGTCCCCTCTGGGATCAGCCTTTTAGGGAGCATGTCTGTCTTAGGTCATCCCCCTCTGGGGAGCTTACCCATCTTTGACTACTACTCCAGCTGTTAGGGGATCTTACCCATCATTGGCTACCACCTCAGCAATTCAGGGTATGATGTATTATACCTCTACATCTTGGCAGTGGCCATGGGCGGATGTATAGGGTTCCCAATCTGGCACTTAAAGAGCGGCATAACCCGGTTCTTGAAAAGTGGTGTATTGTTGTCAGACCACTATTAACTGGACTGCAGTGATGCGATCTTGGACAAATTTATGAGGACAAGGGAGACCAAGGGGCCCACAAGGTGGAGGAGATAAGGAAGCCATCCCCCAAGGCCTGACCACAGGTAACTAGAGCTTCCTGGAGGGTCTTGATCTTGTCCTGGACGGCTGATCCAGTCACAATGAGGCAGAGTCCAATATGGTCTTTTCATCCCTGTAAGAGAAAAGAAAAATTACTCCTCAGGAGGGGGTCCTCCTGGGTGACCTTCTTTGGCAAAGGGGAGATATTTAAGGTTTCTCGCAGGTACCCATATGGGATTGGAATTCCCCTGAGGGAAGACACATCCAAATCCTCTACCAGCACTCACCAGTGGGTCTGGTCCTTGCCAGCATCCCGTTAGTGGGTCCCTCCATTTTACCCTAACCGAAAGGTAGGGTACTTGGAGGGACCATTGTTTGTGAAAGGCTGACAAGGGCTGATGTTTGGAAAATTTAAAATATTTAAGGTGAGCATGACCATTCGTAGCTGGTCTTGTGGGGGGTATGATTCCCCCTGTTTGTTTTATAAGTTGGTCTTTTAAAATCTTATTTTGTCTTTCAATGATTGCTTGTCCTTGTGGGTTGTGAGGAATTCCAGTAGAGTCTTGAATATGCCATCTGTTGAAGAATTCTTATGTTGTCTTACTAATGAAAAGGGGCCATTATCAGTCTTAACTATTACTGGTAGCCCCAAAATAGCAAAATATTGTAGAAAATGACTAATAGCATGTTTGGCCTTTTCACTGGAGTGAGCAGCGGCCCAACAGGCATGGGAGAATGTGTCAATAGACATAAAGACATATTTAAGCTTGCCAAATGGTGCATAGTGTGTAACATCAGTTTGCCATAGTATGCTGGGCTTTAGTCCTCTATGATATACTCCAGGTGTTTGGAGAGGTGGGACTTGTAACAGGGGAAGACATGATTTGCAGGTTTTTATAATCCGTTTAAGTCTTTAATGGGAACGGAAGGAAATCTATGATGTAACCCTCTCCAATTTAGATGTGTAAGGTCATGAAGACCTTGAGCAAGCTGTACATCAGAAATGGTTTGAATTGGGGCTGTCAAGACCCCATGCATAGCAAATTGATCGGCCATTTTATTGCCTTGTGACAAGAAACCTGGCAAATTTTGATGTCCTCTCAAAAGAAAGGTTGACTTCTTTGTCTCAATAAGGACCTTACCTGGATCATTAATGGGGTGATAGGATTGTTATCTAACCTAATATGGGACAAAATTAGAGAGGGCAGAAGATTGACCACATAGAGACTATCTGAGAATAGATTTAGTGGCTCTCTAATATGGGACATGGCCATGGCTACAGCATACAGTTCCTTAAATTGGGCAGATCCCTCAACAGACTCAAAATATAGTTGAGGCAACCTTTTTAGGGAACTTGATGTAGGAGGGTAAATTACTACTGCAGAACCAGCTTGTCCCCCATCCGTAAACACATTGACAGCCTCCTTTAGGGGCCTGGTAGAAAAGAGGGTGGGAGGTATCCATGACAGGCGGGAAAAGGAAGTTACCCACCTAGTTGGACGGTAATGGCAGTCAATTTTTCCTAGAAAACCCTCTAGACCTAAGGACACCCTAGGGTTGTTTCTTTGTATCCACTCAAAGTCTGAGGACCTGTAGGGGACAACAAACATCTCAAAATCTTTGCCGTAATGTCTAATAGAGGTGTCCCTCCCCTTAATGATGAGGTTAGCCAATGGTCAAGATGTGAATACACTCTAGGGACTCCTCCAATGGAGGTGTGTATCCATTGGAGAAGATTTCCTTTTTGGGTGATTACAGCCATGGGCAGTTTGGCTCCTGAAAGGATCCAAAGGCTCACGGGATACTTAGGATTATATCTAGCTGGTTGGACATTATCAAGGGCCGATTGGACCTCTTGTAGTATTTTGAGGTGTGTTACATTTAGACTGATAGTCTCAGTAAAGTCCTTGTCTTTTAATAAATCAAAGAGAGGGAGGAGATCCTCAGTAGAAATATGGAGCCAGGGCCTCAGCCAATATAGCTCTCCCAGCAGTTTTTGTAATTCCGCTAATGAATATTTGGGCTGTATTGATAGCTGAGGTTTAAGGGGGAGACAGAGTCTGTATTGAGATGCGTCCCCAAGGTTTTGAATGGGGGGACGGTCTGGACCTTATTGCTGGAAATATGGAGACCAGCTTGAGCTAGGAGTTTTTGTAACTGTCTGAAAGTGGGCCCTAATTGTTCTGGGTTAGCAGATCCAATAATAATGTCATCCATATATATATAAGGGGTGCAAAATCTGGGAGACAAAATGTTGGCGAAAGGCAGGACTATTGGCCATCCCTTGGGGAAGAACTACCCATTCATATCTTTCATCCGGACCCTGAAAGTTTGTGGAGAGTATGGAGAAGGCAAATTTTTCACAATCATTAGGATTTAAAGGGACAGAAAAGAAACAATCTTTGATGTCTACTACTATAAGTGTCAAATTGGAGGGTATAGAAGGGATCCAAGGCAGCCCTTGGAGGGGAGTTCCCACCTGGGTTATGCAGTCATTGATCTTTCTAAGGTCTTGTAGCATTCTCCATTTTCCAGAAGCCTTTCGAATAACAAAAACAGGGCTATTCCATGGACTCATAGAGGGCCTAATATGTCCCAGTTGTAATTGTTCTGCTATGATTTCTTTTAATATTGACAATTTGTTTAGAGGCAGTGGCCACTGTTCCACCCATATAGGTGGTCCCGGGAGCCATTGAATTGCAGGGACCAATGGAACAGTGGCCTCTAGGATTGGGGGTGAGGTCTGACCTGGGGGGCTGGAACACCAGTCCTAGAAGCCTCGAAGAATGGGTCACCCCTGTAGTTGCTTGGGGAGCCTGGTGACTTAAATTGCTGTTGATGTTCTTCCTCCTCTAGGAGATCCTCATAGAATGCCTTATGATCTGTAGTAATATATACCTCAGTTTCTCCCAGTATATCTTGTCCCAGCAGGTTAGCAGATAGACCAGTGGCCACAGGGGGTGCACTTACCCTTGGCTACCATCCACATCCTCCCATTTTAGGAAATCTTTAGTTTCTTCTGACCTGGTATTTCCCCCACCTCCCATCAGATGGGGCCCTGGGACTAGTTGCCACTGTGGAGGAACTTCTTCTTTTCTTAAAACCATACGGTCGGCCCCAGTGTCGATCAGACAGCGGAATTTCTTTTTGGCTATGAAAATATCCATCTTGGGCCTAATTCCTGGAATAATGGGGACAGTCCAATGGGCACAGTGGGGGGACCTTTGGGAGTAAACCTAGACCTATAATCTCCTGCGGCTGGCGAGGTCAAGGTAGAGCCTGAGGAGATGCCTCCTTTATGTGACAGGACTGGAGGGTGCCTAGTTTAAAGGCTTCCCTTCAATATCAAACTTTGATTTACAGTCCTTTAGCCAATGGAAACCTTTGCGACAGCAGGGACATGGAGTCTTAGGTTTAATGCCTCATTTTCCTCCAGAGAGCAGAGAACGGGGTGGCGCTTGAGCAGCAAGGTGGCTATTGGGACATTCCCTCTTAAAGTGACCCAATTGACCACATCCAAAGCAAGTTCCCCCTTTTCTCCCAGTGGCCAGAGTGAGGGCATTAGCAGAGGCCTCAGGCAGTAAGGTTGCCTGGGTTTGTAAGGCAGCTGCCAAGGACTGAGATTGATGGGCTTGTGTCCCCACATCCTTGGTGGTCACGACTCATCTACCCGTTGACCTGTCTTTCATCCCTGCACAAGCAAGTTTATGATCTGTGATCATGCCCTCCCATACTAACATCTTAACAAATTGATCTCTCAGGGGTCCTGGGGGGGAACTTCCTCTGGAGGCTCTTTTCAACCCGCTCTATAAAGGTGGCCAGGTCCTCAGATGACCTTTGAGTGATCCCAGCTACAGGTGGTTCAGAGAGGCTTTCCTCCAGCTTTTTCCAGGCAGCCAGTCCTATGGCCCTTACTTGCTCATGGTAAGGAGCAGGAATGGCAGCCTGTTGCAGGCCAGTAGCATATTGGTCACTAGATCCAGAAAGCATCCCGAAAGTTACTGCTATAGGAGAATTAGTGGCCTGGTTTCTTTCTGCCTGCATATGACACTCGTCATTAAAAAAGGTGCACCACTTTATGTATAGAGGACCAGGGAGTACAGCTTTAGCCAAATTTTTCCAGTCTTGGGTAGTACATCGTTGATGAGTGAGACCCTGGAGAATAGTCTCGGCCCATGGAGAATTTGGCCCACCTTCAGAAACAGCCTTTTTTAATTCTTTTAGGTGCTGGGTCATCAAACTTAGTATGAGATTGCCCCATCCTTTCGGGGATACCTTACCTTGAGAGCCTCGCTTAGCCATGTCCACCAGTACTTTCACTTTGGCCGGAGTCAGTCCTTCTCTCAGGCCGGAGTCAGTCCTTCTTTAGGGCTCGTTCGAGTCCGTCGGGCCCCATGTTGGGTGCCACTTGTTGGGATCTTAAGCCTGAGACTGGCCCCTGACCAGCAGGCAAGTAATCCCCAACAAGGTAAACGGGAGAGGTAAGGTCGACGGGTCAAGCACACTGCAGCAAGCACCCGTGAGTTCTGTTGAAGCAGGAAATACTTTATTGAGGAAGTGTACAGGTTTATAAAGCTTAAGAAAGACATGCGCAGTAGGGGAGCCAATCAGCAAAAAGGTCATGCAGGCATGGGTGGACCACGCACAGGAGCATCTTAAACAAGGTATAGGGATCATGCACTGTCCACGTGTCTGGAACTAAATCGGACCTATCCCTGCAGGTGGTCCGATCTCACGTGGTTTAACCGCAGTAGCCGCAGACACGCCCCCCAAATATCCACCAGGCACCATGTTGTTAGGGACTATTTTAGGCAATGCCCAATAGAAATGAATTAAGTGAAATTGATTCTTCTTCATACAAAGATAGTGGGATAAGACTGATGGATATAGAAAAAGAAAGGGCAGACCATGACCAAAAGAAAACAATGTAAAAAAAAAATGGGGACAGAAAACTGTTTTTTTTTTTAAGTACCTGCAAGGAATGTGATTCACACAATCAAATATGTAGGGAAGAGAGTGTATATTCATTTCTTATTATTTTAATTGTGAAAATCTTTGTATGTTAACTACAGAATGGGAAAACTCATATAAGCTATAGAATGTCTATATCCATAAATAATGTGCTATCATAAAGATATATGTATGTGTACTAGATCTTGAGCAAAGGACCCTATCAGTCTTGTTCACCATGGTTAAATCAATGAATATTATCTTGATGAGTGAATTCAAGATATTTTTCTATGCATTTATACATCCAAAATGGTGTGTATTATTCCATATACATTATTTTGCATTTGAGAGCATCATATATCTACATATATTTCTATCTCAATATATATCCATCTACAGGATTTGATTGTTGTCTTAGGGCATGAACATTCCATAATTTACCTGACTGATTCCTCCTGTGTCTGGGCCCACTGGTAGGAGACCTTTCTTCTGTCCTCATTCACTATCAGGACTACCACTCTCTCCTCTGTCCCTCCTTTTTATTAAAGCTCTCAGAAGCATTCTCTAACTGTCATGAGAATCACAGTTTCCTGAAGAACTTGTTAAAGAGTCAAATTTCTGAGCCCCACCCCAAAACTGAGTTCATTTGCTTGAGGTAGGTCATGGAAAACTGTATTTCTTAAAAAGTATCCCAAGTGATTTAAAAACTTAAAAAAGGACCTGCACAGGGGTGGGGAGACCACTGTGTGAATCACCATTTTCTTGAACTTTAAAAGATTGTGGACATATTTTCCCTCCTTCTCACTATTTGCAGCCCTCCATCCTCAAGAAGCCTTGACCCATTTCTGAGAGGAATTACAAAAGAGCTTCAAATAGCTCATGGAGGACAGGTGGCCTGGCAATTACACTGTCACTTAGGATGCTGCATCTCATATCAGAGGGCATCAGAGTACCTGCATTCAGTGGCCAGCTCCACTCCTGACTTCCACTCCCTGCTAATGCAGCAATGATGCCTCAACTCGTTGTGGTCCTGCCACCATGTGGAAGATCTGAATTGAGTCCCAGCTCCTGCGTTAGCCTTGACCCTGTCTCAGCTGTCTTGGGCATTTGGAGAGTGTGCCAGAAGTGGGAGTTCTGTGTTCCTCTCTCTTGTCTCTCAAATAATTATTTTAAAATACAAAACTTTTAAAGTTCATGGAAAATGTGCATTATCTCTTAATTTCACTTTCTTCCATGAATTTTTTAAGCCTTCATGTATAACATGAAGATCCCAGATCCCAGAGATCCAAAATAAAAGACTTACATAGTCTTAGCCACAGGATAAGCCACATATATAGTCAGCCAGAAGCACACAGTCTTACCACCCCTGCTGCTTCTGAAAGCAGCAAGCATTTGAGACAAACCAGTGAGAGAGGGACCCTTCCCAGGATCCTGATAAAATAAAAAGCTTTTGGAAGTGTGTTTGTTCAATGATACTTTATCCTTGATTGGTCCACAGAAAAATCCAGAAAGACCATAGCATCCAGAAAGACCATAAAGCATCCTCTGTCGCTTGTCTCACTGACATATCCTCTCATATCTTACCTGACCCTCCATCACTGCCTATCACTGTTGTCTCAGTATTGGAAAGCAAGGGGCTGCCATGTCACTTACAATAAAGTCTTTAAGTAGGTTCCTCTTTCACAGTTAGGCTTGGAATCCCAGGGCTTAGTGGAAGTCAAATAACAACTAATTCTCCCAGCATTTTGTGAACAAAAAATCCCTGTGTTAATTTGTACCTTATGGGTGTTAGCAGGAAATAGGATGGAAGAAGAGAAATCTGATCTCTGTAACAAGAATAGTGATGGAGCTGGAATCCTGGGACAGGGGGAGTAGCAACCAGCTAGCTCTGGCTACCACCACTTCCCCTGGCACAGCCCAGTAACCCTTCAATGGACGGCTGCCTTCCATAAGCCCTCCACCTCTTTTTCAGAGGCTGGTGCAGATCTGATCACCTGAGATGCTTCTTAAAACCCTTTCGTGGCTCGCCAAATAAGATCCAAATGAGACTGCCTGTCATGGTCCCTCATCCTCTAGCCAGTGTCTTGACCTCTCCCTCTCTTCCTGACAGCCCTCCTGCACAGCATGTGTTTGCGCGCGTGCACACACACACACACACATTCACACACACACACTTAGGTCTTGGCCACACTCCATTCAGATTTTCAAATTCACCACAGCCTTTCTACCCCATTGCTTGGCCACACATTGATTCCTCAGTATAGAACGTTCTGGACTACTTCCTTCATCCTTACGTAGATTGAACAATGGTAACCCAATAAATATTATGTCTTAATCCCTGGAACTTGTAAAGATGACCTTACTTGGAAAAAGGGACTTTGCAAATATAATTAAGGATCTTGAAATGAGAAGCTCACCCTGGGTTATCTAGCTGGGGACCCTGAATGCCATCAGAAGTGTTCTCATGAGAGGAGGCAAAGCGAGATAACAGAAGGGCACACAGAGGAGAAGGTGATGGGAAGCTAGAGGCAGAGATTGGAGTAATGTGGCCATAAACCCAGGACTGCTGGGGCAGCCGCCTGAAGCCAGAGAGGAAGGTACTGATTCTCCTCACAGCCCCCAGGAGGAGGGTGGGTCTTCCAGATTTCCAGCATCTGGAACTGTAAGAGAATACATTTTGTTGTTTTAAGGCAGCATGCTTGTAGTTATGAGTTCCCAGCCTCAGGAAAGGAGCACAAGCTTCAACCTGGAGCAATGCCTCCTTTTCCCCTTCACCCAGGACTTTTGTACAACTGGACTGTTGTCCTCTGCTTATTTCACTGTAGACTCCATGAGGTTGGGATTGAAGGACAGCAGTCTCAGTGCCTAGCACAGGGCTTTTCACACAATGCTCAACAAATATTGGGAGAATCAATCAATGAGTGACTATCTATAGGAAGAATGAGGAGCAGACATTTGACACATCAAGTCACCACTTAGGACACCCACATCCCATATGGGAGCTCCTGGCTCAAGTCCTGTCTTTTCTGCTTCTGATCCAGTCTTGTTAACACAAACCCTAGGAAGCCACAGACGATGACTCAAGTACTTGGGTCCCTGCCACCCATGTGGGAGATTGAGTTCCAGCTGCTAGCTTCAAGCTGGTCCAGCCCTAGCTGTTGCAGGTATCTGGGGAGTGAACCAGTGGATAGAAGATTGATCTCTCTCTCCATTTCAAGTAAAGTAAAAATGATTTTTAAAAAAAATTAAAAATAGATTAATGAATGAATGTACAAGGAAAGCTTTGTTAGAGAAAACAGGAATACCTGTTTCTCATCACTATTAGAAAGCTGTTATTTAAAGAAAGGGAGAGGAAATGAAAACACGTTGAATGCCTAATGTTGAGCCACTATGCCAGATGGTTAATGTATATTATCTCATTAATATTTGCAACACCCCTGAAGAGCAGTTATTATTGCTCTGGTTTTACAAAATAAGTAGGCTCAAGAAATGAAGCAATTCAACTATGGTCACATAAAACAGAACAGACATCTGTGAGGACTGTGGAGATGTTAAGAGGCCCCAGGGGTGGAAGTCACAGGGAAAGCGGAGCTCAATTTGGAACATGGCATGTCGCATCAATAATGAGAGGTATCCAACAGTGAAATAAGTTACCTCAAAACTTGGAAAGCATCAACAGATAAGTTCAAGCAAAGGCAGGAAAATCATTTATCACCCAAAAAAATACCTGAATTAGAGGGAGTTTGTTGTAAATCATTAGATGACCTCTAAAACTTGTTGCAATTCAGAGTGATTTGAGGGTATGCAGTGAATTCAGTGAATGAGCAGCTTCATAAACACAGAGATTTTTCTTATGTGATGTAAAATCTAGGGAGGATTAGCAGCCTACAGTCCATGTACCAAACCAGAGGAGGGAGTAAACAAAAGAGCACAGGCCCTGTTGGGTCTCCTCTTCTGGATAGGAGCCCGTGACTCACTTTCTATTTCCTCCCTTTCTGAAACCTCACTCTTTCAAGGACCAGTCCTCAGCCCAAACCCCTCTCTATCTTCTGATGCTAGACCAAGACTGGTTCAGAAAACCACTTTTGAGAGTTCTCTGAGCCCTGTGCAACATTTCCCAGAGTGGTTGTAGGCCCACTAGACATTCCATGAAAGCATTCTTCCCTGGAGATGGTGTTTACTCTATGAGGACTATGAGACAGCCTATGAATAATTCTTTTTTTATTTTTAATAAAATGTCTAAAATTAACTTGTTCTCTTAATTTTATCTCTTCTTCCCAGAGGCAGACTACAAAAAATAAGATCAGTAAATCAAGAGTTCAATTGCACTTCAGATTCCCAATCTGATATTAAACTCTCCTTCTGTTCAACACCCAGGGATATTTTGTGCTTTTCTTAGCATCCCTCCACTGTCAGTATGATTGTTATTTGTCTTCCTGTCATGCCCTTGGTCCCCCTAGGATATGGTAAGCTCCTTGGGAACGGAAGTGATAGCTTGTCCCTAATTCCTTGTGGCATCATCTGCATTGCGAAGTAGGTGAGACTCAGCTGAACAACTCAAAGCCTTGCTATATTATAGTGTTTAATTTATGTAAATCTGATTATATTTCATGAATAGATTAGAATTTCTTGATGATACTTAGTATTTTCTGAATTCATATTCAATATGATGAACTCCCAGTATGGAAAGATTAAAAACTTACCACATGCAAAAATCATCAGAACCAAGATTTCAAGGTTTTTTTTTTACTGTTTATCAATGTAAATATTTGCTTTTTTTCCCAGAGACACACCAGCATGTTTGACTGTTACTAGGTTTTTAATTTTATTTTTAAATAAATGCACAGAAAAATCTTTTAAAACATGATTATTTATTTTAAGACATTATTTGAAAGACACGACAGAGAGATAAGGCGCAGTGAGAGAGAGAGAGAGAGAGAGAGAGAGATCCTCCATCTGCCTTTTACTCCCCAAATGGCTGCAACAACCATTCCTGGCATAGAGCCATGAATTCCATCTTGGTTTCCAACGTGGGTGGCTGGGAGCCCAAGGATTTGGGTCATCTTCCCCTGATTTCCCAGGCACATGAGCAGGGAGCTGGATTGGAAGCAGACACTCTGATATGAGATGATGGTGTTATAAGTGGTGGCTTAACCCGCTGGGCCACAATGCTGGCCCCCAGTTCTGTGAATTTTAACACATGTGTAGAGACATCTGCCTGTCACTATAAGAACATAAAACAATTCCATCATCCCCCAAACTCACCCATACTATCCTTTTTTAACTACCCTTGAGTCCTAAACTTAGTCACTGTCAACACTTTCTCTGTCACTAGAGTTTTGTTTTTTTGGAGACTGCCAATTAAGTGGCATCATATAATATTTAACCTTTCAAAATTGGCTTCTTTTAATAGCATAATGCCTTTGAAATTCATCCAAGTTGTTATATGTAATTGCTAAATGGTAATCCATTTGGATGGATTTACATTGTATTCATGTAGCTACTAGTGGGCATTTAAATTGTTTCTAGTTTTTGGTGGTTATGAATTGAGCTGCTGTGAAAATTTTTGTACAGATTTTGTGTGAACATAAGTTTCACTATCTTAGGGTAAAAACACAGAATTCAGGTTGTGAGGTCATATGGTACATTTGTATTGAACTTCAAAAGAAACTGTCAAACGGTGTCATTTTGCTTTGTTACAATCAACACAGGCAAGTTATCCTTGCTTTTCATCCTCATCAGCACTTGGTATTGTATTTTTTTTAGCCATTCTTTTTTTAAAATATTTACATTAGTCAGATACATTTTTTAAAAATTTATTTGAAACACAGAGTTACAGAGAGGCAGAGAGAGAGAGAGAGAGAGAGAGAGGTCTTCCATCCACTGGTTCACTCCCCAAATGGCTGCAATGGCCAGAGCTGGGCTGATCCAAAGCCAGGAGTCAGGAGCTTCTTCCAGGTCTCCCACACAGGTGCAGGGGCCAAGCACTTGGGCTATTTTCTACTGCTTTCCCAGGCCATAACAGAGAGCTGGATGGGAAGTGGAGCAGCCAAGACTTGAACTGGCACCCACATGGGATGCTAGCACTAGCAGGTAGTAGCTTTACCCTCTATGCCACAGCACTGACCCCTATTTTAGTCATTCTAAGGATGTGTAGTTATATCACATTGTTGTTTAGGTTTTGATGACATTTATAAATGAGACAACTCTATCAAAGTTGGGGATAGTATTGTCCACAGCATATGGTCCCATAGTCACATTCCATGTATGATTTTTCCAACATCTCCAAAGGTGTAATGAAGTCATTGCTTTGTAAAACACCCATGGTTGAGCTAAGACCATATCATTATTTTCCCAATTGTAATCTTTTTAAAATTTTTACTTAATAAATATAACATTTGAAAGTACAACTTTTGGATTATAGCGGCTTTTTCCCCCATAACCTCCCTCCCACCTGCAAACCATCCCATCTCCCACTTCCTCTCCCATCCTATTCTTCACTAAGATTCATTTTTAATTATCTTTATATACAGAAAATCAACCTAGTATATACTAAGTAAAGATTTCAACAGTTTGCACCCACATAGACACACAAAGTATAAAGTACTGTTTGAATACTAGTTTTACCATTACTTTGCATAGTACAACACATTAAGTACAGAGATCCTCCATGGGGAGTAAGTGCACAGTGACTCTCGTTATTAATTTAACAATCGACACTCTTATTTATGATGTCAGTAATCACCCGAGGCTCCTGTCATGAGCTGCCAAGGCTGTGGAAGCCTGTTGAGTTCACAGACTCCAACCTTATTTAGACAAGGCCATAATCAAAGTGGAAGTTCTCTCCTCCCTTCAGAGAAAGGTACCTCCTTCTTCGATGGCCCATTCTTTCCATTGGGATCTCACAGAGATCTTTCATTTAGGTCATTTTTTTGCCACAGTATCTTGGCTTTCTATGCCTGAGAAATTCTCATGGGCTTTTTAGCCGATCCGAATGCTTTAAGGGCTGATTCTGAGGCCAGAGTGCTGTTTAGGGCATCTGCCATTCTATATGAGTCTGCTCTGTATCCCATTTCCCATGTTGGATTGTTCTCTCCTTTTTATTTCTATCAGTTATTATTAGCATACACTGGTCTTGTTTGTGTGATCCCTTTAACACTTAATCCTATCTTTATGATCAATTATGAACTTAAACTATTATGAACTTAAACTGATTACTTTGACTAGTAAGATGGCATTGGTACATGTCACCTTCATGGGATTTAGAATCCCATGGCACGTTTCTAGCTGTACCATTAGGGGTAAGTCCGAGTGAGCATTCCCAACTGTAATTTAAGTTTCACTGTTGGTGTATAGTAATAGCAAAACTGTGTGCTCCAACTGTACCTAAGTGTCAGTCACATAGAGAGGAGAAAATGCTATTAGCCCTTCCACAGGGACGGGACAACATGGTGCACAGTGTAGAAGAGGCAAGCCAGCCTTCCATGCCATTATCTCAGGACTGGGCTCCTCTTCCCACAGCACTCCATCCCAACTCTGCAGCCACCCTTTACTGAATTCTTTCCCACAAATGAGCTTTAACATACCTTGTCCCTTCTGTCTGCAATGTCTTTTGCCCATAAGACGGGTTCCTTCATGGCAATCCAATTCCACTTAAACATCATCTATCAAAGACACCACTGACCACTCATCTCAATACCAGCCTCACCGGTCACTCCCTATTTTCCTCATGGTGCTTCTCATCTGACATTATCTTGTTTATTTGTGATCTCTCTCTCTCTCAGTATCAACTCAATAATTCCAGTACCAGAAAAAATGCTTCACACAGAATACACTCTCAGTAAATTTGAGTTGAATAGGCATGTGACTACACAGATAAACACACATGTAAGAAACTTTCTTTTTGATGACACTGCTTGTGGAATATGTTACTCATGATATGTCAAGCATAAGCCCTGACTGTAACTTATCCTTCATATCTTTGAAGCCTGGATGGAAAGGGTAAAAACTGGAACCATCTCTTCAAGGCTGCAAACCATTTTCCATCTTGTGAGGTGGAATCTCAAATGAATCTTTGGTACCAGTCAATCTGTCATTCCAGGAAAATCGCTGGAGTAGGCCTTTCGTTCATACAGCAGAGACCCTAATTATGAATACAGATATCTGAGACAGTGGCACTCCAGGAAAGCAAACTCCTCTTCTGAGAATGTAGAAAGCTCTCTGTAGGGTGGGAAGATCATGCTTCCTTTGAAGAAATGTTTCTTTTCTAAGAATGAACTCGGATGGTGCTGTACCCGCATACCTGCGTGGGTTCCCATGGAGCAGTGTTTTGTATGAGGGGAGGCCTGCAGCAAATCTGTTGCTAAGATCTTGAAATTACAAGATATACAGACTTGATTCTGTATCATGTGAAAGTGGACAGACCTGGGCTTAGGAGCAAGTCTCTGCCATTAGCACCCTGCTTGCAGTGCTATTGAAATCTGAGTAACTCAGACTTTGGGAAAAGGTACAAATAAATGAATTAATACATAAATAAAGCTAACATTTACTTTTGTAATTTAGAATGGGAACGTGTAAGACCTCACATATGCGCTCCACAAGCACTCATTTACATCCAAATACCTCTGTATGGACCTTGTCTATACCAGTACTGGCTTTATTACATTTTGTTGTAGTCATCTGTAAGCAGTGATCTGGACAGGGGTAAGCATCCCAGAAATAGTCCAATATGGGAAGGAAAAAGAGCACTGGAAAACTGGGCCTTGGAATGAGTGGCAAAGGAAATGTCTACCGCTATGCAGGGACTCACTGTCTTGGACCTGGATCTTGAAAACTCAGCATGTTCTCAGAATGCTCCTAACAAACTAATTCCTTTTAGTAAACTGGCAGTACTTACGACAATAGCATCCTAACACACTCTCACAAAATAATTTGGCCAGCTACTACGTCATGTGATAAATATTTGCTAAGCACCTACCACATGCCACACTTTGTAGGCACTAAGGAGACAGAGGGGAGCCAAACACCCGTGTTACTCGCAGAACAGCTGGGAAACAAATACCAATCAAATACAACAATACAATTACAAATGATGAAGAGTGCAAGGGAGTCATGAGAACATTTGTCAAAGAGGCATCATCTAGTCTAGGGAGTAAAGGAAGCTGTCCTGAAGAAGTAATTACTCTTGAGTCAAGATCTCAACAATGAATAGGACTAAGCTAGGCCTAGAGAGGGGAAGACCATTCCAGGAACAGAGAGCAACAGGTGCAGAAGTCTTGAAGTGGGGGATGGCGCTGTGGCGCAGTGGGTTAACGCCCTGGCCTGAAGCACCGGCATCCCATATGAGCACTGGTTCGAGACCTGGCTGTTCTACTTCCCATCCAGCTCTCTGCTGTGCCCTGGGAAAGCAGTGGAGCATGGCCCAAGTTCTTGGGTCCCTGCACCTGCATGGGAGACCCAGAAGAAGATCCTGGCTCCTGGCTCCTGGCTCCTGGCTCCTGGTTCCTGGCTTCAGATCGGCGCAGCTCCAGCCATTGCGGCCAAATGGGGAGTGAACCATCGGATGGAAGACCTCTTTCTCTATCTCTGCCTCTCTTCTCTCTGTGTAACTCTGACTTTCAAATAAATAAATCTATATAAAATAAAATAAATTAAATTTAAAAAGTCTTGAAGGGGAAGGGAACAGGACACATTCAAGGACTGGAAAGGAGGCCAAGAAGGCTATGGAGAGAGAGGCAGATGTCCAGGATGCAGACTGAAATGTGAGCAGGGCTAAAACAACACTGGGCTTGGAGGTTGTATGAAAGCTCTGGGCCTTTAGTCTAAGAGTTGTGAGAAGCTTTGAAGGGCTTTGGAAAGAACATTCTGGTTCCAAGTGGAGCACCCACTAGAAAAGGCAAGCAGTGATTCAGGACATATGTAAGAGGTGTGCCAGTTATCTGGTTATGGTCTTCTCCACTCGGATTGACACTTCTAAACTATACTTTCTGATGCTGGCACCAGAAATCCATGAACTACATTTCTCCCTTTTAAAAAAAATTCCTATTTTTTCCTTGTAAGCTGACACATAATAATTGTATAGAGGTATGGAGTACAGTGTGATAATTCTATCCATGTTCACAAGGAAAAATGACCAAATAATGATAATTAGCATTTTCAACTCCTTATGACTTCTTTGTGTTTGGAGTCTTTGAATTCTTCTATTTGTTGATAAATAACATACATAATAGATTGTTGAAAATCATATCAACCCTACAGGGCCATGAAATACTAGTGCTTATTTCTCCTATGTACTGTATGTGCTTGTCACCTTTACCCAACCCTCCCCCTTTTCCCCTCCTCCCTACTCTTCCCAACCTCTAGTAATAACTATTCTACATTCTTCTTCTTTGAGATCAACTTTGTTCACTTCTACATAAGATTGAGAACATGCAGTATTTGTCTTTCAGTGACTGCCTTATTTCACTTAACATGGTGTCTCCCAGTTCCACCCATGTTGCCACAAATGATGGGATTTCATCCTTTTCATGGCTGAATAATATTCCATTGTGTATATGCACTGCCTTAACTAGATGTTAGGCTCTGCCAGTAGAAGGTTCTAGAAGGAGACTGCAAGGCTGATGTTGGAAGGTTTGTGCCCTTTCCTGTCTGTCCCATGTCTGTGTGCATGTCACCCCAGTCTCGCTTCTTTACCCTGGTGGCAGCTGTTCCATCCATTAACAACACTGCAGAGGCCACTTCATTGATCTCTATCCCACTTTCCAGTGACATCAGCATTAGTCCACAAGAGACCCCTCCTCAGAGGTCTGGGTCCAGCATACAAGACTCCTCTTGTATGTTTCTAAAGCTTAGTAATTCTGACTCCTCCTTGTAGTCCTCTAATCTGAGGGGTGACCTCCGAGAATTCTTCTCTTGTATCTCAATACCCCAATCACTTGTGTTATCCCTTGTAGTAATTCCTGCCCCCCCTTTTATATTTTACTTGAAAAATAGCAAGAGAGAGATCTACCCCCAACAGCAAGGGCTGGGTCAGGTCAAAGCAGGAGCCAAGAACTCAATCTGGGTCTCCCATGTGCATAGCAGGAACCAAACTACTCAAGCCATCACTTGCTGCTTCCCAAGGTACCCATTAGCAGGGAGCTAGAAGCAGAAGCAGAAGCAGAACTCGAATCCACTTGCTCTGAAATGGGATGACCAGTAGCATTTTAACTGCTGCAGAAAATGCTCACTCCTTGTTAACAATTCTTGATGTTAAAATCTCTCTCTCTTTAAATAGGTGGTGTGGTTTCTGTCTCCTGACTTGATCCTGGCAAATACAGGTAGCATCATGGCACCACAGCAAACAGGTATAGAGGTGGTTGGGAAAATGAGGAAGTAGAGTTTGTTTGTTTGTTTGTTTGTCTGAAGTTTCTATTTGAAATTAATTATATTCCATAATTAATTAATTTGTTCTTTGAGACTGTGAAGAAGGGGAGAGTGGGCATTTAGCCTAGCAGTTAAGACATCCTTGTCCCACACTGAAGTACCCTGCTCCAATTCCTGACTCTGACTTCTTAATGACTGCAGACCCTGGGAGGCAACAGTGATGGCTCAAGTATTGGGTTCCTGCCACCTTCAAAGGAGGCCTGGATTGCAATCCTGGCTCCTGGCTCCTGGCTCAGCCAGGCCCCAGCTCTTGCAGGCATTTCGGGAGTGAACCAGTAAATGGTAGCTGACTCACTCGCTTACTCTCTCTCTCTCTTTCTCTCTCTCTCTCTCTCAAATAAATAAGTAAAATTTTTTTAAAAGATTACAAAAAAAGACTGTTTGATGAGTAATTGGTAAAAACTGAGTCCATAACATATACCTAATAAATATTTGTTAAATAAATTAAAATGAGCTCTACAAAACTTAGAGTCTTAAGAGACATATTTATAATTTATAATTTATTCTACCATCTTGAAACATAATATATACCCACATATGTTTAGAGATAGGTATATCTATCTAGGAATCAAAGTCTTTTTTTTAAAGATTTATTTATTTATTTGAAAGAGTTACACAGAGAGAGAAGGAGAGGCAGAGAGAGAGAGAGAGAGAGAGAGAGAGAGGTCTTCCATCTGCTGGTCCACTTCCTAATTAGCCACAACAGCCTGAGCTGCACTGATCCAAAGCCAGGAGCCAGGAGATTCTTCCAGGTCTCCCACACGGTTGCAGAGGTCCAAGGACCTGGGCCATCTTCTACTGCTTTCTCAGGCCATAGTAAAGAACTGGATCAGAAGTGGAGCAACCAGGACTTGAACCGGCACCCATATGAGATGCTGACTGTGCAGGCAGCAGCTTTACCCGCTATGCCACAGTGCCAGCCCTGGAATCAAAGTCTTGTAAGATATAAGAACTCAGTCCACTGTGCTAAGATAACATGGGTGTATTAGCTAATAATTTTAATTCACAGTTTTACAAAATGTTCTTTAACTGTACTGGTTAATACAAGGTAAAGGGATTTTTCCCAGCTTGACAACAGACTCACTTTCATAGATTCTTTCCCCAACTGCACTGAAACACACAGCTGCTGTCTGACTTTAGGATACAACTCTAAATGTCTTGGGAGAATAAAAGCCATGAGCTTCCATTTATCTGGGTTATAAAAAAGCAGACTTACATCCCCAGTGCTATTAATAAAAGACTTTAACTGCTCAATAAATCTATAAGAAGTATTCATTATTTTTCAAAGAATGTAACTTTCATTAACTTTTTAATTAAACTTAAAATTATAATAATGTCTTTTAATGTTTGTTTCACTGTACTAATCCAGGCAATCAATTCATAGAACCACTACTCTATGTCCAGCTAGTGAATTGTTTTCTCTTGAAATATGTGAATTTTCTATTTGACAATTAGCCTAATAGACTCTGGCCCATCTTCCCATATTATTGCATTTTAGGACATGTAATTTTTTTCTTATTAGATGTCAACTCTTATTAATTTTACCTTTTCAATTCTTTTGCATCCATACTCTTCTATCAATTTCCCCTACATCACTCTGGTTAGTCCCTTACTTGGACCACTGGGGCTTTCTAACTAGAATTTTGAGATTTAGCAAATAAAAATGTAGCACACTCAAATAAAATTTCAGATGACCTACAGATACCTTTTTAGTGTATGTCCCAAACACTGCAGGGGACATATTATAACCCCCAAAATGGACTTGTTGTTTATCTAAAATTCAAATTTCATTAGGCTGCCTGTATTTCACTTGGCACGGCTACTCCAACTTATGTCTTTATCCTCTCTTTGTTCAAATCTGGCCTTCCTATATTTCCACATATATCTGAAAACTACACTTCTGATCATACCACACCATCACTACAACCCTGTACCTGCTTCTAATTTGTCAGGCAGGCAAAGGAAAATCATTGATGATTTTAAAATACATGTACCATGTCCTAGCATTCAAGGTTATCACAAAACCTCCTAAAATACCACTGGACATTTTCACTTAATCAATCTCATGATTTTCTACCATTCACCGACAGTATTGCTCAGCCCATGCTTTCCTTTCTTGTCCACATACAACAACTTCTAGGACATATTTTCTTCTTTTATATTAATTTATCTATTTGAAAGAAAGAGAGAGAGAGAGAATCAGAGAGGGCTCTTTCATCCACTGGTTCACTCCCCAAATGCCCACAGCTTACAGAGCTGGGCCAGGCCAAAACCAGGAACCAAGAACTCAATTCAGGTCTCCTATGCATGGCCAAGTACATGGCCAACCATCACCTGCTGATTCTGAGGAAGGCATTAGCAGGAAGCTGGAATTGGAAGTGGAGCAGGAACTCAAATCCAGGCACTCCATTATGGGATGCAGGCATCCCAAGCAGCAGCATGCTTATAGGTCTGCATCAGAAAGAGAAATAATATCTATACAGAAAGCATTTTGTGTTTATTTATATTTTTATTTTTTTTAAGTTTATTTGCAGGCTAGAGAGAGAGAATCTTTGATCCTCCAGTTCACTACCCAAATGCTCACAATAGCTGGGACTGGGCCAGGGCAAAGCAAGGATCTGGGAACTCAATCTGGGTCTCCCACATGAGTGGCAAGACCCAACTACTTGAGCCATCACCTGCTGCCTCCCAGGGTGGGCATTAACAAAAAAGCTGAATTAGAAGTAGAGCTGGGACTCCAACCCAGCCACTCCAATATGGGATTTGGGTTTTTTTTTTTTTCTTTTGGACAGGCAGAGTGGACAGTGAGAGAGAGAGACAGAGAGAAAGGTCTTCCTTTTGATGTTGGTTCATACTCCAATGGCCGCCACGGCTGGCGCGCTGTGGCCGGCGCAGCGCGCTGATCCAAAGGCAGGAGCCAGGTACTTATCCTCATCTCCCATAGGGTGCAGGGCCCAAGGACTTGGGCCATCCTCCACTGCACTCTCGGGCCACAGCAGAGAGCTGGCCTGGAAGAGGGGCAACCGGGACAGAATCCGGTGCCCCGACTGGGACTAGAACCCGGTGTGCCGGCGCTGCATGGTGGAGGATTAGCCTATTGAGCTGCGGCGCCGGCCCGGGATTTGGGTTTCTTAACCACTCAGCAGTATTTTCAGACTTCAAGCCAAAAAAAAAAAAAAAAAAGTAGAGGTAGGCACTGGGCATAGTGGTTGGGACATGGCCTGGGATGCCCATATCCCATATCAGAGTTCCTGGGCTGGTGTCCTAGCTCTACTTCCAATTCCAGCTTCCTACTAACGCATACCCTGGGAGGTAGCAGATGATGGCTCAAATACTTGGTTCCTTACCACCCACGTGGAAGACCAGGATTTAGGTCTGGGCTCCTGGTTTCAGGTTGGCCTAGTCCTAGCTGTTGCAGGCATTTGGGAAGTAAACCAATAGACTGGAGATCTCTCTCTCTCTCTCTCCCTCCCTCCCTCCCTCTGCCTTTCAAATAAATAAATAAATAAAAAGTTTTTTAAAAGAAAGTGGAAGAAAGAAAAATATTGATCAAATTCTTCTTGCACATTTGCTGTCTTGAACCCAAAGGCTCCAGCCTAGGGAAAGATATAGATAACTTATGTTAAAGTTATTGTGGTAACTAACAATGCTAAATCCTTGACACATGAGAAACCAGTTAGAGTTGTCTAGAATGTATAAACTTAGAAGAAAATTCCAGGCTCCTATGCATTAATGAAATGAGTGCAGTCCCCCATACTTGTGCTGGCTCCAAAAATACACTGCAGTTGTTTTCCTACTATCCTTGACTCTTATCTTGTTCTTTCTGTTTCTATTTTAGAGTCATTTTGAAATTTTAGAGTTCGTCCTTTATTGCAAAGCATGCGGTATTTCACTTGAATTCACATTAAATACATGTTTTAATTTTCCAAATGTGGAAGTGTGGTTAAAGAATGAATTAATAAAATAATCTCAGTTATCCCAAGTAAATTGTGGAAGTTTATCCACCACGAAAAATGCCATCAGTCCCAGCTTTTAAATTAGATTCCATTCGGGTACAGTGTCAAGCAGGTGTATATTACCTGCATCTTCAGTGGGACTTGTTACACCCTAGGCACGACAGTGCTTGAATTGTGCTCTTTTCCCCCTTAATATCATCTAATATAGAGACATAACCTGAGAGAAAAGACTGCCTTCTCAGAAGTGATATGAAGCAACTTACAGTTCAGTGACTCAAGACAGCGAGGCAGACAACCTGCTTCTCTTACGTGTTAGTTTTACCAGTTTACACATTTGCAAATACTGTGCACAGAAATTTCTCAACCTGCTTCCTTTGACAGCCTTTAAAAAAAGCGTTTTCTTACTTTATAACATTTCAAATGCTTTCCTATTAAGAATACTAGATGTCAGTCAAAATGGAATCCCCAGTGTCATCAAAGTGCCCTGTGAGAACAAAGTGTGGCCACGGTTAGGAGATGTGACCTCGCACAACGGGGAAATGACTCCTGTTGTCAGCAGGGTCACTGGTCCCTATGACAATTAATGGATGAGCCAGCACCTTCCACTTCTGGTGTTGCTGAGTGGGCCTCCAGGAAATGAAACGTCTCCACCGACATCAAAGCCCAAACCAGCGAGAGGAGCAGCATTTCTGGCCTTATTCATACCCCACTCAGTTCTATGGAAACAAGACTGCTGGCTTGCAAAGAAGCCAGAAATCACACTTCCGCTACTGCTTCAGGCCAAAGCTGAGAGACACTTGAGAGGTTATTGGGTTTAAGCTTCTCTACCTGGAACCACATCTTACTTGCTACACACTTTGGAGACTCACACTTTTGGTCGGGGAGGGGAGAAAGCGTAGAGAGAGGAGACTGTAAGCTCCATTCATACTCATCACTGTCTCTCCAATGCAGAGCACTGGGTATGGCCATAAGAAAAGCTCTGTAAATGATGGCTAAAGCCAGCTTGTCCCTGCTCAGGAGAGCCAGTTGTTAGCATCTCATCCCAAATCCTTTTAAAGGCAGGGCCCTGCAAAAGCAATCAGATTGGACTTGGTTTTTAGGTGGAGCTCTCATGATCAAATTGTGGTGGTGTTATAAGTAGGGACCTAGAACATGTGCATGTGCTCCTCTGCAGCCACTCGGGACTCTGCCAGGAGGAGTCCAGCAGCAGCAGATGTTCGGCCAGTGGGGCCACCCGGTCCTGGAACGTCAATCTCTAAAACTCTGTGACAAAATAGACCACCTTCCTTTATAAGTAGCGTAACACAGACCACATAGAGAGATTAGCCTAGATTATCCTGGTGGGCCCAATATCATCGTGTGATCCCTTCAAACAGGAGTGGGGAATGTCCAGCCCATGGGCCGTACAAGGCCCCTGAAATCACTTCGTGTGGTCCTGCCAAGGCAGCCACAGGCAGGACTTAAAATTCAATAAGTCCACAGCAGGCTGATTTTTAAGTTAATAACTTCATATGGCCTGCAAATGATATTAAAAATACCCATATGGCCCTTGGCAGAAAAAAGTTTTCCCATCCTTACAAAGCAAAGAACTTTCTCCAACTAGAAGCAAAAGAGAAATTGAGCAGAGGTAAAAAAAAATCAGAGAAATTCAAAGCATGAGAAGATTTTGAGCCAATGCTGCTGGCTTTGAAGATGGAGAAAGGGGGTCCAAGGAACATGGGGGCCTCTGCAAGCAGAGAACAAACCCTGGAAGACAGCCAGCGAGGAGACAGGAACTTCATTCTTACAGCTGCATGGAACAGAATTCTTCCAACAACCTGAATGACCTTGACAATGGATTCATCCTCGGAGGCTCCAGAAAGGAACGTAGCCCTGTCCATACCATGATTTGATCTGCTGAAACTTGGAGCAGAGAGCCAGATGAGCCATGAGTGCTGGACTTCCGACTTCCCTGGCAGCAGTAGAAACCCTAGAGACTCCACCGTGCCCCTAAGGCCTGAGCCCGTGTGTGCAGGCCCATGCCTGGGTCTAACCTGTCTGTGCTCCGACCTCAGGGCCAGCTCTGGTTACAGCACCGAGGGAAGCAGGAGCAGCGCCAGGCACTCTACCTCCTGCCCCATCACTAACACCCCCACCACCAACAAGCCCTTCTAATTGATGTCCTCTCGCTGTCATTGATGGGGTGACATCATGCTCTCCCCCGTCAATGTTAAGCTGTGCTTCACACGGTAGCCACATTCTTTATGCAGATGAGACCCCCGCCTATCCTCCCTACTCGTGGCTGTGAGTAAAGGGTAGGGATGAAATCATCCCTGAAGGTTCACATTCTAGGAATGCAGAGATTCCTACCTTAACAATGTCAAAAGAAGACACAGTGGGAAGATACCTTACATCACAAGTGTCGTAAAACTCTGAACGTGGCCAGAAAACAAAGTGGCATTCATGCTTCCCACGTGCTCTGGAGAAGGCTTGAGGCTGTGGTCACGCGCGAAGCACGTGCATCGGAAGTCAGTACTCACACTCAGCCTAATAGATGAAGCAGGATCAGGAACGATGCTGAAATCAACATTAAAATAAATGCACTTAGGGAGGGCTCGGTTGCGTCAATGCAAACAGGTTCTCAGGGGCTGTGGCACTGTGAGTGAATGACAGGGTTGTTAACTTTTCCTCATGGTGGAAGTTGCACAGTTAACCAGCAACAGAGTATCCGGTGATAAAGGTGGCAAACTGATGGTTCCCAGAGCTGAACAGGAATCTTCACGTGCACTAACTGGACGACAAATGAATGCATGCCTACGTCTTCTCTACATTGTTCTACATCTTCATTAACAAATTGAGCCCAAGATGGGCCCATGAATTTTTTAGTATATTTTTATCAAGTATCTTACATAGACAGGGGCCCAGCAGAAAATGCTTAGGATCCTGCATACTGAGAAGCGGCCTTGACGCTGGGAAACCTTTCAGCAGCTGTGGTGGTGGCCATCTGGTTGTTCTTAGTGACATATTGATGGCAAACCCTCAACCAGGATTCTCATGCCCTGGTCAATGAGTGGAAGCCATTCGGCCTCTCCCAACCCCCCACCTCCCAACCCGGCTTTGGTTGAGGGAGTAGATAGACAAATTGTTCAGCTCCAGCTTCTCTGGCCCCACTCACCATCAACTACATGTAGCTTGAGGTTCCCCATGCCCCCTGCCTACATAAACAGGGAGTGGCAACTTCTGGCTGACTTTCATGTGGAGGTGAATGCTACACCCAACTGATGGAGCCTAATTCAATCCAAATTCAGGCGTCAGATCAGAAAACGCTAGAGCCAAAAAGTCCCTTAGAGAATCTTCTCCAAATACCACATTTTGCACATTAGAACCCGGCAGCCCAGGGAGCACAAATGGATTCCTCATGTCTCGCAGGTCGTATCCAGGCGTCTGTGCCCAGCCCTAGCAGATACAGGTACAGGAGTCACAGAACACATGCGTGGGGGCATCAGCTCTGGAGTCAGATCACCTGTGCTTGAACCTCTGTCTCACTTTCCCCATGAAAAAAAATGAGCATAATAGTACCTAATTTGTGAGGAAAACTATATGGTTTTATGTATATATTATATATATACAAAATGGTTGGTGCTGTGGCTAGTGGACTAAGCCTCTGCATGTGGTGCCAGCATCCCATAAGGGTGCCAGTTCATGTCCTGGCTGCTCCTCTTTTGACCCAGCTCTCCACTATGGCCTGGGGAAGTAGTAGAAGATGGCCCAAGTCCTTGGGCCCCAGCACCAACTGGAAGACCCAGAAGAAGCTCCTGGTTCCTGGTTTTGGATCTGCTCAGCTCCGGCCGTTGCAGCCAAGTGGGGAGTGAACCAGTGAATGGAAGACTTTTCTCTGTGTCTGTCTGTCTGTCTGTCTCTCTCTGTAACTCTACCTTTTAAATAAATAGTGAATTAAAATATTTAAATATATATACATATGTGTGTGTATATATATATATATAAAATATAAGATTTAGCACAATGCCAGGCACCTAGAAAACACTAGACAAACGCTGCTGACATTACCATATCGTACAGCTTCATTACTCCATCTAACTCAGCACTTGAGACAGTGCTTAACAGAGTCAGACCATTCAGCAGGCGTTATTGGGAACTGACTGTGTGTCCCCTGCTGTGCTGATCCCTGAGGGTGTGTGCACCAAGGAGTTCCCCTGGGATTACAGACACAAATGGCAGGGGCTAGAGGCCATGCTGGGCTGTGAAACAGGGTCCCTCCTCGTCCCATGTGTGCGTGCAAACCTTGAACTCACTCCGGTCTGACCTCTAGCCTCAGCACCTCCTTGCTCTTGCTCTTGCCAAGGTCATGAGGTTGCCGGATTCAGGGGCCCTTTATCTTTGTTGACATTGATTTTTTTTTTAAATAGTCTTCGAAACTCTCTCATCTCTTGGTGTACATCTGCTCAGGCTGCCATAACCAGGCTCCACACTGGTGGCTTCAAACCATAGTAACTGATTCTCTCCTGGTTCTGGAGGCTGAAGTCCAAAATTGCCAGCAGGGATGGTGTCTGTGAGGGTTCTCTTGCTGGTGCCTTTTGCTACGTTCTCACTTGGCCTTTTCTCTGTGTGCGCTGAAAGACAGCCTTCTGCTTCTTCTTCCTGTCATCACGGGATTCCAGAGTCTCATTCTGACTTCCTCCCTTCCACTTCCCGGATAGACCTTCCCAGAACAATCGCATCCACGTGCACAGTTTTCACTACCACATCCGTAGAGATAACATCCAGATCTCTGTCTCCAACTCGCATGTCTCTCCTGGTTCCAGGTCTGCAAATCCAGTGACCTGGTGGCTGTCCAGCAGAGTATCCCACAGAAATGTCAAACTCAACAATTCCCAAGACCGGACATCTCGTCACATGAGCCTACTGCTTCTGCTGTTTCCAGTTCTCATTATCTAAACTAGAAACTCAGAGTTATCTCTGATTCGTTCCTCTGTATACACTCAATCTATGTTCCATGAGTAGAGATGACTGTGCCCTGTGCTTCCAGCACTTACTTGGTACTTACAGTACTTGGCTTAAAGCAAGTACTCAAGGGGCCCGTGCTGTGGCATAGCGGGTAAAGGCACCACCTGCAGTGCCGGCACCCCATATGGGCACTGATTCGAGTCCTGGCTGTTCCACTTACAATTCAGCTCCCTGCTATGGCCTTTAAAAAGCAATGGAAGATGGCCCAAGTGCTTGGGCCCGTGAACCCATGTGAGAGACCTGGAAGAAGCTCCTGGCTCCTGGCTTCAGATGGGCCCAGCTCCAGGTGCTGCAGCCATTGGGAAGTGAACCAGCAGATGGAAGATTCTTTTTCTCTCCCTCTGTTTCTCTGTGCCTCTCTGTAACTCTGCCTTTCAAATAACTAAATATTTTTTTTAAAAAAGCAGGTACTCAGTAACTACCATAAATGAAGGATGAATGCATCCTTCATCCCCCAAATCTGATCAGTTACCAAATTCTATTGAGTCTATCCTTGAGTAACTTTTTCAACATCCGTACAACATGCCCCTCCCTCTCCCTCTCCCTCTCCCTCTCCCTCTCCCTCTCTCTCTCTTCCTCTCCCTCCCTCTCTCTCTCCATACTTACCCTACATATCAGCCATGCCAACAGATCCTCACACCTTTTTGCCTGTACATATAGTCTTGATGTGCACAACTTGCCCATCCTTCATCACTCAACTCAAGTTTTACCTCTGAAAAGAAGGCTGCCAGGGCCTCTTCCACGCAGATCTTAGGCCAGGTTGGATACCGCTCCTTTGGGCACCCAGACTGTAGGAGGGATCGCACTACAGACTAATGTCACTTTTCTCGTCTGATGGCCTGCCACCACTGAGGCTAGAAACTGTCCATCAGCCATCTCAGTGTTCACAGACTTTAGAGACAGGGGCTGGAATCACAGACTTTGGAGTCAAAGAGTTGTGGGTTCAAATTCTAGTTCTGCCTCTTAAGATCTTTGAGCTTCAGTTTTCCTACCTCTCAAATGGAGAGCAGGGTGGCAATTAAATATACCTCACAGGTGGAATTACTTTTTAGTATATATTTTTATTAATAAAAAAATAATAGATTTCATGTATTTCAAAGATACAATTCTATAAGCGTAACGATACTTCCTTCCCTCTCTCCTTTTCTTTTTTCTTTTAATTTTTATGATAACATATGTTCAATTTACTTTATAATCACAAGCTTAGTACTCCACTAAATATAGTGTTCACCAAGTAAAAAGTAGAAAGACCAGTGTTCCACAGGTATATAGCCAAGGTCTATAATCAGATCTCAAGATGTTAACTTCACTCATATAATCAGGATTTGGTTTTATTTTGGTACTCTGTGTATCAGCTACCAAAAATCAGAGAAAACATAGATGGTGGGGGGAGGCCGGTGCTGTGGCATAGCAGGTAAAGTCACCACCTGCAGTGCCGGCATCCCATGTGGGTGCCAGTTCGAGACCTGGCTGCTCCACTTCCGATCCAGCTCTCTGCTATGGCCTGGGAAAGCAGTGGAAGATGGTCCAAGTCCTTGGCCCCCTGCACGCGCATGGGAGACCAGAAGAAGCTCCTGGCTCCTGGCTTTGGATCGGTGCAGCCCCAGCTGTTGCAGCCAATTGGAGTATGAACCAGTGGGTGAGACCTCTCTCCCTCTGCCTCTGCCTCTCTGTAACTCTGCCTTTCAAATAAATAAATAAATCTAAAAAAAAAAAAAAAAAAAAAAAAAAGACTAAACCATTTAACTTTGAAAAAAATATGCAATACTTTTCAAAAAGAATTATTTATTTATTTATTTATTTATTTGAAAGGCAGAGTAACAGTGAAGCTTGGGGGAGAGAATGAGAGACCTTTCATCTACTTGTTCACTCCCCAAATGGCCTCAACAGCAAGGCTGGGTTAAGCTGAAGCCAGGTGCCAGGGACTCCATCAGGGTTTCCCACACAGGTACCTGGGCCCAAGTATTTGGGCCATGATCTGCTACTTTCCCAGGCGCATTAGCAGGGAACTGGATCAGAAGCAGAGCAACTGGGATTCAAATCGGAGCTCCGATACGGGATGCTTGTGTCGAAAGAGGCGGTTTAACCTGCTGCACCATAACAGCAGCCCACAAAGGAGGAATTACTGCATAAGGTAATAAATGCAAAGCACTTAGCACAGAGCTTAGTACACAACAGGGTCTTAGTAAATAGCTATGAATCAATCAATTAATGAATTAATTTAACAGTGCTGTGCGGTAAGTATATGGGGTAATTTTCTTCTTCCTAAGCTTCCTGGGTCAGAACAGGCGATGGTGGTGGGAAGAGGGGATATTGCAATGACCCTCGATGCAGTTGTTGCAACAGTGTTGGGCGAGGTGGAACTGCTGTCAGAAATAGCTAGGCCATTATCATCAGGCTTAGGCTGGGAGACTGCTCTCTAAGGGCAAAATGGCCTGTACAGTACGGCTCAGGAAGTTCTATTCCCTGCCTTCTCACTCCCCCTACCACATCACTCTCTTCTCTCCTCACCACTATGGCACGTGCCCTGTCCTCTGAGACTGCACCTCTGTGTAAAAGTGAATTGGAAGCCATGGGTGACAAAATGACACAATGCAAATCTAGTGAAATACGACACCTTTTTTCTCCTACAAAGTGACCCAGTTTTTAATAAAAAAAAGAAGGTGTTTGTTAAATTGAGTTAAGGTAGAAATATCCTCACAGTTGTGTTAAGGATGAAAGCTCTGTGGTTTGGATATTTCTAGAAACTTAACCTCAATGTGCAAATTAGAAATCATCACAAATGGAAAATATTCCGTTCCCACCCAGTACCATATCATGCCAATAATGTAAGCTTCTGGAGACAAGGGCAGAGAAAAAGTCCTTTCAAGAAGGCATTTGGGTGAACTGAAACTCTAGTCCAGTAAACTTTAAACAATTACATTTGAAATAACTCTTAGAGTATTGAGGATTTTCAGAAGTAAGCAAAAAGGGGATGAGATATCTGTTTGCTACCATGGTTACTACTGTCAGTTTTCTGCGTGGTTTGGTTCGGTTCTGAATCACTGGTGTGCAGCAAGGTTTTTAACCCCCTTTCTGGGGGCAAGAGCTGGTTCAGTCCACACCATGGGCAGCTGTCATTCCTCTGGCTGCCTGCCATTTGAACCTCCTGCCTCTGTGGACAATCGCCTCTATTAGGAGTCTTCATAGGAGGCGGAACCCATTTTCCACCACAAAAGCTAACATGCCAGATACTACCTTTCCCAGTATCCCTTGCAAGTAGTTACAGACACAGGAGCCGGGATCCACCGATCAGAAGCACCCATTCTGGAATCTGAAGCGGCCACTGGTGACCAAAGCAGCAGTGACTGTGAGACCCACTGTAGAGGTGGTGGCAGTTGCAGCAAAGCCAGATCCTGTTTCTATGGCGGTGGCAGCTGCAATGCTGTGCCCATCTGCACCTGGAGTGGTTATTCTGTTGTGTCAACGGCAGGGTACAGCACCTGGCACGGACAGTGGGGGTGGCATTGTCACCAAAGCCCTGTGCGGTGTAACTTGGGATACTCGCCCTGCGACTGAAGCTCCAAGCCTGGTTCCCACACTCTCCTAGCAATCTTAGGAGCACCCCAGGGTTCTTTTCATGAATAAGTGTGAATCAGCTGGAGGCTGTGCTGCCACAGGAAATTCAGAAAACTGGAGCCAGGCTGTTCCCACTTCAGAGAAGTCTAGGGCCAGTAGTGACACGCCCTCCTCACCCAACCCCCACCACCACCATCAGAGAGCGGGCTGTGTATGGGGGACCTGAAACACCTCTGTCGCCAGACGAAGCAGTGGGAGCCAAGTGAATGGTTAGGATGTGTGGGTGCGTACATCCACGTGCTAAGTGAAGCACAAAAGCAGACAGATGAAGCCATGCTCCGCGCCATCCTGAACATGGACGAGTCAAGGGAAAGCAAGCAACAGGCACCCGGAAGTGGGGATGTTTGAAGCCACAGATTGAAAATCCACGATCCCCTGGGTCTTTCTCTCAGTCTGTTTTGAGTAAGGCTCCCATTTCTGTCCATAGAACTCCACGGATGTTCAAATAAGTGGTTTATACTATTTACTTTTAAGAAATTAATTCAACAGAATTTTAACAAAGAGATGTCACCTACAGAGTACAAGCGTAGTTGGTTAGTATCCGTATGTGAATTAAATGCAAGCCTCAGTATCTGTATATTTACAAAAATGTTGTTATGTGCTCCAGTTAACTCCGTGTTACATTCTTTTGCTGTTTCCTACAGCATTTCAAATTCACCAAGTAGTCTTTTTGTTTGTTTGTTTGTTTTTTTTTTGTTTTTTTACAGGCAGAGTGGACAGTGAGAGAGAGAGACAGAGAGAAAGGTCTTTTTTTGCCGTTGGTTCACCCTCCAATGGCCGCCACGGCCAGTGCACTGCGGCCGGCGCACCGCGCTGATCCGATGGCAGGAGTCAGGTGCTTATCCTGGTCTCCCATGGGGTGCAGAGCCCAAGCACTTGGGCCATCCTCCACTGCACTCCCTGGCCACAGCAGAGAGCTGGCCTGGAAGAGGGGCAACCGGGACAGAATCCGGCTCCCCGACCGGGACTAGAACCTGGTGTGCCGGCGCCACAAGGGGGAGGATTAACCTATTGAGCCACGGTGCTGGCTACCAAGTAGTCTTTTTTTGTTCTTTAAAACACTAAGTGCATAATAAGTGTTTATTCTCTTTTAGAATTTTTTTTATTTGACAGAGTTAGACAGTGAGAGAGACAGAGAGAAAGGTCTTCCTTCTGTTGGTTCACCCCCCAAATGGCCACCACGGCCGAAACTACACCGATCTGAAGCCAGGAGCCAGGAGCCAGGTGCTTCTTCCTGGTCTCCCACGCAGGTTCAGGGCCCAAGCACTGCACCTGGGCCATCCTCCACTGCACTCCCAGGCCACAGCAGAGAGCTGGACTGGAAGAGGAGCAGCAGGGACTAGAACCCAGCGCCCATATGGTATGCTGGCACCAAAGGTGAAGGATTAACCAAGTGAGCCACAGTGCCAGCCCCCAAAGTGTTTATTCTCATACACAGGTAAAATACACCCGTGCAATCTTGTATGAACTTAGACAATAAAGTTCCAGACATTCTGAACAAATCAAGTATTCTGGATTTAGAAAATCTCTATCTGGCCTATAGTTTACAAACTTTCCAAAACAGAAAATAATAAAATGTGCTATCCCTTAAAATATGTGTTTCTTAGAGGAATTAGAAAAAACGTCTGCCTTCAAGACTCCTCAGGGAGTGCCTCTGGGGTGACATAACAGACTCTGAAGAAGATGTGTCAATGCCAGAAGAAGACAATGAAATCATTCATTCTATGTGCTTAATACAACACCCCGAGAGGACAGCATGAAGTCGGAGTTGCAGATTACACACTGTGTGCTCCAACCATGGGGGTGAGAGTAAACAAGATGGCACTGCAAGCTATGGGAGTGTGGCCGGCTGGTTCTGGTGTCAGCCTGGCACACAGGGGACCCTCCCAGCGGGACAGGCACAGTGCAGCCACAGGAACCTACAGCTGGCTTTGGCCCTGCGTTCTCCACACTGCCACGTAACGTCAGTGCCTTGTTCCCACCAGGAAATCCTGGACAAGATCGACCGCAGCCTCACAGGAATCTGAGAGTCCCGATCAAGTCCCCTGACCCTCACCCTTGCTGTTCCTGTGTTTCTGGTGTCTGGATCTTCGGCACCTGGCTTGCTCCCTGCCCATGGCTCCTTGGGACAGGTCAGTCATGAGAGACCACCGCTGTCTGAGCGCTGCCAGGCCCCAAACAGGAAACTCCTAAAAGACCCTCAGAGCATGCTCTGCTCACCTCCCAGCTCTTTGTCCTCTATCTAGGTCTCTGAGTGACAGTGCAGACCTTCCCTTCCGGAGAGGCGTGGCTTGCAGTCCACTTGTCCCACAGTGGCCCAATCTGCCCAGCGCCCTCACAATCAAGGTGGATCAGCAGATGCCCCAGACAACTCCCTTAGTCTGTAACAATACCTTTGCAAGGTTTCCAAGGCCAGGGCTTGCTCAGAGAGCGGCCCACTGGATCCTCCACACCCAAGACTGAAAAGTGACCCATGTGGGCCAGTGAGGTGCAACAAGAAACACGGTTGGATGGGACCGGCACTGTGGCACAGCGGCACAGCGGGTTAAAGCCCTGGCCTGAAGCGCTGGCATCGCATATGGGCGCCAGTTCTAGTCTCGGCTGCTCCATTTCCCATCCAGCTCTCTGCTATGGCCTGGGAAAGCAGTAGAAGATGGCCCAAGTCCTTGGGTCCCTGCACCCACGTGGGAGACCTGGAAGAAGCTCCTGGCTTCAGATCGGCACAGCTCCAGCCGGTGCAGCCATCTGAGGAGTGAACCAGTGGATATACGACCTCTGTGTCTCTACCTCTCTCTGTAATTCTGTCTTTCAAATAAGTAAATCTTAAAAAAAGAAAGAAAGAAAGAAAGAAAGAAAGAAAGAAAGAAAGAAAGAAAGAAAGAAAGAAAGAAAGAAAGACACTTGGTCATTGTCTGCTTTTCCTGGCACAGAGCTCCTGAAGCCCCCAGCACTCCCCGAGTGGTGGGAATTGCTTTCATTAGTCATGATCAGCCCCTTCTGATTTGCTATAAGGTGACTAGGACGGACGGGGCCACTTGGTAACCTCAGGGTGGAGCCAGTTGCAGAAAGGCCAAGTGATTAGAGGGTTGGCCATTTCAGCCCCACCCATCAACCTGGGCGAAGGGATGGGGCTGGAGATCGGGATATGAAACCTCTTGAACAAGGAGGCACACTGAGCTTGCCGGGTTGGTGGGCGCGTGAGGCGCTGGGGCCAGGCACACCCGGGCAGGGCCTGGCAGCTCCATGCCACACACCCATCCCGTGGCCTGTGCACCTCTCCCAGTTGATTGTTCCTGAGTCGGACCCTTTATAACACACAAGCGAACATAAGAAGTATGTTCCCCTTGGTTCCGTGAGCCATTCCAGAAAATTACTAAACTTGATGAGGAGGCCGTGGGAACCCACACTTTATAGCTTTAAGGGCTATGAAGTACAGCGGAGCTGGGACAAACATGTGATTGGCATCTGAGGCGGGGCAAGCCAGGTGGCACTGAGCCTTTGCCTTGTGGGCGCACACGCTAGCTCCAGGTAGGTGGTTTCAGAACTAAGCTGAATGGCTGGACATACAGTGGTGTCAGAGAATTGGTTGGGGGGCAGATAAGGCTGCAGAGACACCCACAACCCTGCCCTGGCAAAGACCTGGCCACTGGGGCTTAACAGACACAGCCCTGACACTCCCCAAGCAGGGAGGGCCTTCTTTTCCAGGATCCAGTTTACTGTACTGTTCTTTTGCCAATGAAAATGTGAGAGGCAGACTGCCCCAGCAGACACAGACCAGTAAGTCATAGTCTCGCTCTTGAGGGATGAGGAGGTGTACTGGTCTGCTCGGGCTGCTGTAGCAGAACTCCATAGGCTAGGGGCTTCAACAGCAGTTTTACTTCTTCACAATCTGGAAGCTGAAGTTCAAGATCAAGGAGCCAGTGGGGTTGGTGACGGTTCTCTCCATGCGTTGTAACAGCCACGTTCTTCCTGTGTCCTCACATGGACTCTCCTTTGTGAAGACAGTAGGGGGGAGGGGTAAGGGGAGAGGGAGAGGGTGTGGGGGGAAGGGAGGGAGGGAGAGAGAGAATCTGCTCTCTCTTCTTAAAGGGACACCAGTGCTATCGGACTAGGCCTCCACCCGCGTAATCTCATTTAACCTTGATCTCTTCCTCACAGGCCAGATCTCCAAACACAGATACTTGGGGATACGTGGTTTCAGTGTAGGAATTTGGGGGAAACACGATCCTGTCTGTAGCAGGAGGTGAGCTTCTGTGTGTTTGCCACCACCAAGACCACAGGATGTTCAAGATAGGAGGAGCATTAGCTCCTGCATCTCATGGGGAGGAAGTGGGCTTCCAGACAGGAGAAGGGTCTTGCTTGTGGACAGTTCCAGCCCGGGAGGCTGGGAGTGGAACCAGGCTCTCTCTCTCCTGCCTGGCCAGCGCTCTCCTCTGCCTCGGGCAGCCTCCTGCAGACAGCTCTTGAGAGAAGACAGTTCTGGGGGCCTTACTTTTGAGTTATTGGCAAGGGATGTCCTTAGACTATTATCTGCTGCAGGGAGCCACAGAATGCGGTACAGCCAGAAAAATCCCAGCACGTGGCCCTGAATGCCCACACCACAGGGGGGTTTGCTCCTGTGGGTATAAGGGTCATGGTGTCAGCCAGCCTGGTTGCAAAGATTGCAGCCGACTCTGTGAGTTCAGCACAAGCAACGTGCTGTGAGCCAGTGAGGGTCTTCTACAACTTCCTGGACCCCAATCCTCAGGAACCTGACTTCTCCCTTGGTACAGCCACAGCCACAGGGCCCTAAATGACCAGGTACGCCCACGAATGCCTGCACCTGTTTGTGTCCCAGCTCTGTAGAGCCAGGTGCTTCCTGCTGTTTCTCTTACAAGCCACAAATAATGCTGACGGGACACTCACGGGGGCCTGGAACATATGAAGCAACAGTTTTCTGAATAACTCTGCGAACAGTTTTCCAGTACCTTCTTGACAGCGGCGGCTGAGCGGGGGCCCTGATAGCTCAGCTCCTCCACAGAGGACCCTCGGCGCTCTGCACACTCTGAGCCCCAGGTCTTCCTCCAGACCTGCCTCGGGGATGCTGCTCCAGTCTTTCTCCTGGCCCCATCCCCAGCTGGCCCCACACACTGCAGCCTAACCAGCCTCCCAGAATACATTTTTTCTTTCTTACTTTGAAAAACATTTTTTCCCTTCTTATTTTAAAATATCCCAATCATACAGAAAAGTATAGAGAAGAGTTTGCTGAGCACACACAGACTTAAGGATTTTTAACATTTTGCCATATTTGCCTCATGTGTAAATACTTTATACACACACACATGCATATTTTTCAAACAAGGGTGGATATATTAACACATAATGTGGGACTCATTACAAAGATCATGAATGGGGACAGAAAGGTACCTTATGGTACAGGGGTTACAATTCGATGAAAACAACATTCATAAATATCTATACAACAAATAATATGGCCTCCACACATTTTATATATATATAAACTTCCATGTATGACAGAAAACATATGGTCATTGATGTATGTGTCCTGGCTTATTTCACTTACATGATAACCTCCAATTCCATCCATTGTGTTGTGGATGTCAGGATTTCATTCTTTCTCTGGCCAAGTAATATTCCAGGGCATGTAGATACACCACATTTTATTCATCCGTTGTTCACCTTCAGAGTTGAAAGAAAAGTAAGGATTGCAGTGTGGCCATAATTAAGCTTTTCAGTTCTGCCCTGTACTCTGGGAGACAGCTTTTCTCCATCAAAGGAAGGGGAAAAGACTGCCCCTCTTCCAGATTCGGCGATCGTGGCGTGCTCCAACCAGTGGCGTTTCCACACAGACACCATCTTGCTCCAACCAGTGGCGGAAGGGAAGACAGAGCATCTGGCCCAGCGTGCTGTCCCTCCTCTCCCCCCTGGACAAGGGCAGGTCGGAACATAGGAGCCCATTCCACTGATGTGCTGAGCAAATTCTCTCCCCTGCCCTGCCATGAGGTGGGGTACATTGGTCACCTTTAACTTGGCTTCTAAAAGTAACCTCCAAAGAAAACTTTATCACGGACTACATCGAGTTTTGCTGCTGTTTTCTCCTCCTGATTGCTCTGCATGCCTCTAACTGGACCCTGGGGACACAGACAAGCTCCCACGCTTGCAAGAGCACATGAGAGCGAGAGTGAGAGCAAGAGAGACAGACAGAAAGATGCTGGGCATGGAGTCCCACAGAGTGCTGAGCGTTCCTGGGCAGAAGGACAAATGTGGCCGGCGCCGCAGCTCACTAGGCTAATCCTCTGCCTAGCGGCGCCGGCACACCAGGTTCTAGTCCCGGTTGGGGCGCCGGATTCTGTCCCGGTTGCCCCTCTTCCAGGCCAGCTCTCTGTTGTGGCCAGGGAGTGCAGTGGAGGATGGCCCAAGTGCTTGGGCCCTGCACCCCATGGGAGACCAGGAAAAGCACCTGGCTCCTGGCTCCTGCCATCGGATCAGCGCAGTGCGCCGGCCGCAGCGCGCCAGCCACGGCGGCCATTGGAGGGTGAACCAATGGCAAAAGGAAGACCTTTCTCTCTGTCTCTCTCTCTCACTGTCCACTCTGCCTGTTAAAAAAAAAAAAAAAAGGACAAATGTGACACATGGCACAGACAAGGAGATATGTCCCAGGCCACGGGATCAGGCAAGGCCTCCTGGACCAAGTGGATTTTAAGCTCCAATGCTGAACACAAAGAGTAGCTGCCAGAATAAGGAGAGTTTCTGGCTGAGTGGGCCCCAGAAGCCAAGGCCCCAAGGAATGGGCATCACGGTGCTTGTCAGAAACTCAGTGACTGGCGGGGCTGGATCAGAAGGGAGAGGGAGTTCAGCACAGAAACAGGTAGGCAGGAGGCACAGACTGGGCGATGCAGAGGCGAGCAGCCCCGCAGGAAGCGGCCTGGGCCTGCAGAGGCCCTGTGTCCACTCTGCGAGGGCGCTCCTGGAGAACAGAGAGCACAGGGTGTCTTGTCTGCCAGCCCAGCCCCCTGTCCTGCAACCCACATTTCTTTGAAAACCTGGAACCCGCTCATCCCCTCCAGAAAGTTCCCCGACTGCCCATACCTTTTGCCCACCTGCCAGCCCTGCCCTCCCCATCACTTCCAGATTCCCTTTGTCTAAATCAGGGCTTTCCCTGTCCCAGCTGGGGCTAAGAATAAACCATTAGGACAACAGGAAGCAGACATCGCGCCAACTTCTGGTCCCCCTTTTCCAGAAAACTGTGGGAAAATGCAAGCCTCATGGGATTATTCTTAATGACATCTTGGTCATTTAATGCAGAGCGAAGAATTTCTGGACTATCAAAAATGCATCAGCGAATGGAATCCAGGCATCAAGGTCCTCCCTCAGGCATGCCTGTATCTCAATGCAAAATCCCCCCTTATATCAAAGAGAGAGTTTCTGATAATCATAAAAAAAACACTGCATCTACCAAAAACAAGACAATTAAAAAAAATGAAAACAGCATTCATGGACAAAAGGGGGAGGGGGGGAACAGCAGCACTGCATCTGAGCTTGTCAGTCTATGCTCCTGTAATTGCAATGAAACACACTGGTCCATAGATGGCGCAAGGTGACTGCTAAATAAATACCTAAGGCCCACCTTCAAAGTCAGGTCTAAACCAGCAGTGTGGCCTTGGCGCACCACAGACATACAGACACACCCCACCCCACCACACACACACACACACACTGGCCTCGGCGCACCACAGACATACAGACACACCCCACCCACCACACACACACACACACACCGCTGCTGCAGTAGCTTGCACGTCTCTTACAATCATGGAAGAGGACTCACATCCCCCAATTTCCAAGAGCCCTTTCTGGCATTTTAAATTCCAGGCTGATGAAAAGCAGCCCAGGTCCTCCGGCATGAGTGTTGGTCGTCCCATTCCCATCTCCAGTGGCCAGTACTGGCACAGACACCACTTAGGAATTCTGACCATTCCAGTCTGTCCATGGTCTGTGAACCTTCCAGATCTTTTCCACATTGTCCTTCATCTGCTTGCCAACACCTGCCCCTAAACACCCAGCACTGTCCCGACAGTGACAATCAGAGCTGAAGGGCTGCTGCAGGCTGTGGGCTAAGTCTTGATTTATCTGTTTAATGATAGTGGTTTATCAAACCTGACCTTGTCTCAGTAAGTCCTCACAATGATGCAATGAACTTGGTAGAATTATCCCCAGTTTGGAAGTGAGGAATTTGAAAACTCAAGAGGTTAGCATTTTCTAACCTTAGGGCACTGAAACAAAGATAAAATCCAGGCAATTTTCAACCCTTCTGACTTTGTATCTCCATACTTGGTTCATAACAGTGTTCCATTTTGTTTTCTTCAGAGTTACAGTGGTGACCTACAGTCAGTTTGCTATTAGCAATTGTAGGCATAATTCACACTTCTTAGGTAGAATCCTAATGTCCAAACCACTGGCCCTGTCCCAATTACAGAGCACTATGGGCTGTAGGCGCCTTTCTATGGCAACTCCTTACACCTGTCAATGCACGAGATTCCCCCTACAACAATCACAGGAAGTAAATAAAAGTGTTGTTACTCATCTCCAATTCACAGATGAGGAAGCTGAGGCACAGCCAAGTTCAACAATTCCAATAAAGCACCTGACTCCCAGATAACTGCTATCCTAAGGCTCACAAGCACAGACGAACTGAATTCCTCTTTCCTGTCCCCACTAACTTTGCAACAGCTAGTTTCACAGTGAGTGTAGCGGTGGAAGCAGCACCTGCTACCACCGCCTCAGGTGGTCTTTGAGAGGCCAGATTGGCCAAAGGGACCCAGGGTAGACCCCAGTACGGCTGCCCACAGCAGAGGGCAGAGCCGGGGAGTTCAGGAGCAGAGTTCCGATTACCAAGAGAGAAGAAGGGGTGTCTCACTGACCATGCCTGTCACATTTGTTTCTCTCTCTCTCTTTTTTTTTTTTTTTTTTTTTTGACAGGCAGAGTTAGAGAGAGAGACAGAGAGAAAGGTCTTCCTTCCGTTACTTCACCCCCAAACTGGCCGCTACGGCCGGCGCTTATGCTGATCCGAAGCCAGGAGCCAGGTGCTTCCTCCTGGTCTCCCATGTGGGTGCAGGGCCCAAGCACTTGGGCCATCCTCCACTGCCTTCCCGGGCCACAGCAGAGCTGGCCTGGAAGAGGGGCAACCGAGTCAGAATCCAGTGCCCTGACTGGGACTAGAACCTGGGGTGCCAGCGCCGCAGGCAGAGGATTAGCCTAGTGAGCCGCGGCGCCGGGCTTCTCATTTCTAAAATGGGGATCAGTCTGGTGTGCTCAGCTCAGCACATAGAAAACAGGAATCCCCTGCAGAACCCATGGGCAGCATCAGGCGGCTGAGGAGGTGAGGACCTCTCCCCTGCCCCAGTGGTGATGTTTGGTGTCAGTGGTTCCAAGTCTGCGAAGGTAAAATAAGACAAAAGTGAGAGACGCTGGCAGCCCCTTCAAAAGTTAGGTATAGGATTTCCACACAAGCCAGCATCTCCACTCGTAACTTTGTACCCCAAAGCCTTGAAAGTAGGGACTCAGGTACTGTATACCAATGTTCTCTTCCTCCGGTTGCAAATACAACCTGCGGGGTGTAGGCGCCTTTCTACAACCGATGCATGAAGTAAGTAAAAGCACTGTTGTAATTTGTCTCCAACTCATTGGGTAGTGAGGTGGAACATTCTGGAACATGTTTGTGCAGACCGCTGCCCCATGCTAAAAGTGCAAAAAAAAGCCGAGTAAGATCTGCAAAAATTAGACTTCTTAAGGCTTTGTCTTTTCCCAAGAACATTCACTGTGATTGCTGCTGCCATTGCTTTTACTATCAAGCGAGGGGGCCCCAGGCCACGTCAGAAACACTGAGAGGACTAGCCGTGGAAAGCGATTTCTCCACCGGCCTCGCGGATTTCCTCCTGAGCCGCAGGATCTGGGCCAACAGCCCTGTCTTTCCCAAAAGCCCAGTGCTGGCCCCTGAGGCCGCCATGTTGATTGATCGGCTGGCTCCTCAGGTGGGAAGTTTTCGCTCCACGGAGTTAAAGGGACCAGGGACGCCGCGGCTCCTCCCCTGTGTGGGATTTAAAGGGCAGAGCCGGCTTCTGTAGACGCGAGTCACAAGTTCAGATGCCCAGACACTGGCCCGCGCATTCGTCATCCGGGTGAGTCACCCCACCACCTCAGGGCGCCTCAGCTTCCTGTGCTCCCTTGACCTCTGCCCGCCCCCGCCCCTGCCAACAACTTCCGGACGCAGCCACACCCACCGGATGTGTCCCTGCTGGCTGCCCCACCCCCCAGCAGCCTGCTGCCCGCGCCACCTGGGCTCGGTGGCCTCCACGTGATGGCCAGTCACCGGGGAGTGGCAGTGGGCCGTGGAAGCACGTGCCTTTTGACCCAGTCGTCCGCTCCCTAGGCTTTTGCCCTACGGATGCCGGAGTGTGCTCACTAGCACCCATGCGAGAATACTTAGTTCAGGGGGAAAAAAATTTTGAAAACTGCAAAGGACATATTGTGGGGATTTGCCCCTGGCTAGGTTTGGTCCGGGTGCTTGCCTCCAAATGAGGAAGAATTCGGGAAGAGATAGATGAAGGCAAGCAGCGAAGCAAGATTTATTTCAAGTACAAGTACACACTTGAGGAGTAAATGAGTTGCCCTCCACGAGGTTTGGGGCCAGCCTTTTATATGGTCTGGAGGCATAGGGGGTGGTGCCTGGGACAAGGCTTAATTAAATATTCAAGTGGGGGGAAATGTGAGAGGGGACTTGAGTTTCCATGGCCTTTATTGGAAATCTCAGACGTGCCAAGGTGTCAGGTGCGGGATGGCTGTGCCAGCCATTGTCATCTTATAACGACATCACAGGGACAGTCTGCAGCCATATTGGCTATGCCTAGCTGGCGCCAGTTCTAGGCGGTAAAACCCCGACAGCTGAGTTCTGCACGAAAGGGGGTGGAGTTTGGGCGCTGCACGCGGGGCTCTGGGACCTGTGCGGGGATCCTCAGCTCCTCTTCACCACCTCCCTCCCTGCCTGCATCAGACTCATTTCATAAATTGTAGGACAGCCACAAAATTGAATGTCATGTGGCCAGTTAAAAAAAACTGAGGCAAATCCATACCCAGTTATATAAAATCTTTCCCAATATACACTTGTAAAGGGGGCAAAATAAGTTGATTATAAATACATACACACATTTGGAAACACATATGGACATGTACATGCATTATACCTTTAATGTGTATACATATGCAAAATATCTATGCCTATTGTGTATTCATATATAAATAGGGATATTGGAAAAGTTTGTGAAAGTGTGTATTAGGAAAAACTCACGTATGGATTTCTATTTTTTGCATCAAAATAAATTATTTTATTTCCATTTCCTATAAGCTTCTTGAAGCACCCTATATACCTGTCCCTATATTTCTTTTTTTTTTAACTTTTATTTAATGAATATAAATTTCCAAAGTACGATTTATGGATTACAATGGCTTCCCCCCCATACCGTCACTCCCACTCAAAACCCTCCCCTTTCCCACTCCCTCTCCCCTTCCATTCACATCAAGATTCATTTTCGATTATCTTAATATACAGAAGATCAGCTTAGTATACATTAAGTAAGGATTTCAACAGTTTGCTCCCACACAGAAACATAAAGTGAAAAATAATAGATGATTTTTTTTAAATGATGATGAAATCAGATCAGACCTATTGTCATGTTTAATCCCAGTGAGAGTCAAGTTGGGAGTTGATAATTTCTTTTTTTTTTTTTTTTTTTTTTTTTACAGAGGATCAGTTTAGTATACATTAAGTAAAGATTTCAACAGTTTGCACCCACATAGAAACACAAAGTGAAATATATTGTTTGAGTACTCGTTATAGCATTAAATCTCAATGCACAGCACATTAAGGACAGAGATCCTACATGAGGAGTAAGTGCACAGTGACTCCTGTTGTTGACTTTACCAATTGACACTCCTGTCTATGGCATCAGTAGTCTCCCTATGCTCCAGTCATGAGTTTCCAAGGCTATGGAAGCCCTCTGAATTCTCCGATTCTTATCTTGTTTAGACAAGGACACCTTACACAAAAATCCATTCAACATGGATTAAAGACCTAAATCTACGACCTGACACCATCAAGTTACTAGAGAACATTGGAGAAACCCTTCAAGATATTGGCACAGGCAAAGAATTTCTGGAAAAGACCCGGGAGGCACAGGCAGTCAAAGCCAAAATTAACATTTGGGATTGCATCAAATTGAGAAGTTTCTGTACTGCAAAAGAAACAGTCAGGAGAGTGAAGAGACAACCGACAGAATGGGAAAAAATATTTGCAAACTATGCAACAGATAAAGGGTTAATAACCAGAATCTACAAAGAAATCAAGAAACTCCACAAAAACAAATCCAACAACCCAATTAAGAGATGGGCCAAGGACCTCAATAGACATTTTTCAAAAGAGGAAATCCAAATGGCCAACAGGCACATGAAAAAATGTTCAAGGTCATTAGCAATCAGGGAAATGCAAATCAAAACCACAATGAGGTTTCACCTCACCCCGGTTAGAATGGCTCACATGCAGAAATCTACCAACAACAGATGCTGGCGAGGATGTGGGGAAAAAGGGACACTAACCCACTGTTGGTGGGAATGCAAACTGGTCAAGCCACTATGGAAGTCAGTCTGGAGATTCCTCAGAAACCTGAAGATAACCCTACCGTTCGACCCAGCCATCCCACTCCTTGGAATTTACCCAAAGGAATTTAAATTGGCAAACAAAAAAGCGGTCTGCAGCCTAATGTTTATTGCAGCTCAATTCACAATAGCTAAGACCTGGAACCAACCTAAATGCCCATCAATGGTAGACTGGATAAAGAAATTATGGGATATGTACTCTTTAGAATACTATACCGCAGTAAGAAACAACGAAATCCAGTCATTTGCAACAAAATGGAGGAATCTGGAACACATCATGCTGAGTGAAATAAGCCAATCCCAAAGGGACAAATACCATATGTTCTCCCTGATCAGTGACAACTGACTGAACACCAAAAAGGAAACCTCCTGAAGTGAAATGGACACTATGGGAAACGGTGACTTGATCAGCATAGCCCTGACTGTTAATGAACAACTTAATACATTATCCCTCTTAGTAGTTTTTTTGTCTGTTCTACTTAATATGACTGGTTTCATTCTGTAATTATCACACAGTTATTCTTAAGTGTTGAAAATTAACTGAAATGTGATCCCTGTTAAACATAAGAGTGGGAATAAGAGAGGGAAGAGATGTATAATTTGGGACATGCTCAGGCTGACTTGCCCCAAATGGTAGAGTTAGAAACATACCAGGGGATTCCAATTCAATCCCATCAAGGTGGCATGTACCAATGCCATCTCACTATTCCAAGTGATCAATTTCAGTTCACAATTGATCATAATGAAAGGACTAAGAGTCAAAGGGAGCACATAAACAAGTCTAGTACCTGCTAACACTAACCGATAGAATAAATAAAGGGGAGAGTGATCCAACATGGGAAGTGAGATACTCAGCAGACTCATAGAATGGCAGATGTCCTAAATAGCACTCTGGCCTCAGAATCAGCCCTAAAGGCATTCGGATCTGGCTGAAAAGCCCATGAGAGTATTTCAGGCATGGAAAGCCAAGACACTCTGGCAAAAGATCTCTGTGAGTGAGATCCCAGTGGAAAGAACAGGTCTGTCCCTATATTTCAACACACATACACTATTACGAGAGCCTATGACCTTAGAGGAAAAACCACTTAGCATGCCAATTCATCCTCCTCAAATTTAGCGTTTGCAATCTTACACTAACTTTTCAGTGCTTCTCAAAATTCTAATCTGCCCCTTTCTCCTTTCCTCAAGCTGCACTTTCAAACTGTCACCGTGCAGCTCAAATCCAGTGTCCTCTGTCCCTCTTCAGTCACCATCTAGTCTCACTCGGAAAGGAAACTCCTGGTGACTTCTGCATCTCTGAGCTTCCCTGAGTGCTTACTTGTTTTCTGGGGCAAGTTTTCCACTTGGAGCATTTCTTTTGTGCACGATACAGAATGACTCTATAACCAGACAACGGGGTCCATGTCCTGTCTCCACCACTCACTAGTCTTCGGACCACGGATGATTGAGTGAATCTCGCTCATCTATGACAGAAAGATGGCAATGGTCCCTGCCTTACACAGTGGTTTCAAGAGTGAATCAATTAATTCATGTAAAGCAGCTACGCCAGAGCCTGAAGGATCGTAGATGCTCAGTGTTAGTAGTTTCACGGGTTTTCCAAATGTTCTACAATACTTGCTATTTTTAGAAGCAAAAAAGGATTATATGTATATGCATGTGTTCATATTTCTGTTTTGCAGTTCTGAACTGTTGCCTCCTTTCTTGGAAAACAAGAGCCCTCTTTCCCTTGGCTGCTTCCTCCATCTGAACTCACTAACCTAGCCACTAAGACTGAACTATTGACTCTCCCTTCTGTCTTCAGTCTTTCACTTTCCACTGAATCAGCCTCAAATATTTCTCACCAAAAACAAAAGCATTCTTCTATCCTGCTGTCATGTAAAGTTAACTCTTTTCTTATTTCGCTCTTCTTGCTGTCTACCTTTCTCTTACTAGCCACCCAAATGAGACTTTCACCCTTACCATTCTGATAAATTCTTCTAACAATGGCATCCCATGACCACGTCATTACCAATTGGTTCTCTTTTTAAAATTCTCTTCTTCTGGATCTTTTCCTGTAGCATTTGACAGTGTCAATGACTGCCTCTCTCTGTTGATTCACTCATCATGATTTATCGAGCATCTTCTAAAAATGCTGCTTTATGTACTGTCATAGACACCAGGAATACAGCGACAGATTTTCTTATATTGGGTTCTCCCATGAAGCAGACCCAGGGACAGATTTTATTTGGGAATTAATCCCTAGAGGCACTAGGAAGGAAGTGGGCAAGTGGAGAAGAGGGAGTAGGAGACCAGTAAGGACAGCTTCCTGACCACTAGGGTAACTTGGCCCAGTCCTGCTGAGCAAGTCTCAGACATGGTAGGAAGCAGACCTCAGCAGTCTCCCCCCAGGGGTGAGGAGGCTGGGGTATTCCTCCATCATCTCTCAGCTGGCATCCCGTGAGAGTGAGCATGCTAACCAGAGCATCAGAGAGCAAATTGCAGAAGCTGCAGTGAGAGGCTGCTGGTATCCATGGTAACGGGGGATATGTCAGGGACCCTGGCAGGGACAAGTACGGTTCTGTTCCACGGAGCTTCCAGAGACAAATAAGATGCCATCAAAAACTGAACAATGTGATGTCAGATGGGGATCCACACGGTAGGAGATGAAACCAAGTGATGTGATGGTGGTTGAGGATGTAATGGGTTGTGTTGTGCCCCCACCCTCCGCCATGTCAAAGTCCTAACCCCCAAGACCTCAGAGCATGCACGGCCTTCTTTGGAGATAGCTTCCTTATGGAGATAATCAAGGGAGAGGAGCATCACTGAGGTGGGCCCTAATGCAGCGCGACTGATGTCCTCATCCAAAAGGGGAAATTGGGACACAGATGTGCATAGGTGAAGACCATCTACACACTGCTGGCCCTCTGCACACCAAGGAGAGGGGCCTGGCACTGATCCCTCTCCAGCCCCTAGAGGCAGCCGTACCTAACGACCCTGTCCTCCCAGATTGCCAGCCTCCTGAGCCGTGAGCCTGTCAGCCAGTCAGTGTATGATATTTTGTTACAGTGGCCCTAGCAGGCTGATAGAGTGGGTGGCTGCTAATTAGCTGGGATGGTCAGGGATGGCCTCTCTGAGAAGGTCATTTTGAAGCTGAGACCAGCCCTGGGAAGCCTGGGGCAACCATTTTCGCCAGAGGAAGCTTGGAGGGGAATGGCTTCAGTTTGTTCAAAGAATAAGGGGGTGAATGGTGCCGGCAAGGCTTGAGAACTTGGCAGGAGCCACATGGGTCCATGTAGGCTGTGGTCAAAAGCTCAAATTTTAGCCAAATTGCTATGAGAAAGCATCGGAAGATTTTAAGCACCATCTGTTCAATAGCAAGTGGCCCAGGTAGCTGGAACAGGGATGGAAGCAGCGAACCCACTGCAGTCATCCAAGGGCGAGGTCTTGGCGTCCGGGCCCCAGGGTCAGTGGCAGGGGAGGGAGCAGTGGAAAGTGAAACAAGTGAGTATGTGCAAATAGAATTAGGAGCTGGGTAGATAAGATTTGCTGAGGTGGGGGAGGGGGTGACCTGAAACCTGGAGAAGACAGGTTGGGGTCAGAAGGGAGGAGAGGGGCAAGCATTTGATGCAGCTGTCAGGACATTAAGAAGACACTAAGGATGCCTGCATCCCATTTGGGGTGCCTGGTTTTCACAGTCCTGGCTCCCCCACTTCCAATCCAGCTTCCTGTTAAGACACACCCTGGGAGGCAGCAGGTAATGTCTCATGTAGTTAGATCCCCGCCAACCACTTGGAGACCCAGGCGGAGCTTGGGTATTTGGGAAATGAACCACTGGTTGGAAGATCTTTCTGTGTTCTGTGTCTGTCTCTTTGCCTTTCACAATTAAACTGAAACTGTGTAGGAAAATCTGTTCCTTCCTTTGGCTTTGAGGATACTGCTCTCCCTAGCGCCTCTCTCTCTCTCTCTCTCTCTCTGGCTCTTCTTTCTGCACTCCTTGGCTCCTCTTCTACAGAAGTGCTGGCATTTTGCGTGCCTTTCACCTAGTTCTCCATGCTTTGGGGTGATTTTATGCAGTGTGAGACTCTGGTATCCCCTGTATGCCAATCTGAATCAAATGTGCATGCCCAGCCCACCTGTCTCCAGAACCCCAGAACTGAATTTCCACCTGCCATGTAAATTTCATACCTAAAAATGCAAGCCAATGTGTCCAAGCCTGTCTAAGCCCATGCTTGCCAGGCCAACCCTCAGATCTAATCCTAATGGCACCTCCAGCTCGGTCAGTGATTCCAGCCTCCCTCTGACCGCCCCAGCTCTCACTTCCTCTCACTCCCACCTCACATAGTTCTCCAAACTCCACAGCTGTTAAAAATAGTAATGAAACTGTCACTGGGGGAACTTAAAAAAAAAAGGATTGGATATTAAATAGCATTAGTAATGTAGCTAAAATAGAAAATCCTGTTTTCAAGACATTATTCTTAGGTTATGTGAAATATTGTGAGGTTATCTAAAATAGTGGTGGGATATTCACTTAATGAAAACACAGATATCCTAGAGGAGAATAGAGAAAAAAATGTCGAAACAGGAGCCAAACATTTACATCTTAGCTTTCTGCTTATTTGCCGTTTGTTCTTGAACAGCAGGTCATTTATCATCTCTGTCTCAGTCTTCTAATCTGTCAAATGGCTGTGAAAATTAATACCATCCCTACCCAACTCACAGGGCTGAAAAGGAAAGATTATCACCAAAATTATTAGGGAGGAACTAGATAGAATCAAATAGAATAATAAAAAAAAAAAACAGTCCATCATGATCATGCATCACTTAGACAAAAAGTAAACAGGTAATTTGGTATTTGGATTGAATATCACTCACCACATTAACAGAACAAATAAATAGTACAGTCATTGAGAAAGATGCCTAAAAACCTTTTGAATAATTCAACATTAATGTATGGTTTAAAAGACTATCAAATCCAACAGTTTTTCTTTTAATTTCTGCCTTAGTTACATTGGCTGCATGTAGACGTTGTTGTAGGATAAAGACTTTCAAACACCCTGGCTTTTAAAAAGGCTTTTTCAATTTTAAAATTTATTTATTTATTTGAAAGTTGGAGTTAAAGAGAGATTGAGAGAGAGGGAGGGAGACATAGAGATCCCGTCCATCTGCCAGTCCACTCCCCAAATGGCTGCAGTAGCTGGAGATGAACTGGTCTGAAGCCAGGAGCTTTATCCGAGCCTCCCATGTGGGGTGCAGGGGCCCAAGCACTTGGGCCATCTTCTGCTGGTTTCCCAGGCTCAGTAGCAAGGGGCTGGAGTGGAAATGGAGCAGCTAGGACTCAAATCCTCACTCATATGGGCTACCAGCACCACAGGCTTACCCCTATACCACAACGCTGGCTCCTTTTCTTTGAAGTAATTTTAAGACCTGTTGTGCTGTTTCCTTTTTGTGAATATTATTAATTATGGACTTAATTTATTAATACAGTGTCTTAAATCAGAAATGCCGTCTTCAGTTAATAACTGCGTGAAAGAAAACCTGCTCTGGAAGTAGGGCTGCGCTCAGCAGACTAGAGGCAGATGCACAACATGAATTTATGGCTGTATTTTTCACATGTAAGAAACTGATTGCAAACATTCCTATCTCTTCCTGACAACTCCAACTGACACGTCTAACTGGAACACAAAGACCAGTCATTCAGCCCTCCCGTCCCGGCCTTTCCCGCTGCTTCCAAATCGCCGAGCAGATGCTGGCAGCCCTGAATCATTTCCAAGTGGCTGGAAATGCAGTGCAGTCAGCAGAGCTTGTATTTCTGCCCACTTTCTTCAGTGTGAAAGTCATTTGCCTGTGTTTTCAGCCGTAGAATCATCGCGCATTATTACTGAAAGGGGTCTGGACAACCCAGGCCGGACCCATGGTCTTCAGTCTCAGCTTCTCATCAGAGTACTTAGGAGGCTTTTAAAGAAAATGACTGATACCCAAGCTTCACCCTCCGAGAATCTGATTTACTTAGTCTGGTAAGAGATCCTGGCTTTGGTGTTTTTGAAAAGCTCCCTCTGATGATTCTAAAACATGGGCATGGTTTAAAAAACTACTCTGGTTTAACCTTTTCAGGGAGTAGGCCTGGAGTGGCCAGTTAGGTAATGGCAGATCTCATTGACTTATGAGGAATTTGCGTGTTGAGCAAAATGTTGCACAAGTTGGAAATAAGGCAGAAAGAGGACTTGAGTACACTTCAGGCCTCATTAGAACACTGTCGTAAACCCGCTCAAGGGCCATCTGACTCTTAGGGAAAGCAACTTTTATTTTTCTTGCTATTATCATTAAGGTCCAGACATTTTTAAGTCTGTAAAGGTTAAATGTTAATTTACAGAAAGCAAATATGATGCAAATTGTAGATAAAACTATTTCTGTTCAGCTGAAAAGATAACCCCAAAGTTTATGATTTTATTGCTCTGTGAGATGTTAACCCGTTTTGTATCTAATTTATTAATCTTATTTGAACATATTTTCCCCCTGTCTCTCCCACTCTCTTTCTCCCTCCATTTCTTCTTCTATAAGCCATTTGCTTTGTTTTATCTCTGCTTCCTCATTGACTTTAATATTCTCAGTTTACCTCATCAATGAGGAATAAAACTTTGAAACTGTTATTTATGTGAAAACTATGAAGATAAAATTTGGACAATTATGTTTGACACTTGAAAGTCATAGCAGTTTTACTAGGGTGTCTTTAATCATTCAGAAAGCTTTAAGTGATCATTCAAAGTGTAATTTATTCAGTTCTCTAAATATGTCACTCAGCGACCTTTAGAAGCCACACAGTTGGAGACTTTTACTTCAGTGACAAGAACCTAATTGACCATCGCCCTTGGGGGGAGAAAAACTAAAAATAAATGGCAAAGTATATGAAATTGCAGGTTTTAGGTATTAGATAGCAGGCAGCATGGGACAATGATCCCTGAGAAAGGAAATAAATGGGGTGAATTATATGGTTGGAAAGTTTATGAGACACAATGCATGGAGCTGAACCCCCAAAGTTGAGGACAAGTCTGGGAGACCAAGGCAGTTAGAATTTACAGGTTAATACATAAGAGAGAACAGAGCTGCACAGGGAGGCCTACAGACTTCTGAGGGACACCCCCTTGAATCTTTAGCTGGGAAACATCAGTATACACATGGGAGGGGACCACCTGAGGCCAGGAAAGAACGAAGGGGAATAGTACCTGTTGCTCACAGAGGAATGAAAATAGCTCCTGTTGCTATCAGCCAGAGTGGAAAGCTTCATACTTCATGGCCCTTTGGACAGAGATTCAATAGTGAGGAAAAATGAGCCCAAAAGATTGCTCTGGCTCTACTTAACAAAGTTTAATGAAAAATTTTAGAAGAATCAACTGTTTGCAAGTAGTTTACTGTATCCTAGAGCCAACATTGATAATTATATGAATATAAAAATAACCAACACCATCATGGTAAAATTCACAATATCTGGCATATAATCCAAAATTACCAGGCACATAAAGAAGTAGGAAAATGCAATCCATATGAATGAGAAAAGTGAATCGATAGAAATAGGCCCAGGAATGGCAAAGGGTTGGCACTGTGGACTAGCAGGTTAAGCCACTGCTTGTGATGCTAGAGTCTCATATTGGATTGCCAGTTCAAGTCCCAGTTACTCTGGTTCTGATCCAGCTTCCTGCTAATGCACCTGGAAAGACAACACATGGAGACTAAAGTATTTGGGTTCCTGGCATCTATGTGAGAGACTAGAATAGAGTTCCTGGCTTCTGGTTTCACTTCAGCCTGACACAGACCTGGCTAGCGCAGGTATCTGGGGAGTAATCCAGCAGATGGAAGATCTCTCTATCACTCTCTCTGTCATCCTGTCTTTAAAATTACTAAGCCTTATTTTAATATTCTTTTTAAAATTTTAACAGATATTAGAATTAGTAGATAAGAACATGAGTTATTGTAACTATATTACATATATTCAAGAACATGGAAGAAACATTAAGCATATTTTTCAAAGCCGTAAAATATATAAAAATGACCCAAATAGAACTTTCAGAAATGAAAACTTCAATGTTGAATTAAAAATGTATTAGATAGGATAAAGATTGCTTCTCGGCCTTTTGGCTAAGATCAAGTGTAGATAGGATAAAGAGTAAACTAGACACTAAGTAAAATAGAATTAGTGAACTTGAAGGCAGAGTCATAGAGACGAAAACTTCAATGACTGAGATTAAAAATGTACTAGATAGGATAAAGAGTATATTAGACACTATATAAAATAGAATTAGTGAACTTGAAGACATAGTCATAGAAATGTCCAGGAAGTAGAGCTCTGGGACTTCTAGATCTAGAGAACATTGCTTTACATCTCAAGTAGAGTTTATAATGCAAAAAGAATTTCCATTGTGCACAATGAATTTTTTCCCTGTATACTAATGTTTCTCCTTAGCTGGGCAGGAACTAAGATGAAGCAACACACCAGATATCAGCTTTAAGGGATGACAAAAACTTAGTAATTAAGATAAGTAATATTTTTGTAATATTTTTAAGAGTCAAAATGAATGCAGGAAAACCCATGAGTAAGGGCAGGCCTTTGGCTTAGAGGTTAAAAAGCCTGTGTCCTCCATGAGAGTACCTTAGTTGAAATCCTGGATCTGGTTTCTGATTCCAGCCTTCTCTTATGTGGAACCTGGGAGGCAGCAGTGATGGGTCAAGGAATGAGGTTTCTGCTACCCACATGAGAGATCTGGATTAAGTTCCCAGTACCACAGGCATCTGAGAAGTGAATCAGCAGAGTCTATCTATCTCTTACTCTAACACTCACACTCTCCCTCTAAAATAAAAATAATTTTTAAAACAAAACTCATGACTAATGAAATGTCAACAATCTGATCACAGACAGACAGGATCTGACCCTGTATGTACATGACTTACTTCCCTGTCCTCAATCCCAACCCTACTCTTTGTAAAGAGTTCCCACATCCGTCCCACCTAGCATCATAAGGGAGTAATCTTCATCAAGGGCAGAATACCTTAAAATGCTGACCTCTCTCTACTAGAAAGAGTTAGCAAAGGAATTGAAATCTTTTAAGAAGGTGTTCTTAATCAAATGGATTAAAAAGCAAATAAATACATAACATTGGCCAAAAAGTATGATTTTGTCAGTTAAGTGCAGTTGACCCAGATATTTGTGTTTTAACAGGGCTGTGACGTTGCTATGGTTGCAAGTTTGCAGTGGCATTCTCACTAGGAAAGGGTGTGGTCTGATCATTTCTCCCACTTTTCACATCTGCCCACATATTCCAGACAGGGATTTGGTAAACTGGCTTCCAGCCCTGGCCGCCTCCATCACCCCCAAGGAAGGCACATTTTTCAGAAATCTCCTTCTCAGAAAATCTGAACTACTCCGAGATGTGCTGACGTGAGGCCCTGGCCCTTGCTCAGGGTACATGTTGTCAAACCCCAGGGCGCTGATCAGCTTCCTTTGCGAGGTTCAACAACCTTTCACCTCGTTGGCATGGTGTATATGTATGAGATCAGTATGAGATAGTTCATTTATTTTAATAATGAGCTCTTTTAAATGCATTTAGAAATAAATGAATCACTAAAGAAGAAATCCAGCTTGAAGATTCTGGGTGTTTTCTTTTTTCTTTTCTTTTTTTATTTAGTAAATATAAATTTCCAAAGTACAGTTTATGGATTACATTGGCTCCCCCCACCCCATAATTTCCCTCCCACTCGCACCCCTCCCATCTTGATTCTGGGTGTTTTCTAAAAGCAATCCTTATGGATTATTTTTCCAAGCAAAGAATGATCTCTTGATAATTCTCTTAAGTTTTAGATGTTTGTGTGTGTGTTTTTTCTTCCCCACTCCCCTTTTTCTCACCTCTCTCCTCCTCTTACCAATTTTTCTTGTAACAATTACACTTGTCATCCAAGCTTGTGTGTGAAATCTGATCCTCAAATTTATTCAAAGACACACCTCCCAAGAAGTAAAGAGATAGTAGGCTAAACAGCCCCAAGGATGGGGCTTCTGGAGGACTTGCCTGGTGGCAGAAACTGAAACTGGTTGTCCTCAAGCTTGGGAAGAGCTCTAACCATGACTTCCTTCAGGCCTTCTCCTTCCTAACTGGGCTCTGTTCCTGCACCCCTTTCCCACTGTTCTTCATACCCGAACCTGAGTGATGATGCTCCTAAATCACAGTGGGTCAGCACCGCACCCCCAGTGCTTCCCCATGGTCAGTAAAATGATGTCCAAGTTCCTGACAATAGTATTGGGGGCCCTTGGTGTTCTGGAATCTGCCTCTCCCACTCTGACCTCATTTATCAATGTTCAGGCAAACCCCCCCCCCCCACACACACACATTCTCTCTCACATACTCCTTAACCCCAAACTCCTATCTCCCAGTCGCCCTAATACACCAGGCTGGGCTTTCTTATGTGACCATATGAGGCCTTCTCTGTCTAGAACCCCCTTCCCCCTCAACCCAGACCAATGGTATAAAATTATAATATGGTTTCCAGGCAAATCTTTTATACCTGAAGAGTGCACATAGCACTCCATCTCAGACCTTGCACCGTCTCTGTCATTGCGCCCAAGTAGATTTATAACTATACTGACTGGGATTTGGAATGCTCTGCTGTGTGGAATCATGTTGTCAGATGCCAGCAGGAAACTGAACACTTACAGTGGGGATCCACGTGTTTGAAAATATTTGAATGCTTAACACTTTGTAGCTCTGGTCTAAAAAGATTAATTCGTGTGACCTTGGGTGACTACTCCCTGAAATCTCCAGATGCTTGCAAATCCATCCTCACTCACTGGTCTTCCTGCAGTGACCATGTATTCGTTCCCATGCTGGTGCTCTGCACAAGAGGCAGATAAAAACTCTGTGCAGCAACAGTGCGTATTTGGGTGGTCTGCGCCATGGGCAAGTGTTTGGGTTGGTTTAATGCTCCCTGATATATGGTCTACTGCTTCCCTGGGAACACCTGATCTGTTCTCACCCATGTATATGAGAAAGACTATGAGTTAGTAGAAAGAACGTAAGATTGCCAATGATGAGACCCAAATTTAAATTTCTACTCTATTCCTCTGCTTCTATCATGTAACCTCAAGTCACTTCTACTCTTTCTGTCTGAGATCTCATCTACAACTAGTAAGTTGAGCAAAACCAGTGTTTTTCCAACTGGCACCTTAGACTTGCCCACATTAGAATCCACAGGGCTGCTTTCTATTTTTATTTAAGAGACAGATTTCTTCTGTCCACTCATTCACTCCCCAAATGCCCACACTGCCTGGGGCTGGGCCAGATTAAAGGCAGGAGCACCAGGTTTCCCACATAGATGACAGAGGCTCAAGTACTTGACCCATCACCTGCCGTCTTCCACCGTGCATGATAACAAGAAGCTGGAATCAGGAGCTGAGCTAGAACAATGGAAAGCTAGAATGAGATGCAGGCATCACAAGGACTGTCTTGACCTTTGCACCAAAAGCCTGCTCCCACTGAGGCAGACACGTGGGACCCTCTTCTGTCCTACTGAATCACACTCTTCTGTGGAGGAATGAGAAGGAAGTTTAGAGAGTACGGGGGATCCAGAGTCAACATTTCTTGATAGATTTTAAAGTAAGTGTTGTGCTTACCAAAATTTGGGATCCACTGAAATAGATGATCTTCACCATATTCTTACCACATACTTCTAAGTACCATCATGAGATGGGTCACAAAGAAACATTCATTAATTTTCCTTTGTAGTTTATTTTTGAATATTTAATTTAAAGAGTTTCAGAAAGAGGGGGAGAGAGAGAAATTTTCCATTTGCTAGTTCAATACCCAGATGGCCACAATGGCTAGGGTTGAGCCAGGCTGAAGGCAGCAGCTTCATCTGGGTCTCCTACATGGGTTGGGGGCCCAAAGCAGCTTCATCTGGGTCTCCTACATGAGTATGGAGGGCCCCATCTTTCCCAGTCACTTTAGCAGGGAGCTGGATCAGAAGTGGAGCCCCTAGAACTCAAACCAGCACCTGTATCGTTGCCAGTGTGGCAGACATCATCTTAACCTGTTTGTTACAACCCTGGCCCCATAATTTGGATATATTTTCCTAATATTACAAAAGCACAGAAATATACCAGGATTTTTCCTGAACTAGAAATAGGATGTACTTCACAATTATTTTGAATATTCAATTTCCACTTCATTGCTGTTTTTCCTTTTGTTGTTTTGTTTGTTTTGTAAATGCTTTATTTATGTAGAGGGAACAAATTTCATGTATTTCATATATACAACTTTAAGAATATAATGATACTTCCCACCCTACCCTCCCTTTCTTACTTATTCCCACCCTCCTTTCTCCTTGCTTTCTTGTTTTTCTTTTAATTTTTGCAATGAGATATTTTCAATTCACTTTATAATCACAAGATTAACATTCCACTAAATAAAGAACATAGAAAGCAGTAAGTAGAAAAACCACTATTCCTCGGGAATACAGACAAGGGCTATAAGTAATAATCAAATCTAAAATGTCAATTTCATTCATATATATTACATTTCTTGTACTCTGTGTATTACCACAGGTCAGGGAAAATATGGTACTTGTCTTTTGGGGACTAGCTTATTTCACTAAGCATAATGAGTCTCCAGTTGTACCTATTTTGTTGTAAAAGACAGGATTTCATTCTTTTTTTATGGGTAAGTAGTATTCTGCAATGAATATGTGCCATAATTTTTTATCCAGTCATCAGTTAGTGGAAATCTGGGTTGATTCCATATCTTAGCTATTATGAATTGAGCTGCTATAAACATGTGGGTACAGATAACTCTTTCATTTGCTGATTTCATTTCCTTGCATAAATTCCCAGGAGTGGAATGGCAGGGTCATGTGGTAGATCTATTTTCAAATTTGGGAGAAGTCTCCATACTGTCTTCCATAATGGTTGTACTACCTTACATTCCCATCAGCAGTGTATTAGGGTACCTTTTCCCTTACATCCTCACCAGCATTTGTTATTTTTTTATTTTTGAATGATAGCCATTCTAACTGGGGTGAGACGAAGCCACATGGTGTTTTTTATTTGTATTCCCCTCTATGCTAATGATCCAGAGCATCTTTTCATGTGCCTGTTGGCCATTTGTATTTCATCCTTTGAAAAACGCCTGTTCATATCCTTAGCATATTTCCTAACTGGGTTGTTTATATTATTGTTGAGTTTTTTGAGCTCCTTATATATCCTGGATATTAATCTTTTATGTGATATATAGTTTACAAATATTTTTCTCCATTCTGTCAGTTACCTTTTCACTTTTTGTTGTGTATTTCCTTTGCCAGGCAAAAGCTTCTTAGTTTGATTTAATCTCATTTTTCTATTTTTGCATTTATTGCCTGTGCAATTTGGGTCCAATCCAAAAGCTCTTGCCTATGCCAATGTCTTACAGCGTTTCCCTGTGTTTTCCACTAGTAATTTGATAATTTCAGGTCTTAGTTTTAGATCCCTGATCCACTGTGAGTTGATTTTTTATAGAGTGTAAGGTAGGGGTCTTGTCTCATACTTCTGCATGCAGAGATCCAATTTTCTCAACATCATTTGTTGAAGAGCCTGTCCTTTCTCCGGAGAGTGATTTTAGCTTGTTTGTCAAAGATTAGTTGGTTGTAGATGTGTGAATTAATTTATGGGGTCTCTGATATGTTCCATTAGTCCACACATCTATTCTTGTGACAGTACTGGGTTGTTTTGATTATAAGTGCCATGTCTTGAAATCTGGTATTGTGATGCTTCCAGCTTTATTATATAGGATGCTTTATCTTGTAATTCCATTTTAATAAATTTAGGGTCATTTTTTCTAGATCTGAGAAGAACTTAGGTATTTTGTTTGGGATCACATTGAATCTGTACATTTCTTTGTGTAGTATGGACATTTTGTTGTTATTAATTCTTCCAATCCATGAACATGGAAGATTTTCCATTTTTTGTGTCTTCTTTTTCTTTCTTTAGTGTTTTGTAATTTTCTTTTAATTTATTTTTTTTATTTTTGACAGGCAGAGTGGACAGTGAGAGAGACAGAGAGAAAGATCTTCCTTTTTGCTGTTGGTTCACCCTCCAATGGCCGCTTCCACCGGCACACTGTCACCGGCGTACCGCGCTGATCCGAAGCCAAGAGCCAGGTGCTTCTCCTGGTCTCCCATGCGGGTGCAGGGCCCAAGCACTTGGGCCATCCTCCACTGCACTCCCGGGCCATAGCAGAGAGCTGGCCTGGAAGAGGGGCAACCGGGACAGAATCCAGCACCCTGACCAGGACTAGAACCCAGTGTGCCGGCGCCGCAAGGCGGAGGATTAGCCTATTGAGCCACGGTGCCGGCCCCATGTTTTGTGATTTTCATTGTAGAGATTTTTCATGTTATGGGTTAAATTTATCCCAAGGTATTTAAATTGTTTGTAGCTATTGTGAATGGAACTGATCTTACAAGTTCTTTATCACCATGGCATTGTTTGTGTATGTATAAAGGCTATTGATTTTTGTGTACTAATTTTATACCTTGCAATTTTGCCAAGCTCTCTTATGAGCTCCAATAACCTCATGGTAGAATCTTTTGATTGCCTTATGTAAAGGATTCTGTCATCTGCAAACGGGTAATTTGAGTTCCTCCTTTCCCATTTGTATCCCTTGGGTTTCTTTCTCCTGTCTAATGGCTCTGACTAAAACTTCTAGAGCTATATTAAATAGTGATGTTGAGAGTGGACATCCTTGTCTGGTTCCAGATCCTATTGCAAATGCTTCCTGCTTCTCTCCATTCACTATGATGTTGGCTGTGGGTTTGTCATAAATTGCCTGGATTATGTTGAGGTATGTTCCTTCAATACCCAATTTGCTTAAGGTTTTTATCGTGAAAGGGTGTTGTATTATTAAAATGCTTTCTCTGCACCTGTTAAAATAATCATACAGTTTTTACTCTTCAGTTTCTTAGTGTGAGTTGTCATGTTTATTTATTTGCATATGTTGAACCATCCCTGCATACTAGGGTTAAATCTAATTTGGTCTGAGTGAATGATATTTTTCCTGTGTTGTTGGATTTGATTAATATTTTATTGAGGATTTTTGTATCTATGTTCATCAAGGATATTGGTCTATAGTTTTCTTTCCTGTATCTCTTTCTAGTTTTGGAATTAAGGTGATACCGGTATCATAGAAACAGTTTGGGAAGGTCCCTCCCTTTCAATTGTTTTGAGTAGCTTAAGAAGAATTGGAATTAGTTCTTTAAAAGTCTGGTAGAATTCAGCAGTGAAGTTATTTGGTCCTGGGCTTTTCTTTGTTGGGGAGGGTCTTAATTACAAATTTAATCTCTGTTTTCTTTATTGGTCTATTTATGTTTTCTATGTGTCCATGACTCAATTTTTGTAAATTGTATGTGTTCAGATATGTATCTATTTCTTCTAAAATTTCCAATTTGGTAGTATATAGCTGTTTGTAGTAATTCCTGAAGATTCTTTTTATTTCTGTGATATCCATTGTAACATCTTTTTCATCTCTGATTTTGTTAATTTCAATCTCTCCTCCCACCCCTCCCCCCCCCCCTTTTTTTTTTGGTTAGTTGGGCTAATGGTATATCAATTTTTTTTTCTAAAAAAAAAAAAAAACTTTTTTCACCTCAGTGATCTAATGTGGGATTTTTTTGGTTTTGTTTTTCTTGTTTGCTTCAGTTTTGTTCCCTGATTTTTATTATTTATTTCTTCCTACTAATTTTTCTTTAACATTTTCTATCTCTTTGAAAGTCAGAGCTACAGAGACACAAAGGCAGAGAAAGAGAGAGTCAGTCTTCCATCCGCTGGTTCACTCCCCAATTGGCCACAATGGCTGGAGCTGCGCCGATCTGAAGCCAGGAGCCAGGAGCTTCTTCCGGGTCTCCCATGCTGGTACAGGGGCCCAAGGACTTAGACCATCCTCCACTGCTTTCCCAGGCCATAACAGAGAGCTGGGTGGGAAGTGGAGCAGCCAGAACTTAAATCAGCATCCATATGGGATGCTGGCACTGCAGGCGGCTGCCCCACCCACTATGCCACAGCTCGGCCCCCCTCTCCTACTAATTTTGAGTTTGGTTTCCTTCTTGTTTTTCTAGATCCTTGAGACACATTGTTACATCATTTATTTTATGCCTTTCCATTTTTTTTTTTTTTTTGACAGGTGGAGTTAGACAGTTAGAGAGAGAGAGACACACACATTTCTGTTGGTTCACCCCCCAAATGGCCGCTTTGGCCAGCGTGTTGAGCCTATCCCAAGCCAGGAGCCAGGTGCTTCTTCCTGGTCTCCCACGCAGGTGCAGGGACCAAGCACCTGGACCATCCTCTACTGCCTTCCTGGGCCACAGCAGAAAGCTAGACTGGAAGAGGAACAACCAGGATAGAACCGGTGCCCCTACTGGGACTAGACCCGGGTTACCAGCACTGCAGGCAGAGGATTAGCCTAGTGAGCCGCAGTGCCAGCCTCCATTTTCTTGATGTAGGCACTAATTGCTATAAACTTTCCTCTTAAAACTGGTTTTACAGTACCCCATACTTGTTCATATGTTTTATTGCCATCTTCATTTGTTTCTAAGAGTTTTTTTATTTCTTCTGATTTCTACTATGACTCACTGTTTAATCAGGAGCATATTGTTCAATCTCCATGTGTTCACATATTTTTTAGAGTTTCTTAAGTTGTTAATGTCCAGCTTCATTCCATTGTGTTCAGAAAAAATACATGGTATGATTTCACTCTTTTGGATTTGTTGAGACTTATTTTATGACCTAGCATATGGTTTATCATAAAGAAAGTTCCATGCATTGATGGAAATACCATGTATCTTATAGCTATGAGATGTAATGTTCTATAAATTATCAGTTAGATCCATTTGGTCAATAGTGTAGATTACCTCTGTTGTTTCTTTGTTGATTTTTTGTCTAGTTGATCTGTCCACTGATGAAAGTGGAATGTTGAAGTCCTCTATTATTATTGTATTGAAATCTATGTCTTGGGGCCAGTACTGTGGCGCAGTGGGTTAATGCCCTTGCCTGAAGTGCTGGCATACCATATAGGTGCCAGTTTGAGTCCCAGCTGCTCCACTTCAGATCCAGCTCTCTGCTATGGCCTGGGAGAGCAGTAAAAGGTGACCCAAGTCCTTGGGAACCTGCACCCACATGGGAGACCCAGAAGAAGCTCCTGGCTCTGGATCAGCGCAGCTCCAGCCATTGCAGTCAATTGGGGAGTGAACCAGCGGATGGAAGACCTCTCTCTCTCTCTCTGCCTCTCCTCTTTCTGTGTAACTCTGACTTTCAAATAAATAATTAAATTGTAAAAAAAAGAAAGAAACCTTTGTCTCCCTTTAGATCCATTAACATTTCTTTTGATAGCTCTGTGCTATATTGGATGCATATACATTTTTCTATAATCACATCTTTCTATTGAATTGATCGCTTAATCAATGCATAATGTCCTTCTTTGTCTCTTTTAATAGTTTTTGTGTTAAATTCTATTTTGTCTGATATTAGGATGGCTACTCCTGCTCGTTTTTTATTTCCATTAGCATGGAATATCTTTTTCCATCTTTTCTCTTTCACTCTGCATATCTTGTAAGCAACAAATAAATGAGTTTGTTTTTAAACCCATTTGATCAGTCTGTATCTTTTAATTGAATGATTTAGGCCATTTACATTCAAAGTTATTATTGATAATTTTGCCATTTTTTCCATAAATATTGCTCCTGCTATTTTCCCATAAATATTTCTATCATTTGTTTTGGATTTCCTTTGTACTTTTACTAGGAGATTTTCTGCCTTCTCTTTCTTTCTTGTTGCTGACTGTCTTTAAGGTGGGATGAGTGGTGACAAATTCTTTTTTTTTTTTTTTAGGATTTATTTTATTTGAAAGACAGAGTTAGAGAGAGAAGGAGAGGTCTTCCGTCTGCTGGTTCACTCCCCAAATGACCTCACCAACCAGGGCTGGGCCAAGCTGGAGCCAGGAGCTTCTTATGAGTCTCTCATAAGAAGTGCAGGGGCCCAAGCGCTTGGGCCATCTTTTGCTGCTTTTACAAAGCCATTAGCAGAGAACTGGATCAAAAATGGAGTAGCCAGGACTCAAACGAGTACCCATGTGAGTGCTGGCATTGCAGGTGGCAGCTTTACTCTCTATGCCAGAATGCTGGCCCTGACAAATTCTTTTAATTTCTATTTGTTTTGAAAGGTCTTTATTTCACCTTCATTTATATATGAGAGCTTCACTAGGTACAGTATTCTGGGTTGAAGGGTTTTTTTCTTTTAGGGCTTGGACTATATCTCTCCATTCTCCCATGTCCTTTAGGGTTTCTGGTGAGAAATTAGATCTGTCAATCTAATTGGAAATCCTTTGAAAGTAATCTGGCATTTCTCTTATGCACATTTTAGGATCTTTTCTTTGTTTTGCTTTTGAAAGTTGGGCTATGATGTGTCCTGGTGAGGATCTTTTCTGATCATGTCTATTAGGAGTTATATGTACTTGGATGTCCGTTGTTTGTATCTTTCTCCAAATTAGGGAAATTTTCTCCTAGTATTTCATTGAGTAAGTGTTATAATCTCTTCTGTCTTTCCATACCCTCAATAATTCCAAAGACAAGTGTGTTGGTCGTTCAGTGGTATCCCATAAATATTGAACACTATTTTCAGTTTTTCTAGGTGTTTTTTTTTTTTGTCTCAGTGAGATAGTGTGGAAGATTTGTCTTTCAGCTCAGATAGTTTTTCTTCTGCCTCACCAAGCCTGTTGTTAAAGCTTCCCACTGTATTTTTATTTGACATACTGAATTCTTCATTTCTAATATTTCAGTTTGATTTTTCTTCAATATCTCTCTATCCTGCCATAATTTATCATCCATATCATGTATGGATTTAATTCATGTATTTGCTTCTCTGTTTTTGAGTAATCTTTTGAGAATTCTTTTGAATTCTTTTTCAGGCATTTCATCAACCTCTTCATCTTCACATTGTTTTTTTTTAAATTATTTTATTTAATTATTTGAGAAGTAGAGTTACAGATAGAGAAAGGTCTTCCATCCACTGGTTCACTTCCCAAATGGCCACAACGGCCAGAGCTGCACCAGTGCGGAGCCAAGAGCTTCTTCTGGGTTTCCCACATGGTTGCAGGGGTCCAAGGACTTGGACCGTCTTTTGCTGCTTTTCCAGGCCATAGCAGAGAGCTGGATCGGAAGAGGAGCAGCTGGGACGTAAACTGGCACCCCTATGCAATGCCAGTGCCATAGGCAGAGGCTTAGCTTACTACACAACAGTGCTATACCCTGTCTTCACATTCTAATACTGAGTGTTGTGTTACTTTTGGGGAGTCATATTTTTTGTTCATGTTTCTTGTATTTATTTTTAGGCATCTGTGGAAACACTTGGTTTTCCCCTCCAAGGGCTTTTATTTTTGAAATATACCTCTGTGGCTTAGTGGAATGTCTGCTCCTTCAGTGAATACCTAGAAGTATGTGCTGGGTTGGCCCAGGGAGCTCTGGCCAGTGCTCAAGGGTGGAACAAGAGTCCAGAGTGACACCCAAGTTAGATAGATCTCATCTATTGTCAGTATGGGGGAGGGTGTGATCATGCCAACTGGCATGTTCGCAGCCTCAGCCACTCTGTACCAAGGTAAACCAGCTGCTCAGGGTTAGTCCTGAGTGTCTGCAGGGCCCACCCACTCAGGTGCATGAACCGCACAAAGGATCTATGCCAGTCCTCAATGTGAGCTTGGAGTCCTCAGCAATGTTCCACCCTTGCACTCAGGGAACTCTGAGCTTCTGGAACCAAACCCAGTGACTGCCCAAATATCGAGCCACACCTCACAACCTATTGCACAGTGACTGGATTCCCGCAGTCACGGAGCACAGGGCTCCCACAGTCACAGGGAGCAGAAGATCCACTCTCAGGTCTGCAAGCCTCTGCGTCCATGGAGAGAGCTGGGGCATTCCTGGAGCCAGCTGCCTGTCCAGGAGAGGTCAGTTGGTGCTCTACCTTGGCAAGTTAAGTCCAACACCTCGATAGGGAATCTCTGCTTTGTTAGCTATGTGGTCAGCTAATAATTGGACAGAGATTCCTTTAAATACCTTGAATCCATGAGTCTCCCAGCCTTTGCTCGTGGATTCAACATGTGTTGGGACACACCTTCAACACTCCAGCAGGCTTCTTCCAACTCTTTGCCTTTGTCTTTATGTCTCGTTTATACAGAGCGTTAAGGTCAGCAAAGGTGGGGGGGGGCACCTTCTAGGTCCCTCCTGAGCATGTGCACAGCCCTGGGCATGCATATAGCCTTCTAAATTTGTGGAAATATCGCAAACTTTTCAGAATACCCTGTAGACATCCAGTTCACCCAATATTTCCTCTTAAGTTTACAAATCAGTCTCTTTTTAACCTGAATTTGCAATGGTGTCTCAGATAATGCAACATTTTAAAAAATTGCCTCTTTTTTTATTATTGATAAATGTCCTGTGTTTTGGGCATTAGGAAGAGATGTTCCAAAACACTATGATTTCCAGGACAGAAAAAGAACTACTGGCACATAGAGTTGGTGGCAGGGACAGTATATCTTTGCATGGTATAATCCCTGTGCTCCCTAAAGCAGATTTGGTAACTACAAAAGCAGTCTCTTTGTACCAAGTTCATCCTGCAGTCAATTAAAATGAGGCAAGAGCTTTTTAGGTGAGCCCTCAGGGCAGTGATAATGATGACTTAGGGTATAACAACAACAGGAGCAATAGTTAGCATTATTGACTGATGACCACACTAGGCACTTTGCATGCATTTTTCTCACCAAGCCCTCAGCACAGCCACTTGAAACTTAGGACTACTCCAGCTAATGAGTTACCACCTGATGGGAACATGCAGCTGAGTTGCCTTCCTTTAGCAGGTGCCAGAAGACCATGATGTTTGTCTGAATTGAATTTGAATTTACATAAGGTGCGTGAGACTCGTCAGATTCCCAAATGTTCTCTTAACTATATAAAACCTCATTTGCAGCATCCTCCCATCAGCAGATCTTGTTGCTATTCCAAGCAGCCTTAGATGCATTTGCCGCTGGGATGCATGGTTACTGTTACCAAGTTTTCACAGAAAACTGGCACCTCGCAGTTTCTACCAAGAAGCCTGGAAGGATCCAAGGGGTGCATGTCATTGCCTCACATCTAAGGAAGCAGGTGACTCGCCTACAAGCAAGGAGGCTTTCAGCTGTTACTGGACAAGAATTATGGCCTGTCTCAGTGGCAGAGCCAATGAAAATGTTGATCATGATACATGGACCCAAAGGCATCTTTCAATTAAGTTTTTTTTTATTTATTTATTTTATTTTATTTTTATTTATTTATTTATTTTTTATTTTTTTTGACAGGCAGAGTGGACAGTGAAAGAGAGAGACAGAGAGAAAGGTCTTCCTTTGCCGTTGGTTCACCCTCCAATGGCCGCCGCAGCCGGCGCACTGCGGCCGGCGCACCGCGCTGATCCGATGGCAGGAGCCAGGAGCCAGGTGCTCTTCCTGGTCTCCCATGGGGTGCAGGGCCCAAGCACTTGGGCCATCCTCCACTGCACTCCCTGGCCACAGCAGAGGGCTGGCCTGGAAGAGGGGCAACCGGGACAGAATCCGGTGCCCCGACCGGGACTAGAACCCGGTGTGCCGGCGCCGCTAGGCAGAGGATTAGCCTAGTGAGCCGCGGCGCCGGCCGTTCAATTAAGTTTTCAACACAAACAACAAAAAACTAGTTTTAAAATTATAGAGAAGTATTAAATCTACTTTATGGGGTAAAACACATCCAGTTTTCCATACTGTTAATCACTCTGATAGCATCTGACACACTATGGCACAAATTCATCCTCACTAGCATAATTGTGAAACCCTTTGCCAAAAATGGTTAGCACGGAACAGGGCACATAATAATAATAATAATAATAATGCATAATAATAACAACAACAACAATAGGTTCTAAATTTTGAGTACCTATTAGGTCTAGGGACTTCACATCCCTTTTCCCTACCTTCAGAAGCACCCTGAAAGTAAGGTAGCTCATGTGCCCAAATTGTCCCCAGTTTATACACCAGGAAATTGCCATTCAGAGATGGTAACTCACCTGGCTTATGTGATATTTGGTTGAATGAGTATTAGTAGGCAAAAATAAATGAGAATGATGAACAGAAGAAGTTAAATTCTTCCAGACTGGGTCTGTTAATGCTTCTGCTTTTCTCATACTAGTAATGAAACGTCTCTTCTTCCTCCTCCCTCTCTTCCTCCTCCTCCTCTCCTTCCTCATCCTTCTCATCCTCCTCCTCTTCTTTGTCCTCTTAGTCCTCCTTTTCTTCCTCCTCTTTTTTTTTATTACCTTTCTCACCTCCCTCTTCCTCTTCCTCCTCTCATTTCTTTTTTGAAATTTTGCTGCTTTTCCATACCTCATGCCAGGTTGGTATCTTCTTAATAATGGTTCCAAAATGGTGCTTTCACAGCATTTTGGTATTTCCCTTTCTGCAGCATCTTCCCTACTGATTTTTGAATACAGAGAGTCTTGACCTAATTAAAAATATAGTGTGTATTTCTGCCCTTAATAGTTCACATATCTATGTAATGACAGAATGGTAGAAAGAAGGACTTTAAAAATTAAAAAACCTCTAGAACATGCTTACAAATGCTTTTTGTCAAAACAAATTTGAATTTTTTAATTTTAATGGCTTCTTTTTAAAGTTCATTGGCTTTGCTTTCCTTTACAAAAATATACTCATTACAGAAAGTTTGACAAGACATAAAATAGTAGAATGGAGTATTTATAAAGACATATGATACCATTTTTGAAAAAAAAAAAACCAGTTGGTCGTGTTATTGTTACTACATTTTCTTCCTGTCTTCTTCCTATGTATTGTTCTTTGAGATGGGGAGTATTTTTATACCTATCATTTGTTTCTCTTAACCTTTAGTCTTAAAAAAGGAGTTGACTATTGTAAGGAAAAAGGGGGTGCAGATTGGTGGCTCCTCACAGGGAAAAAATGTAAGAAAAAGAGGCACAGAACAGAGAGGAGGCAGGTGCAAATTTACAGCCAGACCAAAGTTATTCAGAGAAAAGAAACTTGGAGAGGTCGACCAACTGCCAGCATGTGCACAGACCAAAAGAACAGTGGCAGAGGCCCAGACCCCAGCAGGCTGGGCCCTTTTACATCTTAGGTGGGCTAGGGGTGGGGGTGGGGGCAGTAGGCAGAGATGGGCTTCTCCATACTGGTTCTTCAAGTTTGGCCCCCTGGCTCCCAAACCTGGGGAAGAAGGCAGGATGTGAGACTGAACTGGTCTCTTGAAAGAAGGCAGAGCTAACAAGAACCTAAAATGGTTGAGGCTTCTGCTCTTGTTCCATCAATCCTGACTCTGAGTATTGAAAAGGAGATGGGGCACCAGTTTCTTTCTGGCCACTTCCTGCTGATATGGGACATTGACACAGAGCAGGGTATCTATACTCTGGAGTGGATTGATTGAAAAGCGGTCATGTGTTGATCCTGCAAGATGGCTTGGGATACAGCCGTCATTTGTTCCTGCAAGAACTTTTGGAATAAGTTAATTATACGTGGTAGAAATATGAGCACTATGTGGAAGGTGTCTGGTGCCTAACACATTTTCCAAGTCAGATGAATCAATTAATTCACAAGCTTTTATTGGGATTCCACTCCCAGGTGAGGTTCCCCGGTCCCAACAGAGTGGGGACCAGGGAAGTCACGCGTCAGAGGTTGGGATGGCTCCTTTTATAGATACAGGGCGAGGGGGTTAAAGATTGAGGCAGGTCTGATCCTCACTGGTTGACCTTTAGGTACCCCCGGGGACCTTGACAAGGACTTTTCTTCCCCGGAAGTGCGGGTAGGGACTCTCCATTCCGGAAGTGTAGGCCTTCCCTCCTTGTGGATCCCAAAGCTACCACTATGATTATGAGAGTAAAAGGAGATATTAGAGACATTACCCATGGTGGAAAAAGATGAGGAGGACAGAGGGGAAAAATAAGAAAGCAAGAGTCCTGTCCAGTTATCAGTAAGACAGGTGTATGCATGGTTGCCACAGAGGAAGAACACTTCTGTTTTGTTTCCGAAGCTAAGGAAAGAGTCATTAGAGAATCTAAGAAAGGTGCTGTCCAAGCCAGGAGGGAGTTTTTCCATTGAGAGGCAAACAGAAACTGACAGGAGGGGCTTGATAATAATCAGGTGGGCATTAAAGCCTGGCCAGGTATATATGAGGTCCAGAACTATCTATCTCTTCACATGGATGAGACGTCCTAAGGGAGGTGTGAACTTCTTAGGGGAGGCACCTGTCGACTTCTGTTACTCAGCTGGCCTCGGAGGAGATCTGGCTTGCACAGGAGGTTAGTATTGAGTAGGTGGCATCTCTAAAAGCAAGTCTACAGCTCTGCCTGGATTGTTACTGACCCTGGGCTGCCCCCCCTGATGACGCTGGTTACTTTGGAAGGGTGTTTTTAGCTTGGGGCCAACAGAGTCTGCGGTTCTAACCCAGGAGTCCTTCAGTTCCATTTCCAGTGGCCTGGCTCTTGGCAGAGCTGACAGAGCTGACAGCTGCTTTCCCAGTGCTCAGACTCCTCATATTGAAAACAGGTGCCATTTGCAGGTGGACTGGCCTTGTTGGGTCTCCTTGATGGCAGATCACCATGTAAAGCAGCCATCACTGGGCCTGCCACCTATCCCTGCATTGCTGCTGCTGCCTCACTGCTCTTTCTCCTGGTCCCTATTAAAGTAGAACACAGAGGGAAGCCTTTAGAAATGTTAGCCAAGGGGGCGCTCCATTTCATCACTAATCTTGGTGGCCTGAGCTAGCAATCTGTAGTCACAGGCATGTTATGACAGAATTCTTCCTGTGAAGTAAGACAATGCCCACGAGGAAAGCTGTGTACTTTCATGTAAGATCAAACATTAAGACTACCTTATCCAAACTGTTTTATGTAAGGTATAAAGATTAAAATGTACATCCTGATGGAGAGTCCTTCAGAACAGAGTGAATTTTCCATCTTGATGAGAATAGAGAAACAAGGGAATAAGTCAGGCTTAGCAGATTGCTTAATATCAAGTGAAGGGCTGGTGCCGTCGCTTACTTGGTTAATCTTCCGCCCGAGGCACCAGCATCCCATATGGGTGCTGAGCTTTAGTCCCAGTCGCTCCTCTTCCAGTCCAGCTCTCTGCTGTGGCCCAGGAGGGCAATGGAGGATGGCCCAAGTGCTTGGGCCCTGTACCCGCATGGGAGACTAGGAGAAGCACCTGGCTCCTGGCTTTGGATCGGCGCAGCACCAGCTGTAGCAGCCATTTGGGGAGTGAACCAACAGAAGGAAGACCTTTCTCTCTGTCTCTCTCTCACTGTCTATAACTCTACCTGTCTAATAAAAAAAATATATCAAGTGAAAACTTAGTAAACAATTTTAACTGTGAAATAACCTACAAAAACATTGACCAAAAGGTCCAATGCCTTGTGTAAGTTTTAAGAGTGCATGTCAGTGGAAATGTCTCTTGAATATCTAACCCAAGTGTAAGCCAGTTAAAACAGAGCTGTAATAAATTTTCCCATGTAGACACACAGTATGTACGCATGTATAGTACATTACAGGAGAACAAGAAAACAATTTCAGTGATTAGCAAAGAGATTTTGGCTGCCACTACACAAGGCAGGGGGAAAGGTAGGAGACAGCTGGGCATGGAGCATTCTTTGGAGTGAAGTTGCTCAGGACTTAACCACTGTTCTGGTTTTTCTTTGCTAGCCCTGCCCAATATATGACTGGAGATGGCTGGAACAGCGATTTCATCTTCATGTGAGATGTGGTTCCATTAGGTTAAATTTTAGGATTTTAGTGTTCGTAGAAGAAGAGGAGGTGGCTAAAGAAGACAAGGCAGAATGGATGGGAAGGTAAAGGGAGAGTAGGGGCTGAGCTCACCCGGACAGTGGGTGGGGGTGGGGCTGGGGGTGTTGAAGTCAGGCTTCACTGCGTTTGAACAGCAGGCAGAGTCCTTTCTGGAGCTGCTGGTTAGGGGAGGTGCAGAGCACCGCAGGGACCCTGATAAGGTGGGCAGGCTGGAAGATGTGAGAAAGGCTCCTGGGTGAACTTTGTAAAGTCGCATTGTCTCAGGAGTTTGGAATGTCCCAGGTGCGATAAACATCCTGCTAGCCTTTACACTATCTTTCTGCACCCAGGAGGAGAGAGTGGCAGGGTGGTGGGGGGAGGTGGGACCCCCCCCCCCCCAAGAGGAGAGAGGCAGTGAGAGGGAGTGGGGAAGAGCCAGACAGAGGGGCAGGGCCAGTCCTGTTCCAGAGGCAGCAAGCACCCCTGAGGAAAGAGGGAGAGTGGAAGAAGGGAAAGTCGAGGGTTCAAGAGGAAGCCCCAAGCCTTTCTCCTGGCCGAGGGCTTGGAATGAAGAAAGTTGACCTCCGAAGATGAAGGCTTAGGTAGGGGAAGTAGGTGGGTCTGCCAGTGCGGAATCACCAGATAGAGGCTCAGGAAGGTCAGTGTCACAGAGGGAGTGGGGTGAGGGGAGAGTGCTGGGGCAGAGGGCCTGCAGAGAGCTTTTTCCTCCTTGGAGGGCACAGGGTAGAGAGGGTTCAGGGGAGGAGAGTGTGGAGGGGTGGCAGCTGCCCCTGCTGATGCTGGCCAGGTGCTGGGGGGGGGGGGTGGAGTGAGTGGAGGGCTATGGGTTCCTTAGATGCTGGCTTCTTGGGTGGAGCCGGAGAAGGGAGAGGTGGGGAGGTAGAAGATCTAAGGGGCGGCGCCAGACTTCCTTCCGCCAGACTTTCTTCTTCCGTGAGAACTTGGAGTGTGGGAAGTTGACCCTGGAGGAAGAAAAGGGCTTGGAACAGGGGACCTCTGACCACTTGCCATTTCTCTGTGTATTAAAATCTTAGAGAATTTTGAAAGGAAAATACCAAATTAGAGTCATTGTCCACTTTATATTGAGGCCATGTTTTAGTGCAGAGATAGATGAATCCCCTCTGCTTTACTTCCCCCTTTAGGCCCAGCTTGCGCAAGTCTTTTAAGAGGCAGGCGAGAGAGGTGTTGAAATTTGGAATCCATGGATTAAGCAAAATTCAGCGTGAGGGAAGAGGGTCCTTTCACAGGGAATCCCCCGGGAAAGAATCATCTCAACCAAGAACCTAAGTTCTGAGTCCTCTAAGAGGAGAGACCAAGATTCCCCATGCTTGGACCAGCGTCCCGGTTCTGATCTGTGGCAGATGAGCATTCCACCTGTTGCATCCACTCATCAGCTAAAACAAAATGTTACAAGAACTAGTGACAGCCACACATGAATTTTATTGAAAATGAGAAGCAAATGAGAGACAAATGAGAGGCAAGGTAACCGATCGGGACCAACACTCCTTACCAGAGTGCGGCCCCCAACGGTGGGTTACAACAGCTTTTTATAGTATTCTGTCCACTAGGGCTCACAATTTCGAACCAGACCCCTGGTATGCAGTGAACAATAAAGAGGAAAACCAGGATATGGTTGTAAGATAACAATAACAAACCCAATAACAGATCCAAGATACGGTTGTAAGATAACACTGAAGGACACATTTTGGTCAACCTAGTTCCTGGGAATTTGGGCCCACGTAGTTTTACAAGATACACCCTTAGCCGTTAACAAGCAAAGCTAATATGTACAGAAGCAAGAGATCTGCACTTAGCTTTTAGCCACATTAACTCCATTTTGATTCTGATTCTACACACCGCCCCACAGTGAGGGAAACTGACCGAGAGGGGACAAACCAGTCCTGAGCATTGCCCCAGTGCGCTGGAGGTGACAGAGACCTCTCTTACCAATCTGGCAAAGAATCTGGCTGTGAATTCGTTGGGTAATGAGAAGTGCGAGTGGGAGTGAGAAAGTTTTCTGGAGAGATGGCTATCCAGGTCAGAAGAGAAAGACTGTAGGAAAGAGAAGGATGGACAGAGACAGTAAAAACTGGAAGGAGTTCAGAGAGGAAAAGAGAGTTGGGAGGAGGGGTGGGGTGGCACAGCTCTTACCCAGAAACGGGTCCTCCACTCCCCTCCTCACACACAGGAGGCCAAAATGTAAGGAAAAGAGTGCAAATTGGTGCCGCCTCACATCAGGCACCAAAATATAAGGAAATGAGGCACAGAACAGAGAGGAGGCAGGTGCAAATTTACAGCCAGACCAAAGTTATTCAGAGAAAAGAAACTTGGAGAGGTCGACCAACTGCCAGCATGTACACAGACCAAAAGAACAGTGGCAGAGGCCCAGACCCCAGCAGGCTGGGCCCTTTTATATCTTAGGTGGGCTAGGGGTGGGGGTCGGGCAGTAGGCAGAGATGGGCTTCTCCATACTGGTTTTTTAAGTTTGGCCCCCTGGCTCCCAAACCTGGGGAAGAAGGCAGGATGTGAGACTGAACTGGTCTCTCCAAAGAAGGCGGAGCTAACGAGAACCTAAAATGGTTGAGGCTTATGTCCTTGCTCCATCAGCTATGCTATGGTCCTTTGAAATATTTTTAATGATACCATGGTTTATTGCATGATTAGGAAATAATCTGTACATCCAAAAATTGTGGAACAGTTAGAATTTATCTACTTGAAAGCATTTAGTGCAAAGTATTTTTAAAATTTAGATTCCATTCCTTAGGATATGGAGATAGGTACATAAAATTCTTCACACCGAAATTCATAAGCTCTTTCCACTGTTGCTTTGTGGTGCTTTGGACTGTTAAATATTATCTTTAACAGGTTTTCTAAAGAGCTGTCCATTTATTTCCTCACTAGTTGTTTGCTATTTAACTTTCATCTTTATAACTGCTTAAGCATGAAGGCTTGAGTACAAGAGAAAAGATCACAAATATTACTGAACGCTCATCCAATTCCAAGGTCCACTAAATAATCAAATTGCCATTTTCCAATTCTGTTGCAATGAGTGAAACAATACAGTTTAAAAATATATAAAGGCAAAGCTAATTATATCTCTCCTTCCACTTCCACCTGCTGAGGTGGCCAGTACTAACAATCTAACATGTGTGTGCAACCTTTTCTATTTTTATTGGTTCATAGTACTGGTCCCCATCCACAAAGATAGATGCTGGAAATTCTTATGGAGATGCTTCCAGATAAATTGTATAGTATTTGGGATTCACTGAAATTTTTATTTGTTTAATATTGTTGGCTTAAAATTTGCAAAAGTAGACACTTTGACGTAAATAAGATTATAATGTATATGCTGGATTCTTGTAAAAAAAAGCCAGTCTAATTTTTATGTACTTCTCTCTCACCTCCATGCCCACTTTAGTCACCCTGACCTCTCTACCCTGTATCCTCTGCCAACAACCAATATGTGCCTTTTTCTACTTCTAGCATGCACATAAAAACATATTTTTGCATATATGTAAGTATGTATTTATAAACTTTCACATGTGTGTACATTTTGTATATATATTTTTTTTAAAGATTATTTATTTGAAAGGCAGAGTTACAGAGAGGCAGAAGCAGAGAGAGAGAAAGACAGAGGTCTTCCATCTGCTGGTTAACTCCCCAAATAGCCGCAACAGCCAGAGCTGGGCCAATCCAAAACCAGGAGCCAGGAGCTTCTTCTGGGTCTCCCACGTGGGTGCAGGGGCCCAAAGACTTAGGCCATCTTCTACTGCTTTCCCAGGCCATAGCAGAGAGCTGGATTGAAAGTGGAGCAGCCAGGTCTCGAACCAGCGCCCATTTGGGATATGGGCACTGCAGATGGCATCTTTATCCACTTTATCCAGTGCCGGCCCCACTATATATGTTTATATACATAAGTACATATATTCAGGTGTAGTGGTTTCTTTGGCATTGTTTGCTTTATAAAATAGGGCCACAGTGTGCATATCTTACTTTTCATCTTTGACAGCACTTCATGGCAGTCCCTGCAAATGGATTGTTTTCATTTATTTTAGAAACTGATATTCCATGGTGTGACTATACTCTATTTCCTTACCTTTAGGCATTTACTTTATTTCCAGTTTTTTGTCACTACAGCAATAGAGCACTAAATATCTTGTGCTCATATTCTTACCTATTGCCACTTTTAAATCTATAATGTAAGTTCTCTATAAGGGGATTGCTGAGTTGAAGGGCATATGAATTTTTGGTTTTAAAATATGTATCCAAATTGCTCTCTTCAAAGGCTGTAAGAACTCACCACAGTGGATGAACATTTGTTTATCCTGTGTCTCCATCAATGGTGGGTGTTTTCACACCCTTTATACTAACTGATGTTAGTTCAAGAGAAAGATCTCTTATTTTCACTTTAATTTGCATTTCCTGCTAGCTGGTGTGAACATTTTTTCACATTCTATGTCTATTTAGATTTACTCTTTTAAGAAATCTTTATTCATATCATGTGCTCATTTTTTTTCGGTGAGTTGTAGATATTAGCCATCTGAATTGCAAATATTTTTCCAACTTTGTCATTTGCCTTTTGAGTTTGTATATTGTATCCTTTGCCTTGCATAGAGATTTTCTAATTTTTATACTGTCAATTATTTCTGTTTTTTTTTTTTTTTTTTTTTTTTTTTTGTAGCTTCTGTGCTGTCTTGTTAAGTCTCCCCCATCTTCTAAGTTTCAAAGCTAAGGCTCCTAGATTTTTCTAACATTTATTGCTTTTTAATTTTTTTACTTTTACATCTTCAATTCAACTGCAGTTTATTTTTGTTCGCATTGCGAGATAGATACTTAACCTTATTTTCTCCCAGATACTTTTGTTAAATAACTTTTTCTGTTTTACTGAACTGAAATATCATTTCTGTCATATATGATCTATTCTATTTCATTGATCGATTTGTCATTCAAACATCAAAATCACGCTGACAATTTCTCTTGTGTAGCAAATTCTACTATCTGGAAATAAGACCAGTGCATAGTGATTAAGAATGGTGGCTTTGGAGTCAGACTACTTGGGTTCAAATCACAGCTCTACCATTTAGCAGCTGCCCAATATTGCAAGAACAGTGATATCTCTTAGCTTCAGTTTCCCCATCTGTGAAATAGAAAACTAAAACCAACTTCATAGAATTGTATGAAAATTAGCCAAGTTAATGCATGTAAAGTGCTTACATAGTGCTCAATTAATAGGAGTTACTGTTTTATTTTTTAAACTTATATTTAATAAATATAAATTTTAAAAGTACAGCTTTTTCCCCCCATAACTTCCTTCCCACCCACAGCCATCCTACCTCCCACTCCCTCTTCCATCCCATTCTTCATCAAGATTCATTTTCAATTATTTTCATAAATAGAAGATCAATTTAGTATATACTAAGAAGGATTTCAACAGTATGCTGAACTACACTTAAAATTTCACTCTTCCATAGATTTTCTTAAGTATTTCACACAATTTTATAAAAACTTATAGGTGTTATAGTTGGAATTGCATTATATCCACAAATTTATATGTGTAGTTTTGGGCTACTTGATTTTACACTCAGAATTATGATGTCTTTCCATTTATTCAGATCTTGTTTTACACAAGCCAGTAAGATTTTAGTCATTTGTGGAGATCCTGTGCTTCTGTTGTTATTTATTCCTAGGAGTCTTATAGATTTTTTTCTGTAGTAAGTGGAGCCTTTCTTCTCAATTCCATTTTTAAATATGTATTGAAATATATAGGCCGGCACCGCGGCTCAATAGGCTAATCCTCCACCTTGCAGCGCTGGCACACCGGGTTCTAGTCCCGGTCGGGGCGCCGGATTCTGTCCCGGTTGCCCCTCTTCCAGGCCAGCCCTCTGCTGTGGCCAGGGAAGGCAGTGGAGGATGGTGCAAGTGCTTTGGCCCTGCACCCGTATGGGAGACCAGGAGAAGCACCTGGCTCCCGGCTTTGGATCAGCACGGTGCGCCGGCTGCAGCGCGCTGGCCGCAGCAGCCATTGGAAGGTGAACCAATGGCAAAGGAAAACCTTTCTCTCTGTCTCTCTCTCTCTCTCTCTCTCACTGTCCACTCTGTCAAAAATAAAAAATAAAAAAAAATTGAAAAAGAAATATATAGGGAAATTATGCTTTTTATATTTATCCTTTGCCATTAGTTTACTAAATTATCTCCATAATTCTACTGGTTGCTTATTTTTATAAAAGCTTTTGGGTTTTCTAAGTATATGATTATCTCATCAGCAAAATTTGATATGCTTTATCTGCTTTTCTAATAATGTTTGGTTTTAGTTTTTCAAATCTTATTACATTTGCTAGAAGTCTAAGATAATGTTAAGTAAGAATAATGCCATTTGGCTCAGTGGTTAAGAAGCCTCTTGATGTGCCAGCAATCCATATGGGAGTGCCTAGGTTTGACTCCCTGCTCCACTTCCAATCCAACCCCCGCTAAATGCACATCCTGGGAGGCAACAAGTGATGGCTCAAGCAATTGGATCCCTGCCTCCAGTGTGGATGGAGTTGGGGCCTTTATGTGGATGGAGTTCAGGGCATTTAGGGAGTGAACCAGCAGACAGAGATCTCTTTGTCTATGTCTCTTTCTCTCTCTTCCAAACAAATAAAAATGTTTTAAAAAATAATAATAATCATGGGGCCAGCATTCTGGTGTAGCAGGTAAAGCTGCTGTCTGCAATGCCAGCATCCCATTTGGGCACTGTCCTGGCTGCTCTACTTCCAATCCAGCTCCCTGCTAAGAGCCTGGGAAAAGCAGCAGAAGATGGCTCAAGTGCTTGGGACCCTGATACCCTTGTGGGAGACCTGCAAGAAGCTCCTAGCTCCTGGCTTTGGCCTGGCCCAATGCTGGCTACTGCAACTACCTGGGAAGTGAACAGCAGATGGAAAATCTGTCTCTCTCTTTTTCTCCCTCTTTCTCTCTAATTGTGACTTTCAAATAAATAAATAAATCTTTTTTAAAAAAATTATAATTGGCATCTCTGTATGATTCCTTATTTTGATGGAAAATGTAGGCATATTGCTACTTATATCTGCTATTATCTTTTAAAAGCAGATTTTGTCTAAATTTCATTTTTCATATTATAGTTTTTAATTAGGAATGACTATTCAGTGTTATCAAATCTCTTTGGCATCTATTGATCATGAGTTTTAATTTTCAATGTATTGATGAAACAAATAGTGCTGATACAGACTTGTTTTTAAATAATTTTTAAAACATGGAGTAACTTCTATATGGAGATAGTATATTATTACATTTTTTAAACTTTTATTTAATGAATATAAATTTCCAAAGTACAGAATATGGATTACAATGGTTTGCCCCCCCCATAACTTCCCTCCCACCCACAACCCTCCCCTTTCCCTCTCCCTCCGCCCTTCCATTCACATCAAGATTCATTTTCGTTTCTCTTTATATACAGAAGATCAGTTTAGCATATATTAAGTAAAGATTTCAACAGTTTGCACCCACATAGAAACACAAAGTGAAAAATACTGTTTGAGTACTAGTTATAGCATTAAATCACAATGTACGGCACATTAAGGACAGAGATCCTACATGAGGAGTAAGTGCACAGTGACTCCTGTTGTTGATGTAACAAATTGACACTCTTGTTTATGGCATCAGTAATCACCCTAGGCTCTTGTTGTGAGTTGCCGAGGCTATGGAAGCCTTTTGAGTTCACCAACTCTGATCATATTTAGACAAGGTCGTAGTCAGAGTGGAAGTTCTCTCCTCCCTTCAGAGAAAGGTACCTCCTTCTTTGATGGCCCATTCTTTTCACTGGGATCTCACTCGCGGAGATCTTTCATTTAGGTTTTTTGGTTTTTTTTTTTTTTTTTTTTTTTTTTTTTTTTTTTTTTTGCCAGAGTGTTTTGGCTTTCCATGCCTGTAATACTCTCATGGGCTTTTTCAGCCAGATCTGCATGTCTTAAGGGCTGATTCTGAGGCCAGAGTGCTCTTTAGGACATCTGCCATTCTATGAGTCTGCTGTGTATCTCGCTTCCCATGTTGGATTGTTCTCTCCCTTTTTTATTCTATCAGTTAGTATTTGCAGACACTAGTCTTGTTTATGTGATCCCTTTGGCTCTTAGTCCTATCATTATGATCAATTGTGAACAGAAATTGATCACTTGGACTAGTGAGATGGCATTGGTACATGCCACCTTGATGGGATTGAAATGGAATCCCCTGGTATGTTTCTAACTCTACCGTTTGAGGTAAGTCAGCTTGAGCATGTCCCGAATTGCACATCTCTTCCCTCTCTTATTCCCACTCTTATATTTAACAGTGATCACTTTTCAGTTGTTTCAACACTTGAGACTAACTGTGTATTGATTACAGTATTCAACCAAAAGTATTAAGTAGAACAAACAAACAAAAAAATACTAAGAGGGATAACGTATTAAGTTGTTCATCAACAGTCAGGGCAAGGGCTGATCAAGTCACCGTTTCTCATAGTGTTCATTTCACTTTAACAGGTTTCCTTTTTGGTGCTCAGTTAGTTGTCACCGATCAGGGAGAACAAGTGGTATTTGTCCCTTTGGGACTGGCTTATTTCAGTCAGCATAATGCTTTCCAAATTCCTAACAGGGATCACTTTTCAGTTAAAATTTAAACACCTAAGAATAATTGTGTGTTAATTAGAGTTCAACCAATAGTACTAGAACAAAAAAAAATACTAAAATGGATAAAGTATTACATTGTACATCAACAGTCAGGACAAGAGCTGATCAAGTCACTGTTTCTCATAGTGTCAATTTCACTTCAACAAGTTTCCCCTTTGGTGCTCAGTTAGTTGTCGCTGATCAGGGAGAACATGTGATATTTGTCCCTTTGGGACTGGCTTAATTCACTCAGCATGATGTTTTCCAAATTCCTCCATCTTGTTGCAAATGACCGGGTTTCATTGTTTTTGAATGCTGTATAGTATTCTATAGAGTACATGTCCCATAATTTCTTTATCCAGTCTACTGTTGGTGGGCATTTGGGTTAGTTCCAGGTCTTAGCTATTGTGAATTGAGCTGCAATAAACATTAAGGTGCAGACAGCTTTTTTGTTTGCCAATTTAATTTCCTTTGGGTAAATTCCAAGGAGTGGGATGGCTGGGTTGAATGGTGGGGTTATATTCAGGTTTCTGAGGAATCTTCAGACTGACTTCCATAGTGGCTTAACCAGTTTGCATTCCCACCAACAGTGGGTTAGTGTCCCTTTTTCCCCACATCCTCTCCAGCATCTGTTGTTGGTAGATTTCTGAATGTGAGCCATTCTAACCGGGGGAGGTGAAACCTCATTGTGGTTTTGATTTGCATTTCCCTGATTGCTAGTGATCTTGAACATTTTTTCATGTGTCTGTTGGCCCTTTGGATTTCCTCTTTTGAAAAATGTCTATTGAGGTCCTTGGCCCATCTCTTAAGTGGGTTGTTTGTTTTGATGTTGTGGAGTTTCTTGCTTTCTTTGTAGATTCTGATTATGAACCCTTTATCTGTTGCATAGTTTGCAAATATTTTTTCCCATTCTGTCGGTTGCCTCTTCACTTTCCTGACTGTTTCTTTTGAAGTACAGAAACTTCTCAATTTGATGCAATCCCAAATGTTAATTTTGGCTTTGACTACCTGTGCTTCTGGGGTATTTTCCAAGAAGTCTTTGCCGGTACCTATATCTTTCAGGGTTTTTCCAATGCTCTCTAGTAATTTGATGGTGTCGGGTCGTAGATTTAAGTCTTTAATCCATGTTGAGTGAATTTTTGTGTAAGGTGAAAGGTAGGGGTCTTGCTTCATGATTCTGCACGTGGAAATCCAATTTTCCCAGCACCATTTATTGAATAGACTGTCCTTACTCCAGGGATTGGTTTTGTATCCTTGATCAAATATGAGTTGGCTGTAGATGTTTGGATTGATTTCTGGTGTTTCAATTCTGTTCCATTGGTCTATCCATCTGTTTCTGTACCAGTACCATGCTGTTTTGATTACAACTGCCCTGTAGTATGTCCTGAAATCTGGTATTGTGATGCCTCCGGCTTTGTTTTTGTTGTACAAGATTGCTTTAGCTATTCGAGGTCTCCTGTGTCTCCATATGAATTTCAGCATCATTTTTTCCAGATCTGAGAAGAAGGTTTTCGGTATCTTGATTGGTATCACATTGAATCTGTAAATTGCTTTTGGGAGAATGGACATTTTGATGATATTGATTCTTCCAATCCATGAGCATGGAAGATTTTTCCATTTCTTGGTATCCTCTTCTATTTCTTTCTTTAAGGTTTTGTAATTTTCATCGTAGAGTTCCTTGACGTCCTTGGTTAAGTTTATTCCAAGGTATTTGATTGTTTTTGTAGCTATTGTGAATGGGATTGATCTTAGAAGTTCTTTCTCAGCTATGGTATTGCCTGTGTATACAAAGGCTGTTGATTTTTGTGCATTGATTTTATATCCTGCTACTTTGCCAAACTCTTCTATGAGTTCCAATAGTCTCTTAGTAGAGTTCTTTGGGTCCCCTAAGTAAAGAATTATATCATCTGCAAAGAGGGATAGTTTGAGTTCTTCCTTCCCAATTTGTATCCCTTTAATTTCTTTTTCTTGCCTAATAGCTCTGGCTAAAACTTCCAGAACTATATTGAATAGCAGTGGTGAGAGTGGGCATCCCTGTCTGGTACCAGATCTCAGTGGAAATGCTTCCAACGTTTCCCCATTCAATAGAATGTTGGCCGTGGGTTTTTCATAAATTGCTTTGATTGTATTGAGGAATGTTCCTTCCAAACCCAGTTTGCTTAGAGTTTTCATCATGAAAGGGTGTTGTATTTTATCAAGTGCTTTCTCTGCATCTATTGAGATAATCATATGGTTTTTCTTGTGCAGTCTGTTAATGTGGTATATCACATTGATTGATTTGCGAATGTTGAGCCATCCCTGCATACCAGGGATAAATCCCACGTGGTCTGGATGGATGATCTTTCTGATGTGTTGTTGCATTCTATTGGCCAGAATTTTATTGAGGATTTTTGCATCTATGTTCATCAGGGATATTGGTCTGTAATTCTCTTTCAATGCTGCATCTTTTTCCGGCTTAGGAATTAAGGTGATGGTGGCTTCATAGAAAGAATTTAGGAGGATTCCCTCTTTTTTGATTGTTCTGAATAGTTTGAGAAGAATTGCAGTTAGTTCTTCTTTAAATGTCTGATAGAATTCAGCAGTGAATCTGTCTGGTCCTGGGCTTTTCTTTGTTGGGAGGGCCTTTATTACTGTTTCAATTTCTGTCTCAGTTATGGGTCTGTTTAGGTTTTCTATGTCTTTCTGGTTCAATTTAGGTAGGTTGCATGTGTCCAGGAATCTATCCATTTCTGATAGGTTTCCCTGTTTGCTGGCATACAAGTCCTTGTAGTAATTTCTGATGATTCTTTTTATTTCTGTGGTGTCTGTTGTTACATTTCCTTTTTCATCTTTGATTTTATTGATTTGGGTCTTTTCTCTTCTTTTTTTAGTTAGTTGGGCCAATGGGGTGTCAATTTTGTTTATTTTTTCAAAAAACCAGCTCCTCGTTTGGCTGATTTTTTGTAATGTTTTTTTGGATTCAATCCTGTTGATTTCTTCTCTGATTTTAATTATTTCTCTTCTCCTACTAGATTTGGGTCTGGTTTGCTGCAGATTTTCTAGATCCTTGAGATGCAGTGAAAGCTCATCTATTTGGTGCCTTTCCAATTTCTTGATGTAGGCACCTATTGATATAAACTTTCCTCTTAACACTGCTTTTTGCTGCGTCCCATAAGTTTTGGTATGTTGTGCATTTCCCACAAACTTTCTGAAGACTCCTCATACATATTGCAAGGTTCCTTTTGTACCACTGCTTTCCCCCTTGAATATCTTCCCCTATCTGGAGGTCTTTATTGTTTGCTTAAAATCTTTCCTCAGGAGAATTCCTCAGGTTTTGTTAAGGTCTGCTCTCATTGTTCTACTCTTCTCCATGGGCTCTGGCCTCTGAAGAGTGGTGGTGTTTTTCTTTGTCTGCTCCTGAAGATGAGGTTGACAGTAGCAGTGTTGATAGTGGTGGCAGCACATTACTCTGGTAAACAGACTTCCAATGTCTTCCAGAGAAATTGGGAGGATGTCTCTGTTCTCCATGGGTGTCTGATGCTCTCTTAATCTCAAAAGTGAAGAGGAGGGGCCAGCACTGTGGCGTAGCGGGTAAAACCACTACCTGCAGTGCTGGCATCCCGTATGGGCACCAGTTCAAGTGTCGGCTGCTCCACTTCTGATTCGGCTCTCTGCTGTGACCTGGGAAAGAAGTGGAAGGTGGCCCAAGTCCTGGAAGAAGCTCCTGGCCTTAGATCGGCCCAGCTCTTGCCATTGCAGCCATCTGGGGAGTGAATCAGTGGAGGAAAGACCTCTCTCTCTCTCTCTGCCTCTGCCTCTCTATAACTCCGCCTTTCAAATAAACAAATTAATATTTAAAAAAAAAAGGCGAAGAGGACCCAGCCTTCCCTTTCAGCTTCGTAGAGGCCAAAAAGCAAGTACATTCATGCTGTCCAATGTCAGCCTCTGTGAGTACTCTGGGATGTTCATGGGCAAAGCCCTCAGAAACTGCATTCAAAATTTTCCCCAAGCTTTATCTGGATTTTATCTGCCTTAGCATAGGAAGGGGAAGGAACCAGCAGGTCTCTGGCCTACCCACTTCCCATTCCCGGCACCTGCTTACCCCTGTGAGGTTTGGGAATGGAGTTACCAGTGATTAAAGAGAAAAGAAAGGGGGCCGGCGCCATGGCTCACTTGGTTAATCCTCCGCGTGAGGCACCAGCATCCCATATGGGTGCTGAGCTTTAGTCCCAGTTGCTCCTCTTCCAGTCCAGCTCTCTGCTGTGGCCCGGGAGCGCAGTGGAGGATGGCCCAAGTGCTTGAGCCCCTGCACCCACATGGGAGACCAGGAAGAAGCACCTGGCTCCTGGCCTCGGATCGGCACAGCGCCGGCCATAGCGGCCATTTGAGGGGTCAACCAATGGAAGGAAGACCTTTCTCTCTGTCTCTCTCACTGTCTATAACTCTACCTGTCAAATAAAAATTAAAAAAATAAAAAAAGAGAAAAGAAGGTATGACTTTGTGACCCATCATCTTCCCATCATGTCTCATTCCACATTTAATACACACTTTGATTATGCATTACAAAGATTTAAAGTTGTCATTCACCAATAGGATATGTGCCTTTTGCATTATCCAGCTCCACCTCATTGAAAAGCATCCTTCTTGGTTGATGCACCAGTAAACCTAACTTCAGCAGACCTGGTCCAAAAAGCCTCCTGGACTTTTTTAGTTTGAACCTATTTTCTCTCACATATAACTCTCCACTGTCTGGATTTTGAAGTAGAAGCCAAAAGGACCCAATGATTTGCCACCACCCTAAAACGTAAAGGATACAGGTTTGGCCACTCTGACACTTTAATCGGGGACTTTGACTCTTCTGGTAGTAACAAAAAGATCTAGGGATGACTAAGAAATTGTACTTGTGACTGCACCAGCTCGTGAGTCTAGTGAAAATGATGTGAGAGGTGGTGAAATCCTGGCCGTGTTTGCTGTAGCCGAAGCATCCTTGATTCCTGTCTATTTTCCAAGCCTAATTCTTCCAATCACCCATTAATTTTTTGTTTTTTAAATTTTTTAAAAAGATTTGATTTATTTGAGAGGTAGAGTTACAGAAAGAGAGAGAGAGAGGTTTTTCATCCATGACCAGAGCTGGGCCGATCTAAAGCCAGGAGCCAGGAGCTTCTTCCAGGTCTCCCAGGTGGGCGCAGAGGCCCAAGCACTTGGGCCATCTTCCACTGCTTTCCCAGCCATAGCAGAGAGCTGGATTGGAAGTGGAGCAGCCAGGACTCAAACCAGTGCCCATATAGGATGCCAGTACTGCAGGCGGAGGATTAACCCACTGCTCCACAGCGCCGGCCTCAGATCACCCATTCTGTAAGGTTGGCTGGCAGTTTCTTTTTCTTTCAATTAACTGGAGTCAATTTTTTTAAAAATTTACTTATTGATATTTATTTGAAAGTCAGAGATGGACACATTTATAAAGAAATCTTCCGTGCACTGGTTCACTCCCCAAGTGCCCGCAATAGCCAGGGCTGGGCCAGGCTAAAACCAGGAGCCAGGAACTTAATCTGGGTTTCGCATGTGAGTGGCGGGGACTCAAGCGCTAAAGCTATCCCCTGCTGCCTCCTAGAGTGCATATTAGCAGGGAGCTAAGTAGGAAACAGAGCCAAGACCCAAGCTGACATTTCAATATGGCTTGTGGGCCTCGCAAGCAGTTTCATAACTGCTACACCAAAAACCAACCCCAATTTTGCCCATATTTCTATTTTAAGATGAGGATCATATGGTTTTGTGAGGACACCATTTGGGATAAACACCATATTAAGATAATAAAAATTCAGGTTGAAACTGGATAAAGCAATCTGATAGATGTTGTTAGAAGTCACTGTATTAGTAAGAAAAAATTTCATTTGGTCCACAAAATTTGGGGGGGGGGGGGGACTTGTCTCCTGCTATTAAGACCATAATTCATTCACTCCCAACAGAGTTGTGTTTTCTCCCCATATAAACCTATGCTAAGAAAATAGCAGATATCAAGCAAAAATATCTCAGCCCCAAAAGTGTTAGAAAGTGAGAGTTAGTGAATTTGTTAATTTTGTATGTTAGGTTTCTCATCCTACATCACAACAACATAAACCAAAAGAATTAGCTTCCCTAAAGATGTTTAACTTGATTAGGGCATATGAAGTATATTCTGTTTTCTAATTATATACCTATAAAATACATGGATTATAGAATATCCAGTTTTCCATCTGTGCTGGTTGTTGACCTTCAATCTGTTATGGCTTTCAGGGTGACAGATAAATCAACAATCAGGGTAAATTTGACCAAACTTTATCTTTGTCAACCTCATGGGACTGCCTTTAAGTTTTCTGGCTAAAATGATAGAAAGCTCTTGTTCTATTTTGGCTTCCTGGAAAAGTAGCTAGTATTTTTCTTAACAGTTATATCACCTCTGTTAAATCATAGTCTATTTTTCTGAATACATGATAATTATTTGACAATCTTTTAACTTTTCTCTATTCTACCTCTGCCTCTACAAGAAGTCTCCCAAAGCATTTTCAGGATGGGTGCATTCCCATTGGTGGCCACACCTGCCTCTTGCAGAATATTTCTCCTCCTTTATCTTTTTCATTTTCATCCTTGGGTTGTAGAACCAGATCATAACTTGTCTTTGTGTAAGAATCAGGTGTTAACTCTGATCCTGATGCTGTACAAAGTACTTGATGCAAATTTTATCATGTGAGCCTCACAAATCTATTAGGTAACTATTGTTGGGTTTTAATTTTTTTTAGAATGTTATTTCCTTTTAAAAAAAGATTTGACTTATTTATTTGAGAGAGTTAGACAGACAGAGGGAGAGACAGAGAGAGAAGCCTTTGATCTGCTGGTTCACTCCCCAAATGGTCACAGTGGTCACATCTGGGCCAATTTGAAGCCAGGAGCTTCTTCCTGGGTCTCCAACATGGGTGTGGGGGCCCAAGGACTGGAGCCACCTTGCACTGCTTTCCCAGGCCATCAGCAGAGAGCTGGATCTGAAGAGGAACAGCCAGGACACAAACCAGCACCCACATAGGATGCAGGCAGAGGCTTAGCCTACTATGCCACAGCGTTGACCCCAGTTTTTAATTTTGTAGGCAATGGTCTGAAACTGATAATTAAGCAATTGCCCAAGGTCACATAGTAAGTTACTTGAACTGGGACTAGAATCTTGGCATAACTGCATCTGGGCTTTTAATCACTGTGCATGTTAACACTTTTGCCTGAGCTGGAGACTTAACATTCCCAGCAGAAAGGACAAAAAGTGAGCATCCTCATTTATTTAATTACTTGGCTTCATTGTGATAATCTAGGAAAGGCCTCAATCAATCATTGGAAATATTTTTCAATTGCTGTTCCAAAGTAAGACTAAGTTTATACCAAATCAAAAAATCATCATTAGCTGGTAGATGACTGCTCTTTCCCCAGTATTCAACAGATTGACTAACAACCTTACAAAGCAAGTCAAGCTAGTTAGAGTATTCGTTTTTGATTATGATAATGGAATATCTGATGCAAGTAATTTTATAGAAAGCAAAGGATGATTTAGTTCAGTGTCTTGGAGATTCAGCTCCAAAATCAGGTCTCTTATGAGAGGGTAGACAGCAATAGTGGAGTGCGTGCACAGAAAGAATCACATGATGATCCAGAAAGCATTTGTTACTCTCTGTGTTTTGGATTTTAGCCATTCTGAAAAGGGGTGAGGTGATATCTCATTGTAGATTCGATTTGCATGTCCCTGATGACTAGTGATGTTGAGTATTTTTTCATATATTTGCTGGCCACTTGTAATCTTTTCAGAAGTGTCTATTGAAGTCCTTTGTCCATTTCTTAACTGTATTGGTTGTTTTCTTGTTGTTAAATTTTTTGAGTTGCTGATATGTTCGGGATATCAATCCTTTGTCAGATAGATGGTTTGCAAATAAATTTTCCCATACTATTAGATGTTCTCTTCACTCTACTGATCATTTCCTTTGCTGTGCAAAAGCTTCTGAGTTTGATATAGTCCAATTTGTTTAGTTTTGTTTTTGTTGCCTGTGCTTTGGGAGTCTTGTTCAAGAAATCATTCTTTGTAACAATGTCTTAGAGTGTTTCCTCTACATTTTCTTCTAATAAGTTCATAGTCTTAGGTCTTAACTTTACAGCTTTTATCCATATTGGGTTAATTTTTTATATATTGAGTGATAAGATTCTAATTTCATTCATATATATATATATATCCTGTTTTGTCAGCACCTTTTGTTGAAGAGATTATTGGGTTATTTGTGCTTCTTGTATCTGGATATCCATGTCTATTTCAAGACCTAGGAAATTTTCTCTTATTTTTAAACATTATTTATTTGAAAGAGTTAGAGGTGGGGGGTGTAACTTCCATCCACTGGTTCACTCTGCAAATGGCTGCAATGGCTGTATATGGGCCAGGCTGAAGCCAGGAGCTTCTTCCCTGTCTCCCACATGGATTCAGGGGCCCAAATAATTGGGCCAACTTCTGCTGCTTTCCCAGGTGCATTAGCAGGGATCTGGACCGAAAGTGGAGTTGTTGGAACTCAAACCAACACCCATGTGGGATGCTGGTGCTGCAGGCAGTAGCAGCTTTACCTGCTTTGCCACAGTGCTGGGCCTGACCTGGGAAATTTTCAGCTATTATTTCGTTTAGCAACTTCTCAATGCCCTTTTTCCTTTTCTTTTCCCTCAGGAATACCTATAATGTGAATATTTGGTCATTTAATAGTTTTCCATATTTTGTGTAAATTTTCTTCATTCTTTTTCATTCTTTTCTCTTTATTTTTGTCTAATTGGGTTATATCAATAATCTTGTCCTCACAGTAAGAAATTCTTTGTTCCACTTGGTCTAATCTGCTGTCAATGCTCTCAACTGTATTTTTTATTTCATTGATTGAAGATTTCATCTCCAAAATTCCTATTTGGTTCTTCTTAATGAATTCTCTCTCCTTAGTAGTATTTTCATAGTTCTCCTGCATTTCATTGAGTTTCCTTACAATCATTATTTTTGAATTTTGTATCTGCCATTTCACAGATTTCCTTCAGTCAGGATCTAGTTTTGGAGGAGTATTGTGTTCTTTTGGAGGCGTCATGCTACCTTGCTTCTTCATGGGTCCCTACATTGGTGTCTGCCCTTCTGGTGTATTTGCCCCTTCTTTATCGAGTAGGTTTTAGTGTAAAAGAGTTGTTGGTTTAGCGGGAATGCAAGGTGTCACTTGGCTTGTTGCTTTGGTTCTTGGTGAGCCCAGAAGAGTAGTCTCTGAGTGATTTCTTTTGTCTTAACCAATGTCAGCTGTGTCGACTGTCAGTGGCGCAGTGGCCTAGTCTGCTGCAGTTCATAGGTATGGAAGTATGGCTTTGAGATGAATAAGGGTTTCCTTGGGTGTGTATCTTTGGTCTACAGAGAGTTCAGTGTCAGTCAGCCTGGCAAATGTGACAGCCAGGGCCTTGTTCTTGTTGCCTAGGGAGACAAGGGTATTGTCCACCTTGTCCTACTGGCAAGCCTAAGTAACGCTAGGGTTTATGGCACCAACTACTGCAGTCATTTGGGGAGTAAACCAGAGAATGGGAGATCTTGATTTCTCTCTCTCTTTAACTCTGCCTTTCAAATAAATAAATAAGTCTTTTAAAAAGCAAGTTTATAAATTGCTTCTGCTCACATCTTACTGGCCATAATTAGTCACATGGTTATTCCTCACTGCCTGCATTCCGCCAGTTCTGCACCCAGCTAAAAATTCTGTTGCTATGGAAGGATTGAATAAATATTGGTACAACAGAAATCTCACCAGAGTTGATGGATAAAATCTACTTCCTATGGAAAATAGTTTCCTATTTTTAGCAGCTTTCTACACTGAAAAGTTTGAGTGTAGTTTTTATGACAAACATTCAAAGCCTTGAGATTATAAATTAGCAGTCTTTGAAAGTATTAAAACTGTTAAAATATTAATGTTTAGAGAAAGCCTTGGCTCTTTTTTATCAAAGAGCCATAGACAGAAACAGAATATAGATTATATTAGCCCCAAATTTATAGTACCTGATATTCAAACATTTTCTTTTTTTCTTAGCTTTGTTAGCTTTTCTTAGCTTTCATAGATATTAGGAAACCAGATCAGAGTTTTTTTTTTCTTCCCAGAATACACTTATCAACGATTTTCTATTTCAAATTGCCCATTGCTGACTATTTCCAATTTCTGATTTCAGCCTGATTTTAGTCAAGGCTGAATCAATGAATTTGGAACATGCTCTTTTAGTTTTATAGTCATCAGTTCTTTCTGTACTGCAGTCAACCTCTGCGAGTTGCACAAGAGCGTCTAGAACTTTCTCTGCTGACCAGTATTCTCCCTCAGCACATAACTGGCAAATGAGGATGACTCTGTTCGATATAGGTCTTCTTGTAATGCATTAAAGACAATGACCAGCATAAAATATCTCCACTTACCCAAGTAGATAACCTAGAATTCACTGCTATTCCAGAAGTAATATTTGTGAAGGGCTGCTTTATTGCATGGACTACACTAAAAGTTTATCCTCAGATTAAATCAAATCATAAGAAACTTGGCTTACAGAATTAGTTTTACGGATATGAACTACAGCATTATGTCATAGTTAAATATTAAAGTGTGTTGTAAAGACTGGCCTTATGAAACTTGTTATTATACTTACAGATTGTGTCAAGGGTATAGTCAGTCAAAGATGTTATTTATTGACTTGCCCTATGATTCATAAATTATTACTGTCTTCTCGTAAAGAATAGCAGGTGGAATCCAAGGTACACTAGCCTTGGCTGCCCTAACGCCTGGGCCAAAGGGCAGTTGTCAGGAAAATGAGTTTTAACACTGCCTGCAGTTCCTACGTTTGGAAAGTATAACCTTTGCCCCCAGGATATCCAGAGCATGGCTCCAAATGTTGAAATTACCTCTGTGCAAAGAGCTCCAAGTGTGTTTTGGGAACAGAAGAAGGAAACAGATCATGATCTGAAGTATACAGATACATACACACACACACACACACACACACCCCAAAGAGGAGAAATAAAAGCCATCTTAGTGCAAGAGAGAAATATCCCCCCCCCCAAAAAAAAAAAAACAAACCATTCCTATCAGAAAACCTGGGCACTGCTAATTATGCGAAACCCAGCCTGCCTTCCTGTTTCTGTGAGACAACCTAAGGGAAAAACTTACTTTGATCATAATCATAAGCCTGATAAAAGTGTTCTCAACCCTTGGTGTTGGCATTGGACAGAAATAAGCACTGGACTGGTTTTTGATTTTTAGCAACTGCTAGAACTGCAGACTGAAGGTCAGCCAGTAAAATGGAAATAAGAGAATTATATTCAGACTGACATACATACAAAAAGAAGAAGAACATTAGTATTTATAGAACCTACTTCCTGGAGATAAAAAAGCTAAACGACATAATATACGTAAAACCTTTGCCCAACACATGGTACACCTGGTGGTATGGGGGAAGCGTTCGGGTAGAAAGCATAAGCAGATTTCCAGAGGGAAGAATTTCCTTCCTGGGTATGGGAAGCGAGTGAATTGGCTGGGCTAAAGCAGAAAAACCCTGCTGAAGCGTACAAAGCTCCAGGTTCCTTATTGCAGAAGGTCAGAGTCTACACATCCAGTCGATCCCCACGGTACCCAGCTCAGGACCTGTTATGAGCAGGTAATAAATAAAGTCTGGTTGCTTCACTGAGTCAACCTGATTGCAGAGGAAGTGTATGTTAGCAGACGCTCACTCACTCAAATAAGAAATGAAGCTAAAGAGGAGGGGTACAGAAGTGAGTCATGGTGTGGAGGAAACAGTGTTGGCCTTCAATTCTGAGAAACAGGGGAACTGAAGCTAAAAAATCTAAACCAGTTCTTCCTAGTCTGTTTATTTGGGCCTGTCAAGTAAAGGATGTGAGTTACCCAGAGAAATTGTCAGAAGATTCTGAATCAGAAAGACACCAGTGCCCTCAGTCCACACCTCTGCACCCATTCCTTGGACTGTTTACTCAATGTGCAGTCAGTCTCTCCTTTCCTACCTGAGGAGGGCGATGGCACACCCATGACTTCCAACTGGCTCACAGAGAGCCTCTTATTTTCCTCTCTTGAAACAGGGAGGGAGTTAGCTCCTGAGCAATTGGTTCAAGGTCATAAAATAACAAATGACATATTTGTCCTTGATCTTTAGATTAAACGTGAGCGTGTTTACATTGTCATTCACCTTTGTTGTTCTGCATAAAATGGGGTTTTTGAAGGAAGCCTCAACCTGTTAGTCATCAGTATATGTTCATAATTGATTTAACTTTAGAGGCCCATGTTGGGGCTCGACTTCCTGAAAACATACACAATTCCTAAAAATATCAGTTTGAATTATGAGTAATATCCAAAACAGATGTAAAATTGCAGAGCGTGACTAGAGTCACGGTCTACAAAAAGCCTTTTATGGGTCTTCCCTTTTGACACAAACGCAGTAACACTGTGTTGTAATATAAAATGGAAACATGCCAGAGAAATCATCCTCTAAGTTGATCCAAACTGCTGGTTTAGAATTCAACTATTTTCTCTCAGATACATCCCAGAGCACCATGAATTGCCATGGGGCTTTCCATGCCAAAGAAAGTTTCAAAGCGGCAGATTGAAAACCTCCATTGAAACAAATGTATTATGTCACTTGACAGAAGCGCATCTGTAAATACTTTGCAAAATGATTTTCTTTGTTCAGCAGAGGAAGGCCAGATGCCGCAACATCCCACTCCAGCTGCGCTGTCCTCACTGGTAATTCAGCCTCCCCTCTCAGGGCCATTTGAAAGACTTCTGACCACTTACTGTGCGGTTCTGATGATGTGCCTACAGAGTTCCCCAGCTCATCACTTAGAAGGAAGAGGGAAGAGAAATTGTCGGAGAGTGCATGTGTCCACCAAGCAACAGAAAGATGGTTATCTTCCTCTCGGGCATTATTTGTTAAACACAAACCGTGCCAAAGGAAGGGGGAAATCGGTCAGAGGCCTTGGGGGATTCAAACTGCAGGAAATCCTTCCCCAGGATGGAGCTACACATCCTATAGCAAGTCCATAAACACCACGATAAGCTGGAGAGAATTATGATTTCTCTGAAGTTTTTCATTTTCCAAGCTTTTTAAAACCATTCATTGTTTTATTCTGCCAAAATAGATGAGCTAAGAATTTGGCTGCTTGCTTTTAGGAGCTTAAATGACAAGCAGAGGGAAAAGTCCTCTGAATAAAGCATAACTGAACTATTTTAAAGATTTGTTTATTTATTTGAAAGAGTTACAGAGAAAGAGAGAGAGAAATTGATCTTCCACCCACTGGTTCACTCCCCAGATGGCTGCAACAGCCAGGGCTGGCCAGGCTGAAGCTAGGAGCCAGGAGCTTCTTGGTCCCCACATGGGTGCAGGGGTCCAACCTCTTGGACCATCTTCTGCTGCTTTTCCCAGGCCGTTAGCAGGAAGCTGCATTGAAAGTAGAGCAGCTGGGACTTGAACCAGCACCCATATGGGATGCCAGAATCACAGGCAGTGGCTTTACCTACTATGCCACAAGGACAGCCCCAAATTATTTTAATTGATTTAAACATATTAGCATTTTTGAATTGATAATATTATCAGAGTCAAATGTTAAAAAACAAATAATCAAAGACTGTTGAGTTGAAACAGCTGTTTAATCAGCCATTTAGTGAAGTAAAAAATTATTCCAATTGCTTCCTGCTGTGACAAAATAAGTATCAGATAAAACAAATGGCTGGTAAGATAATCTGACTTTTCACATAGGGGAGTGGGAGCGTATGGTGCACGGACTGCCACTGGGCAGCCTTTGGGCAGGCTTTTTCTGTGTTTCTCTAACTTGGCCCCCAGGATACTGTCCTGAACGGTGGCAAAGGGAAAGCATTGAAAAATTAGTGAAAAAGATTCATGACTCGGGAATGTCTTCTATGCGCCTTCAGAGCTTTTCAAGCATCCCACTGTTGCTAGGATGTGTCCTGGGCTCAGACGCCCAGAAGCGTGTGTGGATTTCTCACACCCCATCGAGAATAACCGTGAACATCAAAACCAGCCCTAAAGTTAATCACTGTTGACAGAAAGAACCATGTGGGTCTTTGCTTGTTTGTTTTGTTTATATTTTCAAAACTGGACTCCACCTGTGGGTGACAGCAATGAGAAGAGCAGCGGGAGCACCCTGATCTCGCCCCAAGCCTCCCTGTCCCTCCCCGACCGGCTGCAGGCCCACAGGAGTAGGGTGATGAGCTCTGGCATGCCTAGAGTTAGTGGATGTAGAAAGAACTTAAAAGCATGAATTCTTTTCAGGGACACAGGATTGACACTGTGTTGTATAATTGTGAGCAGTAGAAAAACATGGAACCACTTAAGGATATACTTAACATTTTTCGGACTCTGGACCTACCACCATGCTCACATTAATTCTGTAGCTAGAATGGTTGAGTAGGCTTTTTGCTAGAAGCAATTCATGACAGGTACTTTAACCAGACATCTAATGTTTTTATAAAGAGCAACACTGTCTGTGGCCCCTTGATTCTTAAATAAATCAATATATGCACAAGGCATCTAGCACAGTCCCTGGCCCACATTAGATCTTAAAACCTTCCCCTTCGAGGTGAGGGTCAATGTCCCTAGCCTGCAGCTGGTTTCCCACCCAGGGTGAACAGCCCATGGTCCCGCATGTGCCGAAAGTCCACTTATGTCACCCTTCCATGTTTCTCAAAAGCAAATCCAGAGACAGCCTCCATCTCACACAGTTGGTGGGATGAAGGCTAAAATGCAGAGCTTTGGGCCATCTGTCAGACCTACTCTATCGAAACTCCAAGAAAAGGGCCTAAGAAACCATATTTTAACCAAGCTTTTAAGGTGATTCTCTGAAGCTTAAGAGTTCCTGGTAGATTCACAGTTTATTAACTTAGACCCAGGAAAAATAATTTTTGTACTATATCAGCAGAGCCTATTGCAAACATGCATTCATTATTACTTCTTAAAATTATGCCCTCTATATTGGGTGACTGTTCAAAAGAACCACCCAAGGTCTCATTTCAGTATCTTTTATTCTAAAGTTTAGATTCTGTTCAGTTGATAAGTCTTTGTGTTTTATACATGTCTGTTTTATACAAGAATGCCATTCATTCATGATTTGTTTGGGGTGGGGGAGGTCTGTTTGATGGATTGATTTGCTTCCTGTTGTCAGAAAATAAAAAATATGTAACTGGTTTTCTCTTATAGCTTTAGCAACTAGAAACCATATAGCCATTTTCTTGCCTGATTTTGGCAGTCAATTCAGCTCAATGGGATAAATATATTTACTCTTTTTCCTTCTTTTAGGTGTTTTGTTTTACATTTAAATGATGTATTGTAACCATTGTGGTCTATGGTGACCTCTGAACCACTTTAGACAGGGTATACATTTTTTTTTTTTAAACTGGAGAATGTATATTTTCTTGCAACGTTTAATTCTTAGCATACAACAATTCTAAATGGCCAATTAAATCAAGATTAAAAACTTGCTTGTTATAGGGTGTGTGACTCTTAGTACTGTATTTTGTCCAGTTGAGTCTCTTAATTGTTTTGGATCCTTAGGTCCACTTGTATTTGCTTTACTCAAATTCTTAGACAAATGCAAACCAGAGACAGGGAGTTATGATGTACTCCTGATGCTTTCAAAACCCATTCCCTCTTTGTAAGCTATGAATTTCTGAAGCAACACAGTGTCTCCCCAGCTATGTGACAAAATTACTAAAGTTTCCAAAGCTTACTTCTAAGTGACTGAGTGTGAACTACAATTACTCCAGTTTAGGTTTGGCATCTCTAAGCCCAGTAGGGGGAGATATTAAGCATTCAACTAAAAGCCCAGTATACACAATTCCTGGCAGTGGCTGTATCAAGGTAATAGCCAAACCCTCATGCATAGAAATAGCACCATGGGGTCATTCAGCAAATATGCCACTCGGCCTCCCTCATACTTTGATTGGCGCCATGTCTACATTGCTGGGAACAGAAATAATGTGTGTCACTCCTGGGCTGAGGCAGTCAAGAGCCAGAAAGCCTCGTCATTCCTCACTTCCTCTGCTGTAGAGAGCTTGCAGGACACAGTCTACATGAAAGCAGCCATCTCATTAAATTTTGCATAAGTAAGAACCAAACACGCACTGTGTTAAAATCCCTCGGTTTGTCTGTTGTGACATCTAAGTGTAATTAACCTGACTCCTCAGTCTGGTGCTTGTGTAATTCCCCTGTTTACACTTTAATTCAGAACTTTATATTTCTGTTAAATTTCCAAAATTTTGTTCATGAATAATTCAACTATAATGAAGTACCATAAGTGAATTAAAAATTCAATGACTTTTCAAAAACTGAATTCCCATGTGTAAATAACCAAAAAGAGAATATTACCAGAACCTCAGAAGACCCTTCAGGTCTCCTTTGAGCCACTACTTACCTAAGAGTGTAACCAGCACCCTGGTTTCTAAAAGCACAAATTAATGAATATTTGTGTTTTCATGTTTTATAGAAATGGAATCATATAAAGTATACTTTTTTGTCCAGTATTATATTTGTGAGGTTCATCCATGCTGTTGTGTTGGATACTGGTGATTCCATCTTATTGCTAGATGATACTCCATTATGTAAACATAGTCTTCTTCATCCTCTTGATGGTATAGTTGATGAAGCAATTTCTTGATTTTAATATAGTACAATTAACCAATTTTTCCTTCATGCTTAGTACATTTTGTGTTTTGTTTAAGAAATTCTTGCCTACTCCAGAATGATGAGATTGTTCCATTACATTTCCCTTTAAAATTTTTGTTGTCTGTTTTTTCAAATTTAGATTGGCAACTCATCTAGAATTAACTTATGGTATGAGGCAGGGATCGAGATATGCTTTTTCCATTTGAGTATTCATCTGACTCAACACTACTTACTGAAAGGCCTGTTCTTTCTGTATTGCAGCGAATGACTCCTTTGTCATGAATCGGGTATTATGTACATGTGGTTCCTGTTTCTAGACTTTCTATTTTGTGTCTTTGGTCAGTTGGCCTCTCTTTTACCAGTTCCACACTTTTAATCAACCTTAGCATATCTGCTGATATGTATCCTCCAACTTTGTTCTTCTGTTTCTGAAATGCCTTTACAATTCTTGATTCTTTGGGCATCCATGTATATTTATTTTTATTCATTTATGGTGGGGAGGGGGGCGGCTCTCCATCTGCTGGTTCTCTCACCAAATGTCTGGAACTGGATGGAGGCTGAATCCAGGAACCAGGAACACAATCCAGGTCTCCTTCATGGTTGGCGGGAACAATTTCTTGAGCTATAATTGCTGCCTCCCTGAGTCTGTGTTAGCATGAAGCTTGATTGAGAGCCAGAATGGGATGCAATCATCTTAACTGGTATTTTGACTCCTAAGCTAAAGGTCCACCCTTCCAAGTGTATTTTAGAATTCTCTAGACAATATCCAAATAACAATCTATTGGGTTTTTGTTTATTTTTATATGCTATTTTATTTTAAAATGTCTGCTTAGCTGTAAGACATTTTTCTGGGGCATTGTACAATATTTCAACACATATACATAGTATAGATCAGAACAGGCAACTAGCCTTATCTTTTCTTTGAGAATTTTATCGAATCTGTACATTAATTTGTGTAAAACTGTCTGCATTACAATATTGAATCTTCTATTACATTAGCCTGTTCTTTTCTTTCACTTTTTCAGGTGCTTTTACATTTCTCTCAACAACATTTTGTGGAGTTTAGGGTGAAAGTCTTGCATATTTTTGTTAAATTTATTCCTGCATAGTTTTTGTTTTGTTTTGCTTTACTGCAAATGACATCTTTCTTATTTTATTCTCATGTATATCTTGTATCCACAGGTCTTGAGGAATTCACGTATCAACACAGTTTATAGATTCTTTTGGACTTTATACATATGTAATCATGTTATCTTTGAATAATAACACTTTATTTTTTCTAATGTTAATGCCTATATCTGTTGCATTTTATCTTTCATTTTTAAGTCTAAAATTCTAGCTGGTTGAGATAATTTCTAATCATGATTTTGTAACAGAATATTATCTGCTTCTCCAGAAATTTATCAAATTTGTTGATGAGAAACATGCATTCCGTGTACTCATTCAAATCAGTGTCCAATAGACATTTGTTAACTACAAAAAGCTGAAAAACAAAGCCAGGCTTATCCCCTAGGAGACTCATTTTCCAGTTGACACTAACTATGATATAGTACTCTTTGGATGCATCTATTCAAACTAGCATTTGACCCACCTAAAGATGTGTCAGCCAGCTACATCTCTTCACTAGAATAAAACAAGATATTTTGTCAGATTTTACTGAAAATCCATATATGTTGTGGACCAACAGTTATCTGTCTCTGTAGACTGAAGATTCCATGTAAAATGTAAAAAGCTTAGCTCTTTATCCAATCTATGCTGGTTCCTTAGGGAGTCCAGTTCTCTTTTTAAGTAATCATGAAATATCTTTTTTAAGAATTCATTCCAGCTTTCAAATGGGAGCCTGTGTTTTCATGGATACAAATTTTCTGGAAGCCAATTTTCTGTCCTTGGAACTTCAAGGGCTATGACTGGTCTAGTTTCTATCATTCCTCTTTCAACCACAATTTTTAAAAAATTAGTGACTCCATGCTAAAGCAAATGACCTCAGTTCTATGCATTATACTCTCTCAGTGAGTGGTTGAACAGCAAGGAGAGATGTCTTATGGTAGCCTCACTTTATAAATCAGAGTCCTGGCAGGACAGAGTCCCCTCCTTACCCAGAGGGATGAGACTTCAACAGAAGAACTTTAATAGAGATTTTTAAAAAGACTTATTTATTTGAAAGGCAGAGTTATAGAGAGGCAGAGAGAGAGAGAGAGAGAGAGAGAGAAAGAGAGAGAAAGACCTTCCATCCTCTGTTTCACTCCCCAAATGGCTACACAACCGGAACTGGGTGGGTCCAAAGCCAGGAGCCAAGAGCATCTTCCAGGTTTCCTCTGTGGACGCAGGGGCCCAAGGACTTGGGCCATCTTCTACTGCTTTCCCTGGCCATAGCAAAGAGCTGGATTGGAAGTAGAGCAGCCAGGACTCAAACTGGTGCCCATATGGGATGCCCGCACTGCAGGCAGCGGCTTTACCCACTATACCACAGCACTGGCCCCTTTAATAGATATTTTAATAGAAGAAGTACTCACAGGGATATGGGCAGAGTTATATAAACAGACAGGGATGGTGAAGCAGTGGGAAGCTGGTAAGACCCTGAATTAGTCAAGATACTAGCAGCAATTAGATGATACAGTTAAATGAGGTGACTGTGGAAAGAAACCACTTACAAAGCTGCAGGTGATATTTAGCATAAATAAGAAGCTAGAGTACAATATCTTGGGGCTGGTAAGAGTAGAGGAGGGGAATACCCCTGAGCCTGAATTAGTAAGTGGAGGGAGCTTTTGCTAGAACCCAGAGAGACTGTAGTAGGAGGTAGCCCTCATAGCAGCTGTGTGTGACTTTGATAAGGCCTACAGCCAACCCATCGTGGTGGAGGGTGGGAGGGTGGGGGTAGGGAGAGAGAGGGGGACAGCAAATGCTCCAAGCTCACTCTCTCCACTCCAGCTCTCTGACATCCTGCTGATGTATCTCGTGAGGCGACCCCACCTGGAAGCCAGAGGAAACTGAGTTCTCTGGTGAAGTCAGTAGAGTTAGCCTCCTGATTTGTGCAAGGTGGAGGTTGGGAGTGAGTAGATCCAGAAGAGTAAAATACACCAGTACAGAAAGGTAAGCCCAGAGGGCAAGAGGAAGAAACGTGACTGCTGGAGCCCTCTGCAGTCTAGAACTGGAGAGGAGGGAGGGACCTCCCGGAGGAAAGCCGCTGTTGGGAAGGAAGGAAGCAGAGAGAGGAAGGCGTAGGGAAGAGGTGCCCCACTCTCTCCTCCAGCTCTCAGCTTCTCACCAGTGCCTCCCCTGGGCAAACCCAACACAGAGTCAGTTAGCAAGGGGACTTGTGTGGTGCAGAGCAGAGATGAAAACTAACCAGTGCATTACCCTGGGGAATCCTCTTGCCTACGTTGATATAGTAATTCTGTCTTCTTAGTGGCGTCCGATGCACAAACTGGCCAAATGGTTCTGTCTTCCTTTTCCTCCTTTCGATTAGGAAACTTCAGACAATTCTTTTTGTTATCCCTGAATTCCTCACAAGAGAGCGCGCCTTGCGTTTCAGACCCCCCCCCCCCCCACGTAGTTAGCCTTTCCAGGTAGCAAGCTCCATGCTAGAGAATCATGGGATATCGTCTTGGATGAGCACAGGCAGAGAGCAGTAGACGGATCACCTCTACGAACCACCGGTCCTTCTGCCACCCTGGGGCGAGCACTTCCTAACCTAGGAAAGTCACACCCTCCCCAGACACTCGGCGGTCACCCAGGAAAGCTCTCCTCCTTTTTGCTTAGGGACTCAAACCCTTGGGAACAAAAGCCAGAGAGTCTTTCAGATATTCTACCGTACCGCAAATTTCTTTTCAGACAACAAAATACAGAGTCACTTTCTTGAAGAGAGAGAGGAGAATGAAAAACAAACAAAAAAAATGGGGATAAAAATTAGTATCTCAAAATACGGCCAAAGTATACAAAGGTGCTTAAAAAAATCATGGAAAATTTCAATTTAAAGAGAAGTCTATTGGTGCAAAAAATTTTGAAATCCATGCATAGTTTTTTCATAGTAGGCATTTTCTAAGAACTTTTTGAAGTACCCTTGTCTATGGCTGTTTGCTCCTCTCTGATCTGAGTGTGGCTTTTTAACTCTGAGCTCCTCAGCAAGGCCCTGAAAATCATCGATTCTGTTAGTTGTTTTCACTTCTCATTGTAATCATTTTACAGCAGTCTCAATGTTTCTTTTTTCTTTTTTTTTTTTTTTTTTTTTTTTGACAGGCAGAGTGGACAGTGAGAGAGAGAGACAGAGAGAAAGGTCTTCCTTTGCCGTTGGTTTACCCTCCAATGGCCGCCGCGGCCGGCGCGCTGCGGCCGGCGCACCGCGCTGATCCGATGGCAGGAGCCAGGAGCCAGGTGCTTTTCCTGGTCTCCCATGGGGTGCAGGGCCCAAGCACCTGGGCCATCCTCCACTGCACTCCCTGGCCACAGCAGAGGGCTGGCCTGGAAGAGGGGCAACCGGGACAGAATCCGGTGCCCCGACCGGGACTAGAACCCGGTGTGCCGGCGCCGCTAGGCGGAGGATTAGCCTAGTGAGCCGCGGCGCCGGCCTCAATGTTTCTTTTTAAGAGCTGCCTACCAGCTTCGTGTTGTCCCCTTTTTTGGTGGACATGGGAAAAGCTCCCAAATAGTTTAAATCAGTTTTCATATCCTAGAATAAACCCAGTATTTTCTTTAATGACCATTGTATGAGCTCTAAAATGGCATACAGTCACTCAAACATGGGACACAATCATTTTTAATCCAATGTTGGCTTGACTTTCACTGTTTTTTTCAGTGCTGATCAATTATTCCAGGGTTCTGATTCTTCTCATTTTATTCTTTGTCCCCGGAAGGATTGAGTCAGCAGTAAAGCATGTTTTTGAAAAAAGACAACATTTCAGTTTTTTTTAAGGACCCTGCGACTTCCAGCCAAAGTCCAGTGGTGCTATTGCATGCATTAAAGTAAACAGATACATACCTGATGATAAATAATGACCTAAGGAACATGCCAGTGTGGAGTTCTCACACCTGCCCATCAGGGAGTCCTGTATCTTGTGGAAGTAGTCCTGCATTTGTATTCTCACACTGTGAAAAGCAGCCCAAGAGAACTTTGGCCTTGCCATGAACACAGGAACATAACGCTGGATCAAGTAGAGCAGCATGTGGGGCTATCGGCCAGTTATGTTCCCTGTAACAGGAAATCTGAATACCACATTTTCATGGCCATGGACGAAAACTGAAAAAGCTATAACGTTAATTTTAAGATTTGAGGAAAAAGAACTTGCTTCAGTCGATGTGCATTTGTGATTTTTAAGACAATCCTTAGCAAAATAATTGAACATACTAGAGAAAATCTCAAATTTAATGGTGAATGTAGAGGCCATTTCCTTTTAAATAAGGACCAAGACAGGAATACCTGTTCTCATCACTTCTATTCAATATTATATCGAATCTCCTAGTTACAGCAAAAGTTAGGACAAAGAAATGAAGCAATTAGGATTAAAAAGGAAAAAGAAGCTGTCATTGCTCACATGTGATATGATCATCTACCTAAATAACACAAAAGAATAGTCAGGAAAGTTTACCACAGTTACAAAGAGGGTTTGTTGAGATTGTCGGATATAAAGACAATGAAAAAGGGAATGATGGGGATGGGGTGGGTGTTTGGCTTCATGGTTGGGAAGCCCGTGTTCCACATCAGAGCGCCTTTATACAATCCCTTGCCTCCTGATTCCAGCTTCCTGCGAACGTGGAACCTGGGAGGTAGCAGCAATGGCTCAAGTAATTGAGTACCCGGCACCCACGTGAGAGACCTTGCTTCTGGCTTCAGTCCAGTCTTGGCCATTGCAGGAATTTGGGGAGTGAACAAGTAGATGAAAATTCATTCTGTTTATCTGTCTCCCTCTCTCAATGCATCTCAAAAAAAAAAAAAAAGGCAATTACATGACTGTACACCATTAACAAAATATAAGAAAAATATCTAATAAAATTCGTTTTCTTCTTCGTTATTGCAAATATTTTCCAGTTTTCCTTAGATACTATATATAGATATACTATCTATAGATACTATATATAGTCCTTGATATTATTTTTAAAGGATTTATTTATTTATTTGAAAGGCAGAGTTGCAGAAGCAGAGGGAAAGAAAGGCCTTCCATCTGCTGATTCACTCCCCAAATAGCTGCAACTGCTAGAACTGGGCCAATCTGAAGCCAGGAGCCTGGAGCTTCTTCCAGGACTCCCACATGGGTGCAGGGGCCCAAGGACCTGAGCCATTTTTTACTGCTTTCCCAAGCCATAGCAGAGAGCTGGATCAGAGGTGGAGCAGCCAGAACTCGAACTGGCACCCATATGGGATGCTAGCACTGCAGGCGGTGGCTTTACCCACTACGTCACAACATCGGCCCCTTTATGTTGTTTTTAAAGTGGCATATTTTAGAGGATGAAGTCAATGCTGATATATGCCATGTATTTAACCATGTTTAAATATGTTAATTCTCCCCCGAAATGACCTTCAAATTCAATGAAACTCCAACCCAAATGCCAGCATGATTTTTTTTTCTTAGAACTTGGTAACTGAAGTCTAAAATTATGCAAAGTGGGACTGGCATTGTGGCACAAAGCCACTGCCTGCAACGCAAGCATCCCCTGTCGGCACCAATTCCTGGCACTGGTTAAGTTCACGTCCTGGCTGCTCCATTTCCCATTCAGCTCCATGCTAATTTGGCTGAGGAAGCAACGAAAGATGGCCCAAGGCCAGCGCCGCGGCTCACTAGGCTAATCCTCTGCCTGTGGCGCTGGCACTCAGGTTCTAGTCCCGGTTGGGGTGCCGGTTCTGTCCCTGTTGCTCCTCTTCCACTCTAGCTCTCTGCTGTGGCCCAGGAAGACAGTGGAGGATGGCCCAAGTCCTTGGGCCCTGTACCCGCATGGGAGACCAGGAAAAGCACCTGAATCAACGGAAGGAAGACCTTTCTCTCTGTCTCTCTCTCTCTAACTCTGCCTGTCAAAAAAAAAAAAAAAAAAAAAAAAAAAAAAAGCCCAAGTGCTTGGGCCCCTGCCACCCACATGGGAGACCTGGGTGGAGCTCTAAGCTCCTTGCTTCAACCTGGCGCAGTTCTGGCTGTTGCATCCATTTGGGAAGTGAACCAGCAGATGGAAGATTCTCTCTCTCTCTGTCTCTCTCTCTCTAACTCTCTCTCCTTTTCAAATAAATATTCATTAAAAATTAATAAAATGAAATTCACAGCAAAAAAACAGATAGCCAAGATGCTCCTGATGAAGAAAACTAGCAATCAAGATTTATTATAAAACCATAGAAATTAGGAGAAGCCAGTTTTAATAAACAGCTAAACAATTGAAACAAAATAGACTTCCCAGAAATAGAATCACACCAAAAAATTGGCACCAAGTATTGGTGAGATGGTAGAACAAATGAAGATCTATGTGGGGTGGGGGCACTATATCTCAACATCATATTATGTTCAGTATTCAATTTCAGAAATTTTGTAGACTCAAATGTGAATGGTAAAATTTAAAAACCTTCAGAAGAAAATATGTTTATGATATCAAGTGAAAGATTTTTGAGACATAAAACACACAAACCCCAAAGGGAAAAATATCTGAATAGAAATTGTTAATTTTGTCTTAGGTTCTGTAGATGACTGAACAAGGTTTCTATAAAAGTAATTCACAAAAGAATAATATATGTTTGTAACACATATAAATAACAAATAACTGGAATTCAGAGAATAAAGAGAAGTCCCTAAACAACCAATAAGAAAGACAAAACTGGTATAAGACTTATACAGATATTTCACAGACAATATAAGTAGCCAAAAGAAAGTACACACAAACTTCATTTGTAACCTGAAAAAAATTGTATTTTATTTTACACTCATCAGACATTCAAAAATTACATACAATTGGCATATAAAAAACTATACATATTTAATGTGGATAGCTGGAGTTTGGACATGGAAATATACCTTGATACATCACCCCAGTGAAGTGACAAGACTTCGCCAGCTCCCCAGAGCTTCCTTGTGTCCCTGTTTTTGTTCATTTCCTTTTACCTTCATCTACAGACATTTGGGTTCTTTCCATATTTTGGCTCGTGTGCTGAGTGCTGCAATGAACATGGGAGTGCAGATGTTTCTTTCAGATCCTGATTCCAGTTCTTTTGGGTCTATGCACAGGAATGGGATTGCTAGATCATGTAGGGGTTAGTTCTATTTTTAATCTTTTGAAGGAACATCCATACTATTTTCCATAGTGGCTGTACCAACCATGTACAAACATTCTGGTTTTTCCACATCCCTGCCAACACTCATTGTCTTTTGTGTTGTTTTTTATGAAAGTCATTCTAACAGGTATGATGTGATATCTCATCATAATTTTTGTTTACATTTCTCTGGTAAATTACTGATGTTGAACATCTTTTCATATATTGGCCATTTGTATATCTTCTCTGTAAAAATATCTGTTCAAGTCCCTTGCCCACAATTTTTAATTGGGTTGTCTATTTTTATTTTTGCTCTTGCATTAGAATTATTTATAATATTTTGGAAATTAACTCCTTGTAAGATAGATGGTTTGCCAATATTTTATCCCATTCTGTTGCTTGTGTTTTCATCCTGCCAATTCTGTGCATAAGCTGGGTAGCTTGATGTAGTCCCACTTTGCTATTTCGCTTTGTTGGCAATGTTTTTGATGTGGTAGCCAAGAAATCATTGTCAAGGCCAATATCAAGAAGCTTTCCTCCTATGTTTTCTAGGAATTTTCCACTTGTGGGTAATATTAAATGTCTCTGATTAGAAAGAAAATTGATGCAATAGCTAGAAAAAAAATTTGTCATTCTCCAGAAAGTTGAGAATTAATATAACCTACAATGCAGTGTATATGTCTTTTAAAGAAAATCTTCCACGCAAGCAGAAAGAGGTATATAGCGGTCTCACCGCTCAAAATGGGGAGAAAAAATCATAAAATAAGCTCAAATTGGATACAGGACTGGTATATATTCAAATAAGGGAAAATCATGACTTACTGAAAATAAATACCATCAATGTGGATAAATATCTCAAATCTAGTATTGAATGAAAAGCAGGTTGCCGATGGAAACATTCACTATGACTCTTTATATAAGAGTCAAAAAACATCCATATGTAACAAAATATAGTGCTTGGAGATTCATATGGCAAGTGATTTTCGCCATTTTAAGATACCACTTGGGGGACTGGTGCTGAGGCAGAGCAGGATAAGCCACCACCTGCAATACCCGCAATCCATATGGACACTGGTTTGAGTCCAGGCTGCTCCACTTCCTATCCAGCCCCATGCTTATGTACCTGGGAAAGTAGCGGAGGATGGCCCAAGTGCTTGGTGCCCTGGACCCATGTGGGAGACCCAGAAGAAGTCCTGGCATTGGCTTGATCCAGCCCCTGCCGTTGCAGCCATTTGGGGAGTGAACCAACTGATGGAAGTGGACGCTGTCACTCTGGCTTGCTCTCTTTCTGTCTCCAACTCTGCCTTTCAAATAAATAAATAAATAAATCTTAAGGAAAAAGTAAAAGACATCACTTGGCATATCTACACCCACATCTGAATGCCTGAGTTCGATTCCTGGTTCTACTTCTAATTCTAGCTCTCTGCTAATGTGCAGCCTGGGAGGCAGCATGTACTTGGGTCCCTGCCACAGATGTGGGAGATCTGGGGTTGAGTTCTCAGCCCCTGGCTTCTACCTGGCCGAGTCCTGACTGTTGTGGACATTTGGGGGGTGAACCCGTGGATGGAAGATCTCTCTGCTTGTCTCTATCTTTGTCCCCCTGCTTTTTAAAATAAAGATTTATAAATATGTGATAAAATTAAAGAAAAGCCAGAAAGTGGTTGAAAAACAGTGCTTTTCTCTGGTGAGGAGAGAGGGAGAAGGAATAGATGAGTGGCACAAGGGACCTTCTAGGTTACTGATCAGGATCCATTTCTTACTCTGGCAGGCAGACTCAGGTTCGCATTCTATTATTTCACTTTGAACCACATTATTACACATGTATACATACAAATATGTATAGTATTTAGACTCTTTTGTTTGTGAAAAATATGGTAAAAAAAATGAGGAAAAAATACAGAAGCTCATGCAGTCTTCTCACCCTTCCGCCTTCTTCAGTGTTACATAGATAGGATTCCCAGAAATGAGGCAGACAATATGCCAGCTCTGAGAGCAGCCATCTGCTGAGGATGTTGACATGGGAATACAGGAGACACTTGGGTTTTGATCCATGTGTTGAGCCCTGTAATCAGCCCTGGACAGCCTACCGCACTGCTTGTGATGGGAGCAATTTGTTGCCTCAGTACTGCTGTCTCTTACTCTCATATAAATGAAACCTTTAAAGATAAGGTATCAATGAAAATCTTAGGAGGCTAGTCCCAACTACATTCTACTGTCAAAATTTCCTGATTTGTGTCAATGTGATATGTTGATCCACATCCCATTCTGGTATGAGACCCAACAGCAACAGGCCAACTCCAAAGTACTTGACTCTGCTCCTAGAAGTCCCACTGCAAAGCACACTTTCTAATTCAACCACGTGTTCCACTAACCAAATACCACTGTAGCTCATTGTGCTCCTATCTATTAGTATATAGATCCATGCCAGTGCTGAAATTGAAGAAATGCAAAGGTCCTCTAGGGAAATGTGTTCTAGAATGCTATCTGTAAATGTCTCTTACAGAAGACTGTCTATGAAGAATGCATTTTTAGAGATTGCCTTCCTTTTTTAAAAAGATTTATTTATTTATTTGAAAGGCACATCTATGGAGAGAGAAAGAGAGAGATTTTCCATCATTGGTTCACCCCCCAAAATGGCCACAATGGCTGGAGCTGGGCCAATTTGAAGCCAAGAGTTTCTTCCAGGTCTCCCACATGGGTGCAGAGCTCATGGACTTGGGACATCTTCCGCTGCTTTCCCACGTGCATTAGCAGGGCACTGGATTGAAAGTGGAGCAGCCAGGACTTGAACCAGAGCCCATATGGGATGCCAGCACAGCAGATAGCAGCCTAGCACAGGCCCCAAGAGATCTCCTTTCGTGAGGCAGCAAAAATGTATGGCTTCTGGACAGAGAATGACCTGAATTTCTCCCCTCCATTACGCATAAGTCTTTTCTTTTTTTTTTTTTTTTGGCTAGTTTTTTTAAAGTGATTTATTTATTTGAAAGGCAGAGAGACAGAGGAGGAAAGAGATCTGGAGAGAGTGCACGAGTGCTCTTCCATCTCTGGTTCTCTCCCCCGAAAACCTGTGATGGCTGGAACTAGGCTAGGACAAAGCCAGGAGTCAGGGACTTCAGCCAGCCCTCTAACTTGGGGGTCAGCAGCCCAAGCACTTAAGCCATAATCCTCTGCCTTCCCAGGTGCGTAAGTAGGAAGCTGGATTGGAAATGAAGCAGCCAGGATTCAAACCAGCACATGTGTATGGGGTGCCAGTGTCACAAGCAGGAGCTTAACCCTCTGCACCATAACACTGGCCCCTATGGTTGTTTTTTAAAATCACCCAATGAAAATCTATCCTTGAATTCAAAGGCTTGACTTAAAAATAGTGTTTCTTGACTCATCAAGGTCTTGTAGTGTTATTATGCTAGGCTTCATAAATCTATACACACATGTGTATTAGAGATTAAACCTCTTATTGGGAACATTACTGTCGAATTTTAAATCACATGATAGGAACATTAGAATTATTGTTTAGAAGTTTTGGTTATGATTATTTAGAAATCCTTTGGAGAATTATCAAGTTTTGCTGCCTATGTTTTGTCAGGGGTCTAATTAGCAAATACAAGGATAAAATAACTGCATTTCAGTAACTTTTGTGTGTGTTCTTTCTTCTTGAAGTGTTTATATTTTTAAACTATTTTTAAAGATTTATTTTTATTTATTTGAAATGCAGAGTTACAGAAAGGGAGAGATAGGGAGAGAGATCTTCCATCTGCTGGTTCACTCCCCAAATGAACACAACAGCTGGGGCTGGGCCAGACCGAAGCCAGGAGCCAGGAGCTTCTTCCACACCTCCCATCTGGGTGCTTCTGCTGCTTTCCCAGGCACATTAGCAGGAAACTGGAGCAGAAGAGGAGCATCCACATCTCAAATCAGCACCCATATAGGATGCTAGCATTGCAGGTGGTACTTCACTCACTATACCACAGCGCCAGTCCCTTTTAAAAAAAAAACTTTTAACTGAATAATTTAAATCATGATTAAAAAATTTAGTTATGGTGGAATCCAAGTAAATAAACAAAATGAAATATTTTTTCTATTGTCCTTCAGAGATCTTGAAGATAATGAGGTTGTGCAGCCTGTGTGTGATCAGTTATTTCAGGGTAGCCCACCTACCCTTCCATCCTTGGGCTACTTTGATCTTTAGGGCAATTCCTGGGCCTGGATACTAGCCTAAGGAGAATAGCCCAGCCAAAAACCTTGTGGAAATGTGGAGTTAAGAGATAATGTGCATTTTTCATGAACTTTTTGAAGATCCCTTGTACATGCATAACTTCACACAAAAACACTTTCAACAGTTCTACCAATGTAGGTTTGCCATTTAGATGCAGCAGTCTAGGGTTTACTGCCATTATCTTCTTTATGTGTTGCCACCACGACCACTTAAACTCTGTCTTGATTTCCTTTTCTGTGAAATGAGAATAATAATGTCTACCTCAGAGCACTGCCATTAAGATCAACAAAGAAAGTATATGTTATAGTATTTCATAAACTTTACATGAGGCAGTGTTGTGGCACAGCAGGTTAAATCTCTGCTTGGGGCACCCAGATCACATGTTGGAGCTCTGGTTCAAGTCCCAGCTCCTCTGCTTCCCATCCAGCTTCCCAATAATGCATCTGGGAAGGCAATATATGATAGTAAAAGTGTTTGGGTCCCTGCTACCCATCTAGGAGATGTGCATGGGTTTCCAAGTCCAGTCTCACCCAGGTCCAGCCCCAGCTTTTGCAAGTATTGGGGAGGTGAACCAACAGATGGAAGATATCTGTGTATGTGTGTGTGTCTATCTCTGCCCCTGTCTCTCCTTCTCCATTTCTGTCACCATGCCTTATAAATAAGTAAATCATATTTAAAAATAAGCTGTACAGGAGCCAGTACTGTGAGGTAACAGGTTAAGCTGCCATCTGCAGTGCCGGCATCCCATATGGGTGCCGATTGGAGTCACAGCTGCCCCACCTCTAATCAGTTCCCTACTAATGCACTTAGGAAGGTAACGGAAGATGATCCAAGTGCTTGGGCCCCTGCACCCACGTGGGAGACCCAGATGAAGCTCCTGGATTCTACCTGATGCATCTCTGGCCATTGCCACCATTTGCTGCCCCCTCCGTGTGTGTGTGTCTCCCTCTGTCGCTCTCTCTCTCTAATTCTGACTTTCAAATAAATAAATAAATATTTAAAAAATAAACTTTTTTATCATTATGTTCATTCTTAGCTTCAAATTGGGTAAGTATTAGCAGCCTTCAGTAGAGGTCAAGAGTTTAACAAAGAAGGGTCTCTAGCAACTTCCCAAACTGTGATACAGAATACTAGGTCCATGAGTTACTAATAGATGTCATGGAAAAAAATTAAAATTTAAGAAAGGAAGAGGTGAGTTGGAAACTATTGATTTAACAAGGTTGAACGAGTTTCTTAGTTATAGGACTTTTCAGGATCTTCCGTGTGCTCAGGTGCACGGTGACAATCTGAAGAGAATCTGCAGTGTGTAACCATCCCTAATCTACTTACTTTGTCTCTGTCTCTCCTTTCTTCTCTCTGTAACTCTGCCTTTCAAGTAATAAATCTTAAAAAAAAAAAAAAAAAACTAACATTTGAACTACATATTTTCAAGTTGCATAGTAGTTTTAGGTGTTGGTGGTCTGTATAAAGGTACTTTTAAAAATTTAATGGAAAATTGAATTAGAAGATAAATTCGGCCGGCGCTGCAGCTCACTAGGCTAATCCTCCGCCTTGCGGCGCCGGCACACCGGGTTCTAGTCCCGGTCAGGGTGCTGGATTCTGTCCCGGTTGCCCCTCTTCCAGTCCAGCTCTCTGCTGTGGCCCAAGTGCTTGGGCCCTGCACCCCATGGGAGACCAAGAGAAGCACCTGGCTCCTGCCTTCGGATCAGCGCAGTGCGCCGGCCACAGCGCGCCGGCTCTGGCGGCCATTGGAGGGTGAACCAACAGCAAAGGAAGACCTTTCTCTCTGTCTCTCTCTCTCACTGTCCACTCGGCCTGTCAAAAAAAAAGAAAAAGAAGAAGAAGAAGAAGATAAATTTATTTTGGTGCAGAAAAATTGGAATCTGCATGTTTTTTCATCACACACATTTTTTCATGAACTTTTTGAAGGCTCTCAGTATGAATGGATTTCATTTTGCTTACCAAAATAAGCTTATCTTTAATTTCATATTTCACAAACTTTTTGAAGTACCCTCATATAAAATGGGACTAAACCTTCATTGACTTGTGTGCTATTATAAAATAGAGCACAGAGTCAGCTTTTTGACCTGGCATATTTGGGACCTAGGTGGCACTAGCTTCCTCATCTGGGTTCTGAAAATCTCCAGTGCAGTCTCAAAAGCTCATATTTGCTGTCATGGATGTGTGCTCACATCATCCTGAAATCTACACCTTCCTCCTCTTGTCAGTGTTTTCACATCTCTATGAGTCACACCACAAGTTCTTGGGCTAAATTCAGCTCCCTTGCCCCTCTTTTTTTCCTTTCTCACAATCCTCCCCAAACACCCAGGGGGCCACGCAGGTGTAGGCTACTTCTGCCTGTGCTAGCTGCCTTTCTAACCACCAGCTCACCCTCCCGCAGGGCGACCCCCACACTCCCACAGTGGAGCCTGGCTCATTTTCTCCACTCCAGCTAGAACATCCACACACAAGCTCCACCTAATTTATAAATGACTACATTCTGCAAAGGCAGGCCTAGGATCAGAAAACAATCTTGGGTTTGATTTGAGTGTGAAAACCACCATGCCCCCTAGTGTGTTGAAAGAGTTGTAATATATTATTCTTCTATTTCTGGAACCCCGCCAAAAAAAGGGGGGGGGGACAAAAACAGCTGAGAAGGAAACCTCACGCAATATTAGCTCATCCTCTTTTGCTACCATGCCTTGAAGCAAAAGATGTATAGAATCTCTGAATTAAAAGGAATCACAGACAAAGCAGACACTGCAGGTTGGAAAAAAGCACCATTTCTACTGCCATAACCATAGCACAAGCAATGGAGCAAACCATAGCAGAGGCTGGCTCTGCTCTGGCCCAGCAAGGACAGCAGGCTAATCTATGCTCATATGTGTGGAAAGGGATATCAGAAAAGTTCCTGAAGGGGGAGCCCAAAACTCTTGGAGTTGTGTAGATTACGATTATTGTGATGAACATGAGCATTGGAATAACTCTGCTGTGTCATATTGCCATTTTGGAAGCCATGTCCCAGTGCGGTGTTCATATGTTACACAGTTTGGGGGTCAGTGATGTTTATTTTGTCAGGACCCTTCTCAGTTGCAGCAGGAACTAGAACAACAAAAGGTCTGGTATGAGGTAGCCTAGAATTTAACATTGCCAGTTATGTCTTGGCTGCATCCCAGATCTTAGTGCATTGAGCTTGAGTATTTGTTCATTCCATCATCCTTACTGTAACTGTAATAGGGGACAAGACACTTGATTCATGGCCATTTCTGCTTTAATGGGTATGGATGATACTACCCTCCTTTAAGTGTGCTGGAGTTCTGCATTGCTGTGTCCCTCCCTGCCTTTGGATGTAAAGTAATCTGTTGTAATCTTGGTGGGGTTGTACTCATTATGCCAACAAATTCACATGTAGCAGAAGTGGTATCCCCTGCACCATTTAAAGGGGGATTTGGTGCCAGCAACAGAAAAATTTTCCAGATTATCTACCCTGATTGTAATGCAAGATTCCCACTTTGAAAAGACTCCAGTTTAGACATATCTGTAAAATACATCCAGAAAACAAAAGGATTCTTAAGCTCAAGATGACTTAAGCATCTGCCCCAGAATTAAATTGGATATATACAGGGGAAAAGAGATCAGCCTTTGAAGCAGGACAAATTAGGATGGCTTTTCAACTTCCTGGTCACACCATCTTAAACATGTTACCTTCTGAATCTCAAATCACACAGTAAAAACTGAGAAGACAATACACATGGTTATCATAAAGATACGAGGTAATGTATCTAAGATGCTTGACATTATCCCTAGCACCAGACAGATGGTAGCCATGATCTTATTTATGGGTTGACTTACTTCCTATATTCCTGAAAAGTGATCACGCAGCTGTAGCGACTCCTCTTCAGTGATAATACATTGCTTCCGTAGTCAGACCAGTCCATCTTTGGAAAGCCTCCCAGAAGTTACAAAGTGTATCCTTATTGTTGGGCGTTCCAATTGTGCAAGGAGTAAGATGCTGGAGGTGGATAATATCAAGGGCTCTATTAATGACTGATAGAAGATGCTATGGATTCAGATAGACGGGAATGATAAATAAAAATTCAGGTCAACATCGACTCATTCCTACACATGCACACCCTTTCCTCAAGTCCCATGGGCTGGTTTAGAAAATATTGAAATAATCTGTCTAGTTGCTAGCAAAAGTGTGAAGGTTGGAGATGGTGAACACTTTGGAAAAAGTGTCAAAGTGTCTGAACAATGTATATAAGCCTATAATCAATGAAAATTAAAAGTAGATGTAGAATATATTAGCTTGGTTTCCACAGAAAGCAAAGTGGGAAACTAAGACTTCCATATGAATATTTTACTGGGGAGTGGGATCCAGGAAGCAGGAGTGGTGGCCAAGTGACATAAAACTGCAAAGTGTGGAAACCCAATTCAAGGATGAGTTACTAACTTACCACTGTATGTGTCCAGTTGCTTTATCCCACAGGACTATTTGGGACATTGCATAAATACTGGGAGTAGAAATGAGGAAGAATTTAACCATTGTCTCCCAATTCTCATTGGTTGAAAACTTATCCCACGGCACCTCACACTTAAAGGTTGGCCATGTATCAGTCAACTGTTGCTGCACCAATGCTGCAAAACAGTTCCAAAATTTCAGGGATTTGTGAAAGAAATACTCATTTTTCGCATTCATGGATCTGTAGGTCAGCTGGCCATGCCCTGCTTTAGGCTGTAAGTGGATTGAGTTCAAGTGTGCACTATATGTCTCCTTTGTGGACCAGAAACTTCCTGGCACATGCTCTCTCATGGTGAATACTGGAAAATGAGACCAAGTCAAACTACATAAAAGTTTAAAGCCTCTGCCTTCATCCCATGTATTCACATTCCATTCGCCAAAGTAGATCACATAGCCAAAGTAAAGTCAACAAGACAGAGATAAAATCTTCATCTGTTCTACTGGGAGGCACTAAAAATAAAACTACTTGACAATGAGTTTCAACGTACAATTCTACCAAGGGGTGGGAGAGAAGATCAAGGGCCATAATCTAATCTCCCAGGCATGTGTGGGCTCCGCATGTGTTTCTGAGGAATTTACACCAAGGTATCAGCACAGGAGCCCCAGCGCAGACCAGAGGCACTCTGAGGGCATCTGAGATGGCAGGCGGGCAAGTTGGAGCAGCACGAAGCTGCCTGCCTCAACAGAGCAGGTGGAAATAGACAGGCAAGGTTGAGAAGATTTCAAGTGATGCATAAAAGATGTTCAGGGCATGCGTGTCGTCAGCTCTGATATCAGAGTTTATAATGTGACAAGGATAATTACTTCATCGTGATATGTAAAAAGTGCCAGCTCTACTGGGAGTTCACTCTTCTGCTGTTTCTTGAGTAGATGGGAGGGAAATAGTGTGAACTGAAGCAAGGGATCATCAGGGATCATCATTTCCCCACACTGCCATCTTGGGAAGTTTGGAAGTGGGGCGAAGGAGTGGCTGCCTGCGTCACTCTTGCAAGAAACAAGTTGCTACTCAGGGCCCTGATGTCGGTAACGGAGTGCGTTGTAGGGACCACGTGCCCATTAAACAACCAGGCCCCTCCCTCCTTCCCTCTTAGACCTGGAGTGAGGAATTTGTGGACAGAACACCTTGGTCCCATATTTTATTTTATTTATTTTTTAAAGATTTATTTATTTATTTGAAAGAGTTACACAGAGAGAGGAGAGGCAGAGAGAGAGAGAGAGAGAGAGAGAGAGAGAGAGAGAGAGGTCTTCCATCCTCTGGTTCACTCCTCAGATGGCTGCAACGGCTGGAGCTGCGCCGATCCGAAGCAGGAGCCAGGAGCTTCTTCTGGGTCTCCCACGTGGGTGCAGGGGCCCAAGCACTTGGGCCACTTCTACTGCTTTCCCAGGGCCTAGCAGAGAGCTGGATTGGAAGTGGGGCAGCCGGGTCTCAAACCAGAGTCCATATGGGATGCCAAAGCTTCAGGCCAGGGTGTTAACCACTACACCACAGCACAAGCACCACCTGGTCCCATATTTTAAACAACTCACTCTTGAGTCTAACCACAGCAACTTATTCTTCCTTAAATATATCTTTCTTACAATTTTGAAGGAAAAATAGAGGGACTTCAACAATCTTAAATTGATTTTTCCAGATTTCAAGTCATTGGTCCTCATTCTCTATCTTTGGACCTTATAAAATCGTCTGTCTCTTTTTTACCCAGAAGGTTTCCAACAGTGAGAATAAGTTAACAGTCAAATATGATATCGGAGTTTTTGTTTTTTGTTTTTTGTTGTTGTTGTTGTTGTTTGTTTTTGTCTGTAGTGTATCAAACACATGCTGTCTGGAAATACATAAGCCACTAACTGAGTTTTTCCTTTTGTTTGAATGAAAATGTCTTCAGACTTGTGTATCTTCCTGTGAATTGGTTCAAAATAATGGATCTACAATGATAGATCCTTTTACATTTGTTAAGATGTCCAAATTTGAAACATCATAATGGCACACAATTTTTCTTCTGAAAAATGCAGCAAGGTGCAGGTTTTATGGCACAGTGGTGAAGCAACCACTTAGGATGCCCACATCCCATGTCAGAGTGCCTGGGATCCGTCCCATTTGCACTTCCAATGCAGCTTTCTATTGGTTCAGTGAGCCAGAGGATGGAAATATCTCCCCACCACCATCTGCAGCTCTGCATTTCAAATAAATGAAAACAAACTTTTTTTAAAATTTATTTGACAGGTAGAGTTATAGACAGTGAGAGAGAGAGAGACAGAGAGAAAGGTCTTCCCTCCGTTGGTCCACTCCCCAAATGGCCACCATGGCCGGTGCTGCACCAATCCGAAGACAGGAGCCAGGTACCCCTCCTGGTCTCCCATGTGGATGCAGGGGCCCAAGCACTTGGGCCATCCTCCACTGCCCTCCCAGGCCACAGCAGAGAGCTGGCCTGGAAGAGGAGCAACCGGGACCATAACCCAGTGCCCACATGGGGTGCCGGCACCACAGGCAGAGGATTAACCAAGTGAGCCAGGGCACCAGCCCCGAAAACAAACATTTTTTAAATGCAGATTTCATGTTGGCTTGTTCAAGAGTACTTCCCCACAAGTCTCTGAACTATAATACTATAAGATAATAAGAAAAAAATGTACAAATTTGTGTTTTTTTTTTTTTTCCTGGGAAGAAGTTTCATGACTTTGGCAAAGGTGGGGGAAGTAGACAGAGATCCTATTAGCTGGTTCACTCCCCAAATGCCCACAACAGCCAGGGTTGGGACGGAGCCAGAGCCAGGATCCAGGAATGCAATCTAGGTCTCCCACATGGGTGGCAGGAACCCAATTGAGCTATCATTACTGCTTCCCAGGGTCTGCATTGGCAGGAAGCTGGAGTTAGGAATTGGAGCTGGGAATCACATCCAGGGGCTCCAGTGTGGGGTATGGAAATCTTAACCACTGGGAGGAATACCTGTTCCCCTCCTATGACATTTAGATGATTCCCAAAAGAATCCACACTCCATTAAATGGTCCAAACGCTTGGGGTTGGTATTGTGTATAGTGGGTAAAGCCACTGCCTGTGATGTCAGCATCCCAAATGGCATTGCTTAACGTCCCAGCGGCCCCATATCTGATCCAGCTCCTTGCTAATATGCCTGGGAAAGAAGTGGAATATGGCCCAAGTGCTTGGGTCCCTGCCTTCCATGTGGGAGATTCAGAAGAAGCTCCTGGCTTTGGGCTGGCCCAGCCTTAGCTGTTGCAACCACTTGAAGGGGGGGTGAACCAGTAGATGGAAGATTCATCCTCATTCATTCATATTCTTTCTCTCTCTCTCTCTCGCTTTCTCTTTCTTCACCCCACCCCTCTATCTCTTACTTGCAAATAAATAAATAAAATCTTTTTTTTAAAAAAAGAGTCCAAACACTTGAATTTGGCAGTGGCTCAGATATATAATAAGAAAAAGTCCACACACAACATTCCCTGTATGGAAAAAAAAACCAACAAACGTGGAGCAGGATTCATGAAACTTTGCCAGTGAATGAGATGGTGTGACCTTCCAAGATCTCTATTTTCTTATAAGGAACCAGGCATTGTTTAAACTCATGTTAGATGCAAAGTGGATGGCTGCTTAGCTAACAAAATTTCTCCAGAAACCATGCCTGTACTCTGCCTCTCTCCTTCCAACAAAAGACTCCTTCCTTTGGGTACTTGATCAAATTGAACAAGTCAGAATAATTTACTGAGGTTTTTCAGGCAGAAGCTGAGAGAATCTTCTTTTCCTTTGCTTAATCTCCTGAAATGATGGGAGCAAAACAGGCAGTGTGACTGTGCAGTGTCTCGTCTTACGGAGAAGAGAGGAGGGGAGAACGGAGCTTCTATCCAGTAGGAAGCAGAAGCAAGGGATGGAGAGAGTCTAATGATATGGGGGCCCTTGTTCCATCATCTCTTCTGTATCACAGATACATGAACTAATCCTCATTCCCTTTTCTACCTGAGCTAGTTCAAGTCATGTTTCTGTCACTTGAAACCAAAAGAGTCCTGATCTCTATATTCAGCATTGGATGTAGCAGATATCATCAAATGTTTTCTGTCATATCACAATAAATACTATAGAAGCTACCTTGTAAGAGGAGGCCATCTGTCCTGGCCTCTCAGCACAGCTCATTCTCCAGAGAAGTGCTTCCTTGCACACAAGAGCCTCACTGGAAGAAGATGACATTTCATATTCATACCTATGAAAATTACAAATGGCCATAAATTATGGGTTTTGTGGCTGTCAACAAATTGAAAGAGATTATATAAAACAAAATGATTAAGGATGTGGTTTGGGGGTTAGGCATTTGGAACAGAGGCCGGCTGAGGCACCCACATCCCATACCACATTGCGTGGGTTCAGTTCCCAGCCTTGCTCCCAATCCCAGATTCCTGCTGATACGCACCCTGGGAGACACCATGTGCTGGCTTTCAAGTAGTTGGGTCCATGTCACCCACATGGCCGACCTGAATTGAGTTTCCTGCTCCAGGCTTTCACCTGGCCCAGTGTTACCCCCTACTGCCACCACAGGGGTGACAGGTACTTGGAGAGTGATGCAGTGGATGGGAGGTCTCTCTCTCCCTGCTTCCATTGCCCTCCTCCTTTTCAAACAATCAGTAATTTACAAGAAAAGCATATGGACTACAGAAATACATTCTGTGGGTTTGAATCCTTGGTCTACGTTTAGACAGGTCATTTAAATTCTCTAAGTCTCAGTTTCCCTGCTTATAAAATTACTAATGTAATGAGAAAATCAAATGCCCAAAAGATTTCCAAAGACTAAGACTATATGAATAATATACCTGCCATAGTGCCTGACTTACACAAATCCTCTAAACATTGGCCATAATTATTATTACGATTGAATGTGTAAATTGTAGTTCCTTGAATGTCAGTACATGGGAGCTAAACATATATGCATGGTACTCATAAGAAATCCGGGGTGTTACTGACCACAGAGATGCTGAATGCACATGAAGGAAGACCCTGATATTGTGTGAAAGGCAGAGAGGCAGAGAAAGAGAGAGAGAGAGAGAGAGAGAGAGAGAGAGAGAGAGAGAAAGGTCTTCCATCTGCTGGTTCACTCCCCAAATGGCCACAACAACCAAAGCTGGGCCATTCCGAAGCCAGGAGCCAGGAGCTTCTTCCAGGTCTCCCACATGGGTACAGGGACCCAAGGACTTAGGCTATCCTCTACTGCTTTCCCAGGCCATAGCAGAGATCTGGATTGGAAGTGGAGCAGCCAGGACTAGAACTGGCAGCCATATGGGATGCCAGCACTGCAGGTGGTGGCTTTACCCGATATGCCACAGCACCAACCAATATTGTGTTTTAATGTCTCCACCTCCAAGCTTATAAGAAAAGTGTTAAAGTGTTCTTATATAGCCATCATTAGTCATCAATTAGTCATCAAGTCTTGTCTCCTGATTCCCAATCCTATACCTTTTCCACTTTGCCATGCTTGTTTCATAGCAACGCTTTTGATCTGAGATACGGTTGTTTGAAAATTCTTTGACTCTTCTTCTATCTTAAGGAAGGGTCTAATTCTCTTGCCCTTGAGTGTGGGCTAGTCATAGTGACTCACTTCTAACTTCCAAGGCAAACAGATTCTGCCTTTCTCCTTTACAGAATCCTTGCCCTTGGAACCCCACTGTCATACTATGAGAAATCCCAGGATGTATATAGAGGCTCTGTGTAGGCCAGGGGTGGGGAGCGTCCAGCCCATGGGCCATATAACGCCTGCAAACTCTTTTGGTCTGGCCCTGCCAATATAACCACAGGCAGGACTGGAAATTCAATAAATCTGAAGCAGGCTAATTTTTAAGTTGATCATTTTGTATGCCCCACAAATGATGTTATAAATATCCAAATAGCTCTTGGCAGAAAAAAAAGGTTCCCCACCCATGCTGTAGGCCAACAACCTCCAGCTAACAGCCTTTCCTTCCTGAAATCCTGGCTGGCAGCCACCATCAGCTGCCAGAATGTGTGAGGCAGCTTTCAGAATGACCCCAGAGAGCCCAAGTAAGGATCACCAAGCTGAGCCCTACCACCCCCCAAAGTGTAAGAGATAATAGTAGTAAGTGGTTGTTGTTGTTTGCGCTATTAAGTTTCGGGTGTTTGCTACATATCAGTAGCTCCCATACCTTTGGGCATTATTTGAAAGTGTAGATGATAATTCCTGCAGAACCAGCTGAGCTCCCTTTGGAGCAGAGGGGCACCTAGGGAAAGATCAACAGCTCTGGCAACGTAGAAAGGGAACATAGTGCAAGCACTGGTGATTTCTTTCTGTACCTCTGAACAAGGGAAGAATAAAAGAGTTTACTCTGCAGAAAATAAATCCCCCAAAGTCCAACCCTTTCCATCTAACACACACTGCAGCAAGCAAGTCAGGACTAGCTCGTCAAAATGACCTTTGTCCAGGCTCTGAGAGTGGGTGCTCAGCGTGCTCTGGACACGTGTGTGTGTGTGTGTGTGTGTGTGTGTGTGTGTGTAGAGGACCAGGCCCTGTTAGGCCAAGATTCACTGCTCCACCCAACCCCAGGCCTCCCTAGCACTACCTACCATTCTCCCACCCTCCTCAACACCACCCACCTCGTTCCTCAAGGATCTTTCCACCATCACTGGTTTCTCTTCTTCCTTCCACTTTTCCGTCTTCCTTTCTATGGACTCCCTCTTCTTTAACATATAAACAACGTGGATCTTTGGCTTTATTAACAACAGACTGCTTTTACCTCCTATTTTCTTTTGCTCTCAGTGAACAAACACAACCTACCATGGCCCACTACGTAGTATGCTGGACGGTGGTGAGACCCATAGAAACTCAGGTGCCAAGAAAACTCTCCTCACAGGGAAACAGCTTGCCATAAGTTCCACTCTCTTGGCCTCCTCTTCTTCACTGTTCACAGCATCCCTGCTAAGATCCCACTTTGAACACCACCGTCCCATGGTACCTAGTCTTGCCCAGGTCTCCAGTTGCTACATCTAAAGAACTGAATTTATCCCGCATCTTCCTTAACCTAATGGGCGCTGGTAACCCTGCACCTCAGACTTGGCAGCTCCTTCCCCTTCAGAGTAAATGTGGTCCTTTTATGTGAAGTAGCAGTTCCTACAACTATTCAGGGGGAGAGGGATGAATAGTGGAACGTAGGCACTATTCTTTCTGACACTCCAGTGGGAGATTACACTGCTATGGATTTTTCCAAATTCACACAACGTACAACACCGAGAGTGAACCCTAATGTGAAAATAGACTTTGGTTGAAAGTGATGTGCCAGTTGTGGTTCTTCTGTTGAACAAGTACAGGATGTTGGAAGAGGAGGCTGTTGAAGTGGGAGAACACATGAGAACTCTCTGTACTTTCCACTCAATTTTGCAGTGAGCCTAAATTGCTCTAAAATTAAGTCTATTAACATTTCTGTAAACATTAATGTCTGCAGTTTCTTCTGGTTTGACCTAGCAGTTCTCCTTCTGTTGCCTTCTTCTCAGCAACTCCTTCTAGATCTCAGGGTTGCCTCCTTTCTTTATCAGACACAGACCACGCTTCCAAGTTTGGGGAGGATTGAGTGGCAGAAACTCTTCAGCAAAGGAAAAGAAAAACTAAGTAACATTTAAATTCGTCCCTGGGATTGCATGAATGAAATAGGTTCTTCTTTTCTTCAATATTGATTTACTTATTTGAAAATCAGAATTACAGGGAGAGTAAGGAGAGAGCTCTTCCATCTGCTGGTTCACTCCCTCCATGGCCACAACAGCCAGGGCTGGGCCAGGCCAAACCCAGGAGCCAGGAGCTTCATCTGGATCTCCTGTGTGGGTGGCAGGGGCCCAACACTTGAGCCATCTTCCACTGCTTTCCCAGGCTATTAGCAGGAAGCTGGATCAGAAGTGGATCAACCAGGACACAAACCAGCACCCATATGGGATGCCAGGAAAGTACATTAATGTACACAATAGCTGTACATTCTACAAAAGAAATATTTTGCCTTTCTGCTATGTGGCTACTGAACTTGGTTATTAAGACTCCTGTACGTGTTATCATTGGAGTCTGCTTTCACACTGCAGTCCTCAGAGTTGAGTAAGTGTAACAGACCGTATCATCATAAAGCCTACAATGTTTTACTATCTGACCCTTTACAGATAAAATCTTGCCAATTCCTGCTCTAAGATATTAAAAGCATTAAGAGAAGTTAAATAAACACATCTCGAAGAAATAAACTTCGGGCAAACCCACAAGGTAAAGACAATCAGGTAGACACATTAAGGTTTAAGTCTCACAATCAGCAATAAGTGGTTACCCTCAGGAGCAGGGTGCAAAGAGCAGGAAAAACAAAACAATGTATATGCAAACTATGCACTCTGCACTTGATGAGGACAGAGATAATCATGGCCATGTTGCTCGTTACCACATCCCCAGTATCTAGCCCACTTGGTAGGCCTGCGTAGGTGTTCCTTAAATAGTTATCAAATGAATGAAGTACGAGAAAGGAGGAAGAAACATAAAGGCCATGAAATAAAGAGTCACACAGGGTTGGGAGTGAAAGAGAGTCCCCAGTACTGTCCCGAAGTTTGTCTGCCCTGTGATGGGTCACAGGTTCCCAAAAGTTAGCAGATTCCCCACTTCAGAAGCTCAAGAGCGAATGTTAAGTGCACGCACAGGAGCCGAAGAAATGACTCAATTCCTGGTAATTTCCCTGATGTCTGTTCAAGTCCACCTTTCCCACTCCCTTCCTCCCTTCCTCAGTCACCAGAGGCTGATTTATTTAATCTCCAGACTAAATGCAGATACAGAGATTGGTGAGGGGAAGGAAACAGAACCTAAAACTTATGAAATAAACAGCATCACTTGTCACTGTTGATCTCTGATTAACTGGCTCTTCTTTCCGAAACAGGGCCCCATCTTTCTCTCTCTCTGCTTGCAGGTGACACCCACACATATCCTTCGGTGTTGGTAGAGATGCTCACTCAGATAACAACTGGAGTTCATGCTGCACATTTTCATCTTCGTGTGTCATCACCGTGTAAAACCACAACTATAGGAAAACAAAGCTGTTTGCTGCTCTTCTGTCTCAACTGACATTTCCACCCAGCTCACAATTTGTTCTTTGGAGCCAGAGGAGTGTTTAAATCTGTCACTGAGATAGCTCTGCTTGGTGAAGTGTAAGTAAAATCCAACCCACCCCTACCCTGAGATCAGTTCTCCCCTGTTGCCTCAAATTCCTGGCCCTCCAAGCCCTTTCAGAGTTTAAATAGGCAAAATGGATAGGGAAGTAGGCATTGGGAAGAATATGTGCTGGCCCTCAGCATTACGTGGAAGATGAGATGCGCTTCCTGGAAAAGCTGATACGTCCTTGGATCACCCAGAGGTCATCTGAAGTGCCTTGCAAGTGTTTTCGGTGTAGTGTCCACTCCCTGAAATGAACCAAGCGCATGCAGAGAGAGTGCGCCACGCTCCACCCTGGCCACTGGCCTGGATTTCTAAGCGCTGGGAGTCAAAGCTCCAAAGGGAAAGCATACATTGCTTTGGGTTGTCAATCAGAGAAGTGGAAAAGTCCATTTGCTCTGGTGCATTCCTGAAGAACCACTTTGAAAAGTCAAAAGTTAAGCAGTGCCTCCGTTGGGGATTCATCAAGAGACCTGAGAGAGGCAAACTACCCATCAAGTTTGCTGGCATGGTTCCCAGGCCATCCTCTTGGCTGCTGCTTAGTAGGGCTGTCAGGCCCCTATTCTGATGGATCTAGAAGTTTCTTTGATTTTTCTCATCCGTCTATTACCTCTGTTCCAGACAAGATGATAGAGGAGAAAAGGTTCTTCTTTAAAATAAATCAATCCATTGTTATCATGCTGGAGGGGAAATGTGAATTCAGGGTTGTGGTCAGTTAACTCTGGCCACACAATTGTATAGCTAGAATGTGGTGTGAGGTCTGACAGGCGAAGTCATGAAGTTTGGGTCTCATTTTGTTTGGAACTTGAGTTGCAAGGTACTAGTATCTTTTCACAGAGCTAGGTTCCATTATATTTATCAGCATAACAAATGAGTGCTTGTTGAACAGAATCATTTAATGGCCAATATTTTATCCATCTTGTCTCTTCTGGTTAATTAGTCTTAATTGAACTATTCATGAATAACCAGCTGAGTTCAGTCTTTCTTGGAGTCGTAGGAAACATGTAAACTCATCCTTTTCGAGTTGTAGTTACCTTTATTAAGTGTAATGAGATCCATTATAACAACACAAAAAATGTCAGTTGGGCATTAAATTCATTGCACGCCTATTTGACTCCAGGCCACCCTCAAAGTAAAACTGACAACAAATGAAATAGAGACTGCTACACGGACTATCAGTGCAGCTCTTGTGTCTGTTGTTCAAAGGCCCTCCCCTACCCATAGAGGATAGCAGTGAGCACATGTCTACTATGTCTGATTTGAGTTTTCAACTTGCTCCAAATGCCAAAAATTTTGTTTGTTGTTGTTTTCGTTTTAAACTATTGCAAGCTACTAGAGTGCTCAATTATGACATGAGCATGACAGATGAACCTGAAGTTTTCTGTCCCCACTATTCCCATGTTTTTCAGCCAGTTTTGAATCAGAGTCAGGCAGGGTGTTTATAAAATTCATTGGGTAAAATCACTCCCTAGGAAAGAGCTGCAGTTACGTAGGATGGGATTTCAACTACAAAGGAAACATTTTCAGAAGTCTTAATCTACAGAAATGTCTAAGACCAAGTCAGTACTCCATTAAGAGGGAATTTTGGGACCTCAGTGGAAAGTTAGCTTACTCCTGACTGTGGCTTATTTGGCAAGACTTTTTAGTTTGTTTCCAAGTATTGGTTCTCCTCACTGCACAAAAATTCCTAAAATGTAAGTGAACATTGGATTTTATTAAAGCAAATTGAGCAGCATGTATGTTGTACCTCCTATTTCTCTAATAAAGTGAATTTTTGAACTTAGTAACAGGAAATGGAAAATAGAACTGGCTCCCTCCTTCTCAGAGTGTGATTGGAACGTTAAAATTGACCATTAATTTGTAAGACCACATGAAAATCATTCCATCAATAAATAATCTTTACATAGTAAGCACTTTTCTAGGCACTGGAGATACACCAAAAAATAAAACAGTTCCTTCCCTTATGGAACTTAGCCTACAATTTGGGGAAACCAACAGTATATAAATAAATAAGTGAAACATCTATTGTAGGAGGTGGTAAAATGCTATGAAAAAAAATAAGCAAAGAAAGCAGATGGCATGGGAAAAACCAGCTAGAATAGAAGGTGACACTTGAGTAGTGACCTGAAAGATGTGTGGGAGCAAGACAGGCAGATATCTCAGGAAGAATATTCCAGACAAAGGAAATAACACTGTGAAGGTCTTGCAATGGGAGCATACCTGTGATGCTTGGAGAGAAGTATGGAGGGAAGAGATTTTCTGAGCCTCAGTGGCCTTGCAGATACTATAGAGTCTTTTGCCCCAGATCTTGAGAGTATATGCCACTGACTTTGATGTGGGTTAAAGGTCTGTGGCAGGAATGAGCCTGGTTCTAGGCCCATCATGGGCACCATCTCCAGCCTCCAGCATGGAGGTAAATTTAACACTTTGAGATTGTTCCCCAGAACCATGGTTGTTCCCATTTGGCAATGCAAAAGTTTGTGCCAAATGGACCAGACAGCCATTTGACCATCAACGATCAACACTCTCTTTAAAATAGCCATGAGGACTGGCATCTCAATTAATTAACCCATGGGACTGATGGAGTCAATGTCGAAGTATTCACATCACACAGAACGCACAGGGAAGCCCAGCCTGATGCCTCAGAAAAGAAAACCAGTGGTCTGATGAGAAAGTTTGAAGCCAAGCAAACAAAACAAAAATATAGCTTGCTTAAAGTAAAGTTACATTTGGAAATCTGGGATTTTTTTTTTTTCTCAGAAGAACCTAAACCAGAGATTTATAAAAGGATTTATAGCACACCTCTTTTAAATAGCAAGTTTTCTCCAGATTCATTACTAAAGTGAAGCATACTTGCTCTGAAAGATAACATTCAAGCACAAATTTTGAAAAACAGACACACCATAGTTTAGCAATTTTATCACTGAATACACAGATCATAACGTACACTTTGTCTCCTTAACTTAGCATGCTTGGCCCAAAATAGTTGAGCTCACAATCAAAAATTACAGGAATACCATTAATTGTAAGACTCTTATAATAATAATAGCAGCAAATGACATTGTTTTCTTCATAATTACTATATCTGAAACTGTAAAAGCATTGCCGTAACCACTGTTTTTAAACCATTTCTTGCTTCACACTAATAGTGAAAATGGACTTCCCTAGATAACATTTCTACTTTGGTCCTGTTCAGAGTGAGTAAGAAAAATCTCAAGTGTGATTCACCTTCAGGAAGCCTACTTTTCCAGTTAGACAATACAACCATTTATTGCCAAAGATCAAATCTTTCCATTTTTTTTTTTCAGGTTTATTTATTTATTTGACACTGTCCTTTCTAAAAACTCTCCAGCTCTGTCATTTTAAAATACAATCTGATAACTTGTCTTGAAGAACTGTGAGCCAAGAGGCTGGCAAGCAGCACACGTGTTGGTGGAAATTCAAGTCCTTCATCTCCTATGTGCTGCTGAATTTGACTTTCTCTGGATTCATCAAATTCTTGAACTGGAAGCCCATGTGAAAATCAACCGAGTAGAGCATTTTCTATCTGGAATAATAAGATTCCAACCCATCCCTTCTTCCCTACATTTAGAAAAATGGGCCGGCGCCACAGCTCGCTAGGCTAATCCACCTGGCGCTGGCACCCCGGGTTCTAGTCCCAGTTGGGGCGCCGGTTCTGTCCCGGTTGCTCCTCTTCCAGTCCAGCTCTCTGCTGTGGCCCGGGAAGGCAGTGGAGGATGGCCCAAGTCCTTGGACCCTGCACCCGCATGGGAGACCAGGAGGAAGCACCTGGCTCCTGACTTCGGATTGGCACAGCACGCTGGCCATGGTGGCCATTTGGGGTGTGAACCAATGGAAGGAAGACCTTTCTCTCTGTCTCTCTCTCTCACTGTCTAATTCTGCCTGTCAACAACAACAACAAAAATGTACTAAAGCTTCTTTATATACATAAAAGTGAGGAATAAATGCCCTATAATTTGTTCTAAGATGAAATATTCCAGGAAAATGATGGAAAATAAGAGGTTCTCATATTTTTGTAGCACCTCATGCCTGCGTAGTGGGTTTAAATGTGTGTTACAGTCTTCCTTCCCTTCTTAGGTCATTGCCTAGTTTAATTTTTATACACAGTTTCTCTACATGGCAAAAATATTGATAGCTAACATTATATGTTGGACATGATGCTAAACGCCAGTGACAAGCAAAGTCAAAGACAGACTTGGGCTGTGCCCTCATGGAGGTTATAGTCTAGGAACAGACATTTGTGATCATTTATCTCCATTTTATCATTGTAGACTCTAGTGACTTTCCTGAGGACGTTGACCTAGCACTGGGACTTGAACCTTGTCTGTCTGCCTCTGAAACCTACACTCCTCAAAGCTTGAATAAAGCAGAGCACTGCACGAGCTGTAAAGGCAGCAGTACAACCAGCCCTCAAGGTCCGCAAGTCATCCCTCTAGTTGACCCAAACTAGAGGAAACACAACGGTCATTCCAGGGTTAAGCCTTACAGAGTCTCTTGAGAACTTCGATGCCATCTCAAAAGACACACTCCAGAGTGTGTTTCCATGTCAGTGGTCATCCAGGGTGCGGAGGCAACGGAGCCCACAGAGTTCTGAAGCTCTGAGCCCTAAAGCACATAAACTCCCTGTAAAGGAATTCTCACCACAGCTCCTTCTGCCTAATATCTTCTGGAAAACGTCCACCCAATACCGGCCACCTCCTCAGCAAATCGCATCATTCCCTTTTAATCTCTGTTTCACCAGAAGCCTCTCAGAACGCTCTCCTGTGCCCCAGTGAATGCTAACACCTCTTTTTCACAGGATCGTCGCTTCCCCAGGGGACACTCTCTTGTCATCGCACCTCAGATCTCTACCCCGACAATAAAGAGACTAACTGTGCACACATGAAAGGTGTGAAACACAGAAGTCGCTGTATGATTTGGCTGGAATGAGCTGGCAATCAAATCATCCTTCATAGTATTCACATATTTTTGACATAAAGTGACCTTATTTCCTGCCACACTCTCCTTGGAGTGGGAGGGTTAATTTATTCATTTGGAATCATGTCGTGAACATGAACACTGGATCCCCATCTCAGGGGGTGAGGAAGGCAAGTTGCTTTGCCTAATACTGCCTTTAAATGATTCCACTGGCCAAAGTTACTAAATGCGGTCAGATCTCATCAAAAGCAAGGTCTACATATTTCTAAACTAAAAAGAAAAAAAGCATCAAATAGGAACTAAGTGGCTCATTTCATGAACAAGAGACAGTGTTTTAACGGTTTTAAAATATTTCATTCTCCCACACCCCCACTCTAACCTATCCCCACCCTAAACACCCATTTAACCAAAGGGAATGATTTTCTAGCCTTTCTTCTCCATCTAACATGTCCTTGAGTGTGCCATTTTGCTTGACTGAGATGCTCGGGTGAGCGAGGAAGGAATTGGGCTCAGTCAGCAGCTGGGAAGCCGATTTCAAGGCTAACAGAAGCTACCCTATCTTCTCCATCATCAATAAATACACGGTAAACTTGAATTTGGACATGGCACTGCAAGACACAGTGTACCACCGGAAATTTCCTTGATTTCATTGTAGAGTTTCAAAATGTTCTCAATCCTTGGTCCAGTCACTCAGGAAAAGTTGGCATTGGTGGCCTAACAGGGACCCAAGGCGGCCGGCTGAAAATGAGGCGGTTCTTTCCTATCCAGAGCAGTGTTGTTGAGCAGGTGGAGGGGTGCCAGCCGGCTGGCTTCTGGATAGGCGTCCGTGTCAGGAGCGGTAGGCTGCGAAGTCTCGTGCTGGAGCGTAGGGCTGGTAGTGCTTGCGGGTGGGCCCAGGCCTCCGGGGAGTCATATTCATGTAGTCACTCTGAAGGAGCCTGTTCTTCTTACTCTTCATCTGCAGGAGAGAAGAGTGTCAGTGTGGAGGGGTGCAGAGGACACATCATGGGAAGAGTTCTAGGACTTTGCACACAACTATTCAGAACGCCAACTGTAGGTACCTACGGACACCAGCATCCCATGAGTCCCTGGGGCCTGGGTAAGGATTGGTTAATCAAATACTGGCTATTCTAAATTCACTTGAGAAATCTCAAATGAAGGAAATAGTTTAGAGAAACTTATCCATATTACTCTCAATGCTGTCATTCGGTCTGAATTCTGAAAACTTATCTAATTAACATATGCAATGTATATATTTAAGTGGACTAAGGCCCTTCCTGTTGGACTAGGCTAAGCATCCCCATTGTAATCTTTTTTAAAAATATTTATTTTTATTTTATTTATTAGAGAGGCAGAGTTAGAGACAGAGAGTGGGTGAGACAGATAAAGAGGTCTTACATCTGCTGGTTCACTCCCCAAATGACCTCAATGGTCAGAGCTGGGCAGATCCAAAGCCAGAATCCAGGAGCTTCTTCCGGGTCTCCTACATGGATGCAGGAACCCCAGAACTTGGGCCATCTCTACTCCTTTCCCAGGCCATAGCAGAGAGCTGGCTCTGAAGAGGAGCAGCTGGGAAGCAAACCAGCATCCCAGCACTGTAGAGGGAGGCTTAACTTACTATGCCACAGCACCGGCCCCTCATTGTAATCTTACATCAGTCGTTTGCTTAACTGTTTTTCCGTAACTCACCATGGCCTGGAAAATTCATAAATTCATGATGGTGGAGTCCAAATTAATGAGGATTTACAGTTCTGGACAACTAGTCACATTCTTATTCCATTCTGTGTTTGTATTTTCATAAATCGTGTCATTCAGCACTGTCAGCATGAATTTCTGGCAGGAGTGAGGGAGTTAGGAGTGATACTGAACTGAAGCAAGAGTTACCCTCACCATGAATCTTGGCAAAGTTTCATTTCTTGATCAATTTGATGATAAAACTTCCACTTAAAACTAAAGGCCCATAAAAATTTTAAAAATTCTAGAAAGTCATCTAGATTTCTGGGTTCCAAAGTCTCTATTATGGGGAAAAAAACACATATTTACAGTATATAGGCCCAATACAGCAGTAGATCCACTGGACATGAGAGACAGAAATACCCAAATAAACAAAGAGGTGAATGACTTCTGCCCTGACTTTGTGTCCAGGCACTCCCAAAACCTGCACACCTCCTTTGCAATGGGCATGAGTAAGTGCTATAGAACAGTGTGAAAAACACTGATCTCCATGTCATTCTGCACAGCCAATGTGGATTCAGTCCTTAGCTTCATGGGCTCTCAGCAGCACTCTCCTATTGATTATACTTGTGTTTTGTAACAGATACTCTGTTTTGTCACCATGATGATTCTTCTGGCATCTAATGGGAAGAAGCCAGAGATACTGCTAATCATCCTCCCATACAAAGGGGAGTCCCCTACAACAAAGAAGTACTGAGCCCCCAAAATTTTCAACAGTGCCAAGACTGGGAAATCCTGATTTAAAGAGTGGTCATGAACAAGAATGGTATGAAAAGGAAGGAAAGTAAAATGTTATGAACTTAGAATGACTGTCATCAGATGGCTTGAGTCTTCCTTGCTCAAACTGAATGACCAATTATTTGAGTGTGGGTTTATTAGGATTATCTTCATCCACAGATGTAAGGCAAGACAGTAGGAGACATAGATTTGAAAGAAAATATTATAAATTCAGCTTGGATCATATGGAATGTGAGATGGCTAGTTGGGTTATCTATCTGGAACTAAGCAGAAAGGATAACATTATATATGCATAATTGAGGAATTCATTCAAATAGAAGGGCTCATGGAAACCAAGTATATGAATTAAGTTGTTCAATAAACATCTTGGTTCTTTAGTTTTTCTATGAATGAAATACTAGACCTCTCTTGGGAATAGTGTTGCCACAGGGCAGGGGTGAGGACAAGGAAGTGTTTTCCCCCAAATAACTGCTAGTGATACCCTGGGAAGTATTTTTAGTACTTACTCCAGCCCTGAGGACTCCTTTCACCAAGCCCCCAAGTTAGAGTCTGCTTCCAGAAACCCCGAACACTACAGTGGGAAGAGAAGCCCCCCTAACAAAGAAGTTTTGACTCTGAGGTTTTCCAGTCTGCACACCAAGATAGTGAAGGACTTGCTGCAGTCCTCTCCCAGACTTATCCTCCTGCTAGTGTCAGATGGTAGATTTAGTTATTATCAGTCTAGCTGTAAACACAGTCATAAGGGGAAATGACACATGCACGGCTTTGGAACACCATACAGAACCCCCAGTGCCAAGGTGCATCTAGCATATGCGTGTGTGTGTATGTGTGTGCGCGCGCGTGTGCAGGGAGTACCCACTTTATATGTCCACGTGACTGTGTCACTTATTCCACCCCTTCATAGTCAGTGTCTGTTAAAGATGTGTAATCTGAGAACCACACTCCCACTTTGCCTTTCCCTCCACTCCAGTGTTACCCACTTGTTTCCTGGGAACAACAGCAATACACAGGGCAGATATAAGGCAATCTATTTAAAGACAATCTTCAAGACTCTACCGAACTTAAAGGTACATACCACCTGTACATGTACCATCCACATTCCCTACATTGTGATCTACAGTAGGAAGGATTGTTTTTTAAAAAGGCTCTTTTAGATTTGGAAAGGGAACTGGTTTACCAGTTCAACTGAGTGGGTGAAGAATTGAGGGACAGTAACAGGTGCTAGTCTATGGCAGGCTCCCCAAGAGAGCTCTTTATCTACTCAAATGTCAACATCAGGTCAAGAACTGAGATAGAATCTGCAGCTGCTCCCAGAAACCCACTCAGCCTAGAACTCACAGGCCCTAAGGAAGTTCCCCAAAATGGTAACTTACACCAGAGCACACTGCAGACCAGCCCAAAACAGGAGCCCAGGAAAGGTTAAACTCTGGGGATCCCTAATGGCCTAGATGCAACATGGTGCTTGTTGCAGCAACAGTGAAAGATAAGCCCAGGGCAAAAAATGCTGTTTTGTGAATTATCGATGAAAGTGTATGTACACACTTTTGGTCAAAGAATATGAAAACCGAGGCTCATCATGCAATTAAAGGCTAGATCTTACTGAGCTATATGATTGACTATCAGAGGCCACAGGTGACAAGACACACTAAGCCCTGCAACTTCCCAATTCATAGGGATCCAGTGAGACAGAATAAAACCAAAATAAGTTTTCTCAAGCGAGGTAAACCTCCCCAAGAATTAGGGGTGTCATCAAAGACAAAGCTGTAGTGTCTACAGCCTGTCTGAGTTGAAAGTGAACTGTTTAACTCATTGAAAGTGTTAAGTTGCTTTTGTCCTTTTGGGTGATTCGAATCACTCAGCAAATTAATGCCTCATTATAATATCTAACATTCTAGTTCATATTTATGATAAATTTTAAATGGTGAGCAGTACCCTTATGGCCACTGAAGGTTAAAGCAATTCCCAAATCAACTTCAAAGCTAGTTAATTACTTTGACCTAGGTCAGCATATCACAGGGAAGCACCTTTCCAGGAAGGATAGCCAAGGGGCCATTGTACCTGGCCTTTATGTTAAGAAGTTGAGATTTCCAGTGAGAGGATTGGAAAATCATATAGCAGGCAGAAAATCCATAAAAGGCATTAGGGAATAATCAGAACTAAGAATTCTAAAATCATTGGCAAATACCACAGAGGATTAAAGTGAAAAGGTATTTGGGATGAGGACACCAAGCCCCAGAAAGATGCAAGTACTTGGCTAACATCAGAAACAGAACTTAGGGATTTTTTTTTTTTTGTGCTAAAGCACCCCCATCAGAATTGAACAGCCTACAAAGGACAAGCCAGGCAAATTCCCAAATTGATATCTCGTGAGGCCAGCATCGTGGCATAATGGGTTAAGCTGCTGCCTGCAATGCCAGCATGCCATGTGGGTACCAGTTTGACTCCCAGCTGTGCCACGTCCAATCCAGCTCCATGCTGATAATGCCTGGGAAAGCAGCAGAAGATGGCCCAGATGCGTGGGCTCCTGCCACCCATGTAGGAGATCCGGATAAAGCTCCTGGCTCCTGGCTGTGGCCTGACCTAGCCCTGGTTGTTGCAGCTGTTTGGGGAGTAAACCAGCAGAGGGAATATCTCTCTGACTCTCTCTCTCTCTCTCTCTCTAACTCTCCCTTTCAAGTAAATAAAGATAAATCTTTAAAAAAAAATCTCATATAAAGAATTCCCAGGGACAAGGAACCACTTTATTTCCCTACCCTGAAGAAGATACAGATTAGTTAATGTCAGCCTGACAAATGTTCACCTGCCCTCCAAGGGCCACACGGACCTTAAATGAACCACACGGGGCATGTGGGTAAACAATCCAGAGGCAACCCTTGGCAATAGACCATCAAGAGTCTAAGGATGTAAAGCTGAATGATAGAATAGCAAGACTGTGAATCCAGGGCCATGCCCTCAGCACCCAGGCTCTAGCAAGCAGGATGGCTTCACATGGCTTGAATTTCAGAAATCACTGACCCACATGTGGCTTAGTTAAAGTTCTGGATTATTCTTTAAAGATGAATGCCATACTTCAGGCAGACTCAGTTAAGTCCTTAATTTGGTGTAGGGGTTGCCAGTTTGTCAACCCAATAAGCATGCATATATTTCGCATTTAATGTACCTAATACCAAATGAATGGAGAACATCAAGAGAAATACTCCTTGCCTTGGGAAGCATGCGTTTCTCATTCAAGAAACGACTTGTGTATACATTGAATTTCCGGGGAGGGGGGGGGGGAGACAACATGGAATCAGTCATGAAGTTCTGTGTCATGTTGTGCACAAAAGAACAAGTTTTCTAAAAAAAAAAAAAAAGAAAGAAAGAAAGGAAAGAAAAGATCTTTGCTACAAAGGTCCCTTCTCAACAGTAAATATGGTCATAAAAATGTGTTAAAACCCTCGGCCAAAAATTCAGCGTTAAGGAAGATCACGAAAAGTATACCAAGTTTATTGCATGATCATTTGCAAAAATTGTTAAACTCCAATTCAGTGGTGAGAGCTAAGAAAAGCTTAGCTCCCATTACAGTTTCATAATGATAACACCAGACTTGGCCTCACAGAATTCAACTGCTTCAGAGGAGACAAAAATATGACTCAGATAAACAGACCTAGTTTCTTGCAGATTTGAATACACAATTTTAGTAGGCAAGTGTCTCATGATTTTTGTCCCTGAAGCACAGTTGTTCGTTGGATTCAGTTGCCTCGCTTCCTGAGTTGACTGGATTTTTATACTTTTCACAATTTTGTTGCAAAATGGGAAGAAGAAAGGTAACTGTCCATAACCCCTCACCCCTTTGCCCATTTAGCTTCTGATTCATTGTCTTCTGAAAGAGAGAATTAGTGTTGATTTTTATCTGAGATAAGGTTGAAAAGGTTGAAAGAGAACCTACCCAAACCTAGCAGAAAAACAAAATAATAATTGCATATGTTAAACAGAAATCACCTAGGCAACATCCTTGAATAGGTTCAAATTGCATGTGCAGTGGAAAAGTTACATAAAGACAGGGCTGCTTCTCTTACCCAGCAAGAAAAAAGGGCCACTGTCACCAGCATGCTATAGAAAGCCAGGACTGCGCCAACCACCACCAGAACCCAAAAGAGCGTCGATGATTTTGGAGATGGGTGAGCTGGGCAAAAATGTTGCTCTGAAAAATAAAATAGAGTGGGTTAAATGATATGGGAATGGCAGCTAAATACCTTTTCTTCCTTCTGAACATCAGAGAAGAATGGAAAAGAAATAGAAATATGCAAAATGTTACTATTTAGAGCTTCTTCATGCCCACCACTCACCCCAGCCTGGTCAGTTTTCAAGACTGCAAGTGGAAGCCATTGCTCTGAAGTGATACAGGAAGAGTTGCATTCGCCTTTTTGAATCCACAGTATGACTCAAAAACAGTGCTCGCTAATGGCTTTAATACAGCTCCAACCCCTTGCCTACATCAGAAACCAGTTCATCCAGTGTCTAAACGCTATCCCTGCCGTAAGTGAAATGACAGACATGGTTTCCAGCCTTAAGAAAATCATCAGTGTCATAGGGCTTCGCCTCTGTCGAATAGATTATATGATGGTGGGTCCCAGGAAGAGCAGGAGAAGGAACCCAGGGTTCTATTCAAAACCAGAGGGAAACAGAATGAGAGAGGCTACCATAAACCATCTACCCATTTGATTTTTAATCACAGCTGCGCATTAGAATTATCTGAGGAAGTTTGAAAATAAAAAAACTTCCAGCAGATTACATCAGCGTCTCAGGGTTGAGCCCAGGCATCAGCGTGTTTTTAAGCCTACCCAGGTTTATAATATGCAGACAGGACTGAAAATTATTGAGTGTAGGATCATTGGTTTCCTCTGAGTTCTAATATCAGTGATATCCCATATGTATAATATGGGATATTAAAATATATGTGTACATATATATAAGTATGTAAAGTATATAAAAACACTATTCCAATATAGTGTATCAGTTCCATGAGAAAATGTGTTTCATTCAGCTTCCGAAAGCATACTTTTTTAACTTTGGACCTGATCCAATTAAAGTATTCTCTCTAGACATACTAGATACTAGAAATCTGAATGAGAGTCAGCAAGCAGAGCATCCACACATGGACTGCCTCTATTCTACAAGAACACGAAAACTACTCTGCTACGTTAAATTAATAGCTCTTTCCTTAGGCTTTTCACCAGCACAGCTCTGTCACCACAAAGGAGGAGAAAAGCCACTTATTGAAATTTTACTCTAAATCTGTATATATGAAATTTGTATAACTTAAATTTTGAAGAGAAAAAAGGAAAGAAATTACACTAGCACTAAATATAAAAGTGAGCATGCACTTTCTTATTTATCATTCTACAGATAGGAAAAACCATAGTATTTCCATAATTCTATATGATCTCTCTCAATTTTACTTGTTTCCACCAATAAATGATATTCTTCTCAGTTTGGGAATCTTATGATTTTACTACCTAATATTTAAAAAGAACATAATCTCAAAATAAGCTAAGTAGATGGATTTTTACAAATTTATGAGTACTGCTTAATCTAAGAGTTCAAAAATTTCATGGAAAAATAGAATTAAAAAATAAGTTTAGGGGCCAGCACTGTGATGTAGTAGATTAAGCCTCTGCCTGCGATGCTAGCAGCCCATATCAGTGTTCCTCTTCTGATCCAGCTCTCTGCTGTGGCCTGGGAAAGCAGTAGAGGAGGGCCCAAGTGCTTGAGACCCTGTACCACATGGAGGACCTGGAAGAAGCTCCTGGCTCCTGGCTTTGGCCTGGTCCAGACCCAGCCATCATGGCCATTTGGGGAGTGAACCAGAAGACAGAAGACCTCTCTCTGTCTCTCTCCCTATCTGTAACTCTGCCTCTCAAATAAATAAATAAATCTTGTAAAAACAATATTTTTAGTGTAAAAAAATTTTTGAAATCAGATATATGAGAGGTCTTTATAAAGTACATGGAAATAGGCATTATAAAAAAACTGCATGGATTCAAAAAAATTTTTACACCAATATAAACTTTTTAATTTTTCTATAAACTTTTTGAGGTGCTTTTATAGTGGAGTTTTGGGCCATGAATATAATGGATGATTTATCCAAGCTCACAGAGTTGGCTGAACGCAAATTTTATGTCCCCTGGTTTCTAGACATTTGTAGGTTTTATTTATTTATTTATTTTGACTGGCAGAGTTAGACAGTGAGAGAGAGACAGAGAGAAAGGTCTTCCTTCCATTGGTTCACCCCACAAATGGCCTCCACGGCCGGCACTGCACCAATCCGAAGCCAGGAGCCAGGTCTTCCTCCTGGTCTCCCATGCGGGTGCAGGGCCCAAGCACTTGGGCCATCCTCCACTGCCTTCCTGGGCCACAGCAGAGAGCTGGACTGGAAGAGGAGCAACTGGGACATAACTGGCGCCCCAACCAGGACTAGAACCAGGGGTGACGGCGCCACAGGCGGAGGATTAGCCAAGTGAGCCGTGGCGCTGGCCTACCTTTGTATGTTTTAGAAAATGGAAAAGTAGTTTTACTGACGAAGACCATGGAACATAAAGAGAGAATTAATTAGAAATAGAACCTGTTCTTCTTAAGTCCTGATCCATTAGATGCAGCTCCTTCCTCTGTGTACCTGGGCTTAGATTTTGATGGAAACCATTTTTCTGCCATGACCCATTTGAATGAAGAACAATCTTGTGAATGATTCATGACCGTGGACTATAACTTGCCACTCATTGTCAGAGAACGTAAAAATATTCAAAACATAACCTTGAATCTCTTCTAAAATGGAAGATAATAATTTTTGGAAACATAATTTGCTTTTATTAGCCTCCAATCACACGGGACTTACCCAGCCTCACCCCTAAACATGAGCTGGTTTTCAGGACTGCAATTGCAAAGCATTACTTTAGGATACTCTGTTGGTAGAGTCGGGTGTTACCTTTCACGTGGATAATGGTTCCGTTGCTCTTCTCGTTGTCTAGATAAGGAGGAGGGTACATGACCTCGATTTTGCAGAAGTAAATATCTGTTTGGTTAACGTACAGATTCTTGAGGTAGAAAGTCACTGTTTCATTGCCCAATTTTCCATCACAGTTGAACCCTGTAGTTGAATGAAACTGATGTGGATGGGAGAAGTTCCCATTCACGACACAGACCTCCACAGCACTGTCAGCTCCCTTATAGAGGGATGCCCGGAACTCCTTGGAGAAGAGGTTGTAGGTATACTTGCAGCTCAGGTTGACCTCGTTGTTATTCACCACAAGCATGGGAGACTGCTTCACCAAAATCTTGTTCTCTGGAAGAAAAATAATTTGCTTAGAACAAGAGTATAAGGATATTTTTTTTCCAGAAATTAAGATGTATTAATTAACCACATGGAAAGAGTTCAATAGTTTACATCTGAGCTTATTTTCATCCTCCTTTGAAGGGACACATTTTCACCTGGAAGGCAGGAATATGGTCTTGTGTTGGCACTGAGCACCACAGCCAGGCTCTCAGACTTTGTGAATCTGTATGGAGATTCCTACAATGTCAGTCAGGTTTGGGCTGATTTTCTGACTGAGTGACAAATTTGGAAGTGCCTTCAATGCTTGACACATGCATAAACAGATTGGTTGTGAGTTGTGATACAGGCTTGTGTGAAGGCATGAAAATGTTTTTAAACATTTTGACTTTCAGTGTTGGCCATTCTAAGAGTGGAATAAAGAGGTCAGAAAACAATGTAAGCCGAAGAGTTCGCTTTTGTTTCCCTTCCACAGCAAATGTGGAGAACAGGCTGCCCAAGAAATTTGCATATGTGTTCCTTTAAATCACAGAGGCGGGAAGACTCCCACTAGTTACCACTCTGGTCCATGTTCTACCTCTAAGCCATCTTAGCAAAGTACCACAGACCTTGGACTCCATTTAGTTCAGACTCTGCACTTCAAAAGCAATAAACTGAAGCTTGATTTTCCACCTCATGAGAACAGGGAACACATCTGTCTTGTTTTGCACTGTATTCCCATTGGCTGCCACATGACAATATATATATTTTTTTTATTTTATTTTTTTTTTGACAGGCAGAGTGGACAGTGAGAGAGAGAGACAGAGAGAAAGGTCTTCCTTTGCCTTTGGTTCACCCTCCAATGGCCGCCGCGGCCGGCGCGCTGCGGCCGGCGCACCGCGCTGATCCGATGGCAGGAGCCAGGTGCTTCTCCTGGTCTCCCATGCAGGTGCAGGGCCCAAGCACCTGGGCCATCCTCCACTGCACTCCCTGGCCACAGCAGAGAGCTGGCCTGGAAGAGGGGCAACCGGGACAGAATCCAGCACCCCGACTGGGACTAGAACCCGGTGTGCCGGCGCCGCTAGGCGGAGGATTAGCCTAGTGAGCCGCGGCGCCGGCCGACAATATATTTTTTTTCCAAATATTGCATGAGGGCTGGAAACAACACATGGCTTAGTCTGAAGTCAGCAAATGGTGAGCAGAGCCAGAACTAAGGCCCAAGTCAGCCAGCACCACCTGAGAAACAGACCACCGAAGCACCATCTTTCGTCATTGAAGGATCCATTTTGCCAGCAAAAGACTCCAGACTTTTCCTAAAGTAGCGAATCACTATGTGTCTTTGATTCAAATTTCAATGCAAGCCAAAACATTTTTTTGTTGTTGTCATGGGGATGTGTTAATAATTGTCTATCCTTTGCATTTTTAAAATACTCATTTGAGGCAACACCTCATGTACTCACACTGAAGACCCAAATAAAAGCAGAGTCTGTAAAAATGAAATTTACCATTTAGCCTGGATTTGAGTTTGTGTGTTCAACTGTTTTGGTTTTGCTTTGAGTAGAAGGAAGCTGCACAGAACTAAACTGAAGGTGTTTGTCTCTTATATACTTAAGCAATGCTAGCTGTACATCAAGAAATTTAAAAAGAAGATCTATGGTCAGGTGTTCTACTCCCAGACTGAGGATTAATGATCCCAGAAACCCCATACCTTTCATTATTTTTTATTTATTTATGTGAAAAGCAGAGTTACAGAGAGAGAGGGAGAGATAGAGAGAGACAGAGACAGAGAGAGAGAGAGAGAGAGAGAGAGAGAGAGATCTTCCGTCTGCTGGTTCACTTCACAAATGGTCACGACGGCTGAGGCTGGGCCAGGCTAAAGACAGGAGATTCATCCAGGTTTCCTTTGTGAATGGAAGGGACCCAGCTACTTGGGTCATCCTCTGCTGCTTTCCTGGGTGCATTAGGAGAGAGCTGGATTGGAAGTGAGGCAGCCGGGACTCGTACTGGCAGCTCTGTGGGATGCTCCTGTTGCGGGAGGCAGCTTAACCCATAGAGCCACAACAAGGGTCCCCACCCTGTGCCCTTTAGTAGTCACTTCCCATTCCTCCCTCCCTTCAACCCCTGGCAACCACTAATCTACTTTTTGTTTCCATGGATTGGCTTTTTTTTAATTATTATTATTATTTTGTGTAAAGGGATTCATGCAACACATGGCCTTTTTCTGCCTGGATTCTTTCAGTTAGTATAGTGTTTCCAAGGTTCATCCATGTTGTAACATGGATCAGAACTTCATTACTGGGCCGGCACCGCAGCTCACTAGGCTAATCCTCCACCTTGCGGCGCCGGCACCCCGGGTTCTGGTCCCAGTTGGGGCGCCAGATTCTGTCCCGGTTGCTCCTCTTCCAGGCCAGCTCTCTGCTGTGGCCCGGGAAGGCAGTGGAGGATGGCCCAAGTACTTGGGCCCTGCACCTGCATGGGAGACCAGGAGAAGCACCTGGCTCCTGGCTTCGGATCAGCGTGGTGCACCGGCCGCGGTGGCCATTGGAGGGTGAACCAACAGCAAAGGAAGACCTTCCTCTCTCTCTCTCTCTCTCTCTCTCTCTCTCACTGTCCACTCTTCCTGTCAAAAAAAAAAAAAGAACTTCATTACTCTCTCTGACTGAATAATATTGCATTGTATGGAGGCATTCCGTTTTGCTTTCCACTCATCACTTTTTGGCTAAGGTCAACGCTGCTGCTGTGAACATTTGTCTTCAGGTGTTTACATGGACATGTGTTTTCAGTTCTCTCTTAGGTATTCACTGCGAGTGGAGTTCTTGAAACATATGGTGACAGATGAAACCTCACTTCTTACCCTCAGATTCGTAGACCTCTGCAGGCTTTCCAGTCTCATTTCCTCAAAACAAAACCCTCCTTAGTCGCCAGATCATTTACGTCAGCAACCCGGGAACACACCGCGAGCATTCCCACCTCCATACTTTGTTCAGTAACCCTGAGGCCAGAGTACCACTTCCTTCTCAGGCCTCCAACAAAGCTCGTTTATGTCACTATTTTGCCATTGACTCAGGTTCTCCCATATAAACATCTATCTCTTTTTTTATATGCTTCAATTTCTTTAACTTTTGATTCATGTGTGTTTCCTCTAATCCCCTAGTATTGTTTCTTTTTTTTTTTTTTTTAAGGTTTATTTATTTATTTGAAAGGTAGAGTTAGAGAGAAGGAGAGACAGACAGGTTTTCCATCTGCTGGTTCACTCCCCAAATGGCTTCACTGGCCAGGGCTGGGACAGGCTAAAGACAGGGGCCAGGGGCCAGCGCTGTGACACAGTGGGTTAAAACCCTTGCCTGAAGTGCTGGCATTTCATATAGGCACCGGTTCTAGTCCCAACTGCTCCTCTTCTGACCCAGCTCCCTGCTATGGCCTGGGAAAGCAGTAGAAGATGACCCAAGTTCTTGGGCCCCTGCACCCATGTGGGAGACCTGGAAGAAGCTCTTGGCTCCTGCCTTTGGATGGGGGCAGCTCTGGCCATTGCGGCCATCTGGGGAGTGAACCAGCGGATGGAAGACCTTTCTGTCTCTATCTCTCTGTAACTCTGTCTTTCAAATAAATAAAATAAATCTTAAAAGAAAAGAAAAAAAGACAGGAGCCAGGAACTTCATCTGAGTCTCCCACATGGATGCAGGGGCCCAAGTACTTGAACCATCCTCCACTGCTTTTCCCAGGCACATTAGCAGGGAGCTGAATTGGAAGTGGAGTAGCTGGGACATGAATCAGCACCCATATGGGATGTTGGCATTGTAGGCAGCAGCTTAATCTGCTACACCACAATGCCCATTTGGGGAGTGAACCAGTTGATGGAAGAACACTCTCATTATCTCTCCCTTTCTCACTCTATAACTCTGCCTTTCAAATAAATATATCTTTTTAAAGAAAAATCTTCATTCAAAACTTGTATTTTGACAACTTTAGCTTCGTTTATCATTCACTCAACAAATACTTTATAAAAGTACTGAAATGTAAGCATGTAAATCAGAAAGTCCACCGGGACCAGCATTGTGGCACAGCAGGTAAAGCCACTACCAACAATGCCAGCATTCCGTTTGGCACCAGTTCAAGTCCCAGCTGTTCCACTTCTAATCCAGCTCCCTGCTAATGCTCCTGGGAAAGCAGTGCAAGATGGCCCAAGTGTCTGGGCCCCTGCACCCACATGGGAGGCCTGGAAGAAGCTCCTGGCTTTGGTCTGGCCCAGCCTAGCTGTTGTGGCCATTTGATGGAGAACTCTCTGTTTGCAACTCTGCCTTTCAAATAAGTAAAATAAATAAATATTTTTTAAAAAATTAAAAAGTTCAACATGTCTTGATGTGAAAACCCCGCCCATTTTTTGGTTTTTGTTTTATTTTGTTTGGCTTCTTTCTTTGTTTACCTGGGCGTCATGGGGCCATTGCTGACTGAATGGGCAACCAACCCCAGCAGGGAACGCCAGCATCAACCATGCTGTTCAGGCAGTGCAGGTCAGGCATTTATGTTGCTGCTTACTGAACTCTACTGTTGCTAATTACTTTAATTCTATCTTAATGAGTATTCAGATCTGTCCTGATCTGTTTTTGAAAGCTGATAATAAGGAAAAAAATGATGAGAATGGGACTTCGTGAGGAACCAGGCAGAGAGGAGTACAAGGGGGGAAGCTGAGTGAGGCTGGAAAGGAACCCTAGATGGACCCCAGTTTGGCTTCCTCCTCCCAGCACCCAGAGGGAGGCAGGGAGCAAGAGGGGAGGGAGAGTGAGAAGCTCCAGCATGTGTCTTCAGTAGGTTGCGTAGTATGCCTTTTTTGTTTTCTAACTCAGAGTGGGACACCTTTCCCAGGCACACACAGGAGAGAAAAGATGATCTCCCAAAAAAATGAAGAACAGCCACCGTCTGTCCTCGGGCAGCTCCTAGTCTTGTGGGGGAGAAAGATACATAAACACAGGGAACTAAAAAGTGGTGGAGCGGGGATCTGCCCAGCTTCTCAGGCCCCCTGGGGAATCAGCGAAGGGTCCCTGGGGGACACAAGGACTGACTTGCGCCGTGCAGGATTATGCACTGATTGCTTCAGCAAATTCTGACAAAGTGAAAGTTAGCCTGGCTAAGAGAGGCCTTTGTTTTAGAAGAGAGGGGGAGGGTGTGGGGAGGGGCAGGGTATGTTGCCAAGGAGAAGGTGGGAAGCAGTATGGAAGGTGAAGGAGGTCATCGCTGGCCCACAAGTGGAGGAAGACAAGGCTGGCAGAGCAGGCATCATTCAGCACATTAGGGAGCTTGGGCTCTCTCCTGCAGGTGGTGGGAACCTACTGAAGGCTTGGAAGCAGACAAGTGGTGTGCACAACTTACGTTTCATTGTTCATCAATCATTTTAGCAAAAATGTGGAAGATAGATGTGAAGGTTACAGGAGTGAAAGCACAGAGCCCAGTGAGGATACAGATAAGTTAGTCTAGGCAAGAGGTGGTAAGAGACTGAAATAAAATTTGAAAGAAGTAGATAAATCGAGAAGTATTTCTAGATTAAAATTTGCAAAACTCAGCATTGGCTTAAGGGTAGCCAGTGAGAAGGACGGAGGAGTTAGCAACAGTCCCCAGGCCACACAGACCCACCAGTAAATCATCATTTTCCTTTTGCCCACATCTTTGCTTCACTCATCTTGTCTTCATTGCATTACCAGACTAGACAGCTCAGCCACTGAGGTGAAGCTTAGTCACCTGAGATGTGCAGAAGACTGAGGCTCATGGCAAAGAAAACACAAATTACTTCAAAGGCTACCGGGAACCTAGTGGGCCCCCTGGAGCTGGCTTCAGTGTTTGCTGTTTTTTTTTTTAGAAGGTGGGGACAATGGGCTTTCTCTCCTGAAACTGTTTTTCCTTCACAAGGCATGATACAGTGAAGTAACCAGAAGACAGATTTTTCTCCTGTCCATCACAGGCCTCCAAATTTAAACTTCAGCACTGTCGAGACATGACGGGTGCTGGGTCCACACTCCCCAACCACTACTAATTGAGGACTTTCTCAGGGATGAGTAACCCAAGACCCCAGTATCTAGCATGTTCAATATTCTTGGGTGATGGCATATTCACCAACTGAGCAAGGGAAGAAGTAATATTTTGGGATTCTTTTGTCCTAAGATTATGTTGAGGGCAAAATCTTGAAAGCTATTTGTTAAATGGCTATTTGGCAAAAAGTGGATGTTCACTTTATCAGGGCTTACTTTCCTCTCTTCTATGTCCACATAGATCATTTTTTAAAGATTTTATGTATGTATTTATTTGAGAGGTAGGGGTACAGAAAGAGGGAGAGACAGAGAAAGAGGTCTTCCACGTGCCAGTTCACTCCCCGAATGGCCACAATGGCTAGAGCTGGGCCAATCTGAAGCCAGGAGCCAGGAGCTTCTTCCAGGCCTCCCACATGAGTGCAAGGGCCCAAGCACTGGGGCCATCTTCTACTGCTTTCCCAGGCCATAAACAGAGAGCTGGATCAGAAGAGGAGCAGCTGGGACAGGAACCGACACCTATACGGGATGCTGGCGTCTCAGGCAGAGGCTTAATCTACTGCATCACAGTACCAGCCACCACACAGATAATTTTTAAATTGGCTGACCTGACCCTTTGGGTAGGATTTATAGTCCAGCTTATTAGGCTGTTGCTTGGGATACCTGCATCTCATATCAGAGTGCCTGAAATGGGGGAGGGGGGGCACCTCTGCTTCCAGTTCTACTTCCTGCTAATGTACCTGGGAGGAAACAGAATGGCCCAAGTACTTGGTTCCCTGCCACCTATGTGGGACACCCAGATGGAATTCCTGGCTCCTGGCTCCTGGCTCCTGGCTTTGGCCTGGCCCTGACCAGCCCTGACTGTTGCAGACATTTGGGGAATGAACCAGCAGATGGAAGATGCATCTGTCTGTCTCTTTCCCCACCTCCCTTCCTCCCTCCTTCTTCCTTTCTCTTCCTCCCTTCCTCCCCATCACTCTGCTTTCAAATAAATAAATAAATAAATAATTTTTTAATTAGCTGACCTTTAAACATAGATACTATGCTAGAAATAGTTGGCTTCCTTTGTCAGTATGTGGCTAACAGCCTCCTGGTCTGGGGTTCAAGTTGCGATCAGGATTGGCTAATAGAACTTCTTGGTTTTCAGTATTTTGTATCCTTGTACTTGATCCCATCTTGACTCAAGTTGATAATTCAAAAAAGCCTCAGTGAATAACCATCTCATAATCCACATCTGCTTTGGAGAGACACTAGATAAAAGACAATTGCTTCCTTTTGGTGGTAGAAAAAGATAGCCAGTTAGGTGCGATGATTCTGATACCTCTTGCTTTCTGTTGAAATGAAGCACTGTGAAAATACACACTCCATGGCACTGGCTTGATAACATGAACAGCTGATGAGCAGGGCATCAGAAAACATTTTGCTTTGATATATAGTTTGACTCTCTGGGTTTTTGGGAAATCTGAAGTATTTAAAATCATTTAAGGACATACTGTAAAATTTAAGGACATGTCTAGACTCAGAGGAAGTGGCAGAAATATTCAACTTTCCCATACTAACTTCAGGTTGATGCCATTTTGCTTTGTAGTTCGCTCTAGGAATGGAAATTATCCTTCTAGGCTGCTTTGGTATTTACAAACCTAGCCCGTGCCCTATAGATATTTGATTTTCCTCCTTGTGAGTGGTTATGCAATGTCTACCTAGGTCAAACCTGCTGGATTAAAAGTGAATCCATTTGTTAACCCGTTCAAATGTATTTGCTCACAGTATCACAGGATTGGCTTGACTGACATGTCTCTAACTGAATTGACAAGTTGTTTTGATGTTGAATTTAGTGCTTTGCTTTTCAAAGCCTTTCCTAGCAGCTAAACCAGCAAAAGGTGTGGAGACAGGAAGCAGTAACCTCAAACCTCTTTCCCTCATGACTCCTGCTTGACAACAGGCAACATGAAGAGTACAATGGGAGGTGAGAAGGCGCTGTCTGCTGCTTCTGAGCAAGGCAGTGAGAGCTGAAAGATTTCCCACAATAATCTGTGAGTCTTGTCACATAGCTGACTCAGGAAGCTCGGAAGTTGCCTGTACTTCCATGAGAATGGGCTGAGGTACAGATAACTTGAAAAAGAGTCCTTCCCATTTCCCCTGTTGTAAATGGGTCAATTATTATATTTAGGTCAGCCCTCCCCATAGGTAGAGTGGATAACCACATCTAAGGTGTGGCCTTAAGCATCAAAGAACCTTGACTTTAAAAGGACCCTCCCCAAAAGCTCATTTAATGGTTAGATTTCCATAGATGAAGCCTAAAATACAATGTGGTAAACAAGTTGACTTAAATTAGTAACCATGGCCTACATTCATAGGGCTATAAAATACATGGTCTTATTTTATCACATCTGAACTCCATATCAACCTGTGAGGTAAAGAGGCAGGACGATCATCCTTTAGCCCATTTTACAGACATAGAAATGAGGTCCAAGAGGCCAGTGAGTAGCCCGAGGTTTCAGGACAAGTTAGTGACTCTTGAAGCTTGAGTTCGTGTCCTGTGAGGTCTTATCTGTCACTTTCTTCCTTCTGCCGTGTTGTATCAAAATTTCAACACTATTTCAGGGAGTCATTCTGGATCACTTACAGCTGGGCCTTGGTGGAGGGGATGGTACCAGGTGTCTGCTATGAGAGCTGGGAGGATAGCACTGAGCAGGGGAGTAGGATGGGAAAAGGAACAAATCAAGATGAACTTCATTGTCGCTAACATTTTGCTGGAGACCCAGCCTGCAAGAATTCTCAGCTGGGAGGAAACTTGGAGATGAGCTAAGCCAACCTCTCATTTTACAGAAGAGGCAATTAAGAACAAAAGAAGCCGATGACTTTAAACAGAGTCACATGCCGGAAGGGCCAAGGCATAATTCATTTACTTAGGCACGTAGAAGTAATGTTTAAGTCATGAATGAGTAGAAAAACAACTTTGGTCACTCATCAAGATTGAATTGACACTGTACCCATATCTGGAAAATGTTTGGCAACTAGAACACGTGCTGTAGTTTCCTGTCTCCTTATCCATGACTTTGCCTTCTACAGTTTTACTTAGTCAGTTGTGATGCAGACCCATTAAATGGAAAATTCCAGAAATACATAATTCATCAACTTTACATTCTTAGTTGTTCTGAGTAGCATGATGAAGTCTCATGCTGTTCTACCCCAGATGCGGAGCATGCCTTTGTGCAGCATATCCACGCTGACGCATTTCCCACCTGTTAGTCATCAGATCGACTGGCACGACATTGCACTCCTCGTAGTCAACTAACTCTCAGTGTACTTAACAGTGGCCCAAAGCACAGGAGTGGTGATGCTGGAAATTTGAACTCGCCAGAGTCGCTGTACAGTGCTTCCTTTAAGTGAAAAAGAGCAAGTTCTTGACTAAATAAGGAAAGAAAAAAGTCAGCAGGTTGCTAAGATCTACATGAAGAACCAATCTATTCAGGAAACTGTGAAGGAGAACAAATTCTGTACTAGTTTAGATATCCCACCTGAAACTGGAAAAGCTGTGGCCTCTGTCCCTATTGAGTGGTTTGTCAAGGTGGAAGAGGTGCTACCTTGTAAAGTTTGGTACTATCTGCAGTTTCAGGCATGCACTGGTGATCTTGGAGTGTAACTTCCTCAGTTAAAGGGGTACTACTGTCAAAACATTGTGCTTACAATTTCAAAGACTTCCTTAATATCCCAGGTGGATCCAAGATAAGGGCTACAAATAGGGTCACATAAAACATCTCCTATAAAGTATTCCCAATGCACAAGAAACAACTGTACCTGCTTGCCTGAGTGTACAAAAGGGACATTGGTCAATACATGCAATCACTTTTCCATCTCAGTCTCACCAGACAATTCCTTAGCTTCAAGCTTTTGCGAATTGCATTGTTTGACATGTTTATATTTGTAATATCCTCTTTTCTTTTCTATATCATCATACCATAGAGAAGTAAAGTGGTAGACAGAGACTGCTGAACCAGAGAATAGAATACGCAGCACTCAAGATTGAAGTGTGCATTGGGAAGCTAAAGAAGCAATTAGAGACACCATGCCTGTTTAATTAGCAATGTGATTTTCTTTCAAAACCTTGAAGAACTTTCTTGGGCTCCATTTATGCCCATCAGAGTTTCTTTTGTAGTGGAAAACTCAGGTTGGATGATCCTAACCAAATGGTTTCCTTTTTAAAATTCCAACTGAACAGAACTGAACTTGTTGGATATGAACGAACAAAAATGAAAGCTTTGTGTTTTCAGCCATCTTGCCCTGTGATGTATGTGAGCGTGTTGTGAAGGTGACGCTGGTGTCCCTGGCACAGAAGAACACCTCCCTCCTGACCACAGAGCTGGTTAAGTTACTGTAACTTTCCTCTGAGTACATTTCCTGTTTGGGCCCAGGATACCCTCAGCATGTGTCCCTCTGACCACTTGCTCCTGCTCGGGCTCTACAGCCAGCAGATCCTTCAAGATGAACCGCGCTGCCAGGATTTGGGCAGGGCAGGTCCACGGTCTGTCATGCTGGAGGTTCCCTCTGGCGGTTTGGCTTCATGTGGATATGGGAAAGAGAAATACACATAAGACTCTATGAGGTCTCATCAAAAAGTTTGGGGAAAATGAGTATGATTTTTTAAAATGCATGCATTTCAAAATTGGTTTGGAACAAAATAAGCTTCTCTCTTCATCCTACTTTTCCTGGAACTTTTTGAAGCCCCTGGTAGCACCCTTCACCATCCTCTTTGAGCTACTAGTAAAATAAAAACAAAGCTATTACACTTTGGTCCCAGACTCTCTTAGAAACTCACATTAAAATAAAGAAAATAAAATGCAGGTTACAGTTTCTAGATAGCCGTGTGGCCACTTCATCTAGTTTTCTGGTTGCTTGTTGTCTTGAAATTCCCCCGTTTTCACAAGGAATGAAAATTTTAGGAACATCTCTCTCTCAAAAAAAAATGCATGCATATACAAGTCTGATGTCTCATTCAGGATCCCAAGAGAAAGCGTATGGAGCACTCATTATTGGGCAATCGTAGGAGGGTTTATTGACAGAGGTGTGAAGATAGCAAAACCACAGGCAGCATAGGCAGTGGCTTGTGGCGGCAGAGTTATGACCACTCTTAGGTCTGAGGCGGGGAAGGGACAGGAAGCTACCAGAACCAGAGGAAAGGGTTGTATAATAGAGACCACATGACAAAAGCACAACTTCTGCCTAGAGAGACAGGCTAAGCGATGACCACCATCCAAGACTGTATCACAGTTGCCCATTAGACCATGCACACTCATTCTTTTCAAGAAAGTATGATGTTAAAATGTAAGGAGGCTTTTGTTCAAATAAGGACAAATGATTATAAGTAACAATGTATGTGGAGGCCTGACTAATGACTTACTAAACCAGTGGCTTTGGGCCTACACGAGCCGTAAGCACTGCCCTTAACCTTGGCAGTCACTGTAGTGTAGAGGACACTTGTCCTTGCCCTGTTATAAAATATAGTGCTACATGCAGCCTGACAGAAAGCAACTCAGAGGTCAAGCAGTTCCCTAGCAAGAAGTCCCATGTTAGCAAACATCCAAGACTTTAGTTTCCAAGAGACAAGAGTTACCAAAGTGATCAATGAGTACTTTCTAAAAGAACTTTTGGGATGTCAGATAATCGTTCTTTGATATTCTCACTTCTCCCGTCACACTCATGCACTCATTCAGCAAATAAATCATGGCACCTGAAGTACTTGGTTCTTGAGAAATGGAAAGTCAGAGATGCTTCATCTTATGCAAAATTCTGAGACAGGTTCAATGTCATCATTCTATCAGCTTCTAGGAAACATCAACACAATTTCCTCATTGTAAATTGACAGAGGTCTGAGTTTCCTTCTTATCTCTGAACATCTGTGGTTGCAGTCAACAATTCTGTAGATGCTTCTGCTTATAACTGCTTTCCAAAAATTAACTTGTGTGGATAGAGTAGTATTTATAATGTCCTGAATTTAAAAAATAGATTTATAGGAAGACTTCACAATTCTCAACATTTTTTGTCTAAAAGTTCAAAGTGGGTTTTTTTTAGCCATCACAGAATCTAGAAAATAGAAATCATAGAAAATAGTTAATAGATACCCGTTGAATGAGTATACACATGAGGACCTGTCTTACTGAAGCACAAGCAAGGAGCAAGTGACCGGAACCTGCTAACACCCACTTTCAGTGCCCTACATGTCTCATGGTAAAAGGAAGCATTCTCATCACGTATGCCCATCCTCACCCACTGGCCGTGGGATAGAGTCGGTGGGTCAGGAATGAAAGCCAGCTGATCTGAAATGAGGTGGCCTCATTACTGTGCGTGCTCAGTATCAAAGAATGGCATCAGGTCACACAGAAGCTGCAAATACACCTAGGCTGAGACTCCACCAAGTGCCAAGAATCCCTAAGCTATGAAAAGTACAACCTTGCATCTTCTCAGCAAGTGAAGAAAAAAAAAAAATTCAAACACCTACCTAAGTTCTCAATAAGGAAATCTGCATCAGTGTTAACACGAGGACGTGTCAACGATTCAGATTTCTTTGTGACTTAGATGCTGCAGAAAGGGGCTCATGAGTAGATCAGTGGCCAAAGTGAACTGTGAGTGGATTGTTCTGAATGACATCACCAGGAACCATTAACCCTACATGATGAAGATGATAACAGAGAAAAAGATGACAGTGATGGTGATGCCTAGATAAAGGAGCAATTCGAAGTTTCGTAAGAAATTCTCCACCACGTTGCAGGCTGGCTTCCAACCATGAAAACAGAAAACACACAGAAACTGCCTGATGGCACACAGACTAAACTAACACTGAAATGCTAAGGCCAAAAAAAGTCCAGACTCTTTTGCAGAGCCTCTGCCAAGTGATTCAGAAGTTGTTCATCCCCCCCAGCACACCTCTCTTCAGGTGCTCAGACCAGCAAAGTGAGCCACAAGGAAGAGTTAGACACCCACTTTGCAATCAGTTCTCCATGGGCCTGGGTTACCTTTCCTGCAGCTTCAAGGAATAATTTTCATTAATGTTTCTCACTCTGAAAATTCTGAATGTGGTTTTTATTTATTTATTTATTTATTTTTGGTGCTAAAACCATTCCATTGACCAAAACATGTCCAAGAAACCACCATGAAAGAGACAGAGATACATTAACACGGCTTAGAAAATGAGAGGCCCCTTCAGGCGATCACAAAGCCAGCCAGATGTCATGTTTTTCCCCACTGTTCAGCAAAACTATCTACTGAGAAGAAAAGTTCCAGCCTCTGTAAGTGCACTTCTCAAAGAAAAAGGAAAACAAAGCGTTGGCTAAGATGAAAAGGAGAAAAATAGTTTATCCTTTGCAGTGACCTGCTGTGAAATAGTCGTGCTTTTTGCGGGAGTGCCTGCCCTCCGAGTTTTAGACAAGAGTCAGAAGGGGAGTCTGTAGCCTCGTCAATGCCTGTGCTCATCAGCAAAAAGCTATTGTCTTAGAGATGATAAACCACAAATGGAATTTTCTTCTGGGATGTTGGTGACATAAAAAATTTCATTTTGCAAATGTCAGCACACTGCATGCAGGAAATACTTGGAGGATGATAGCCACACGAGATAAAAGCCAAATGGCAATCATATGACGTTTCTCCACTCATGAGAAAAAGAAGACATTAAAAAGGAGGGTGGCCTTTTCTAAAGGAGGGGAGGCAGCAAGAACTCCTCCCCACCTAGAGAAGAGCTCTGGATGTGAGAGCCTCCGAGTTGCGACCACACACTCATTCCTAATTTTAACCTTTTTGTAGCAATGACTCATTGTGCTTCCTGGAATTGATATATTGATATTGATGTTACAGTGCTTGCTGTAAAGTCCTTGCTGCAATGGTTGCTTTGCAAAGAAGTTTTTAGCTTAGAGCATAGAAGTGTGTTACAACTATGTAACTATATATATATGCATTAGCACATGCAACTGAGGGCATGTGGAATTAAGCAAATTCTTAAGCAATGTCTATATTTTTTAAATATCTATCAACTTTGCTTGAAGTGACAAAACATCCAGTCGATACTTTAACAGCTAGTAACTTGGCTGCAATGCCTAAGAAGCCACATAAATACTTCCTATGGGTTACATCGCATTTTTCAATATTCATCTTCTCACCTTACTGCCCCAAACCCAGCTCCTGAACAACACTTAGCCAGGGAAGTAAATTGCTTCTCTCTGTATACAGCTACCGCAGAGGAGTCATTTGCTAAAGGCTGAAATAAAAATCAGGTTTTTAATTGCTTTGCTTTGCTGATGACGTTTTATTAAATGCCCATCGTTTTCCTGCCTGCTGTACTGCTCTCCAAAGTGCTCAGGGGGATGCAGCAGCATTGGAGAAATCAGTCGTGCCCAAAGTGGCCATGCTGACAGTCTGCTTGCTGAGGTTCGGGGAGGAAGGAGAAGACATGCTCGCGAGGAAAAATGAATGCTATGGCCTGCATTTTTATCTTTGTACTACAGGATTTGCTTACTGAAAAATACCCCGTATGGACTGAAAAAACGTGTCTGATGAAGCCCATGTGTTATGTGCATACTCCTTCTGTCATCAGTCACAAATTGCTTCCCTTTCAAGAGTCCACAGTTCCAGTCTGAATTCAGATTCCAAAATCCAACCAAGTCCTTTCTGTGGATATCGGTTCTACTAGTATTTAATCCAGTTGAAGGCACACAATGTTAGCAAAGAACTTGTCCAACTGGGAATGTGAGGGAGGAGAGGTGGGGAGGGGGGTATGGTGGGAAGAATCACTGTATTCCTAAAGTTGTACTTAGGAAACTTGTACTCCTTAAATAAAAGGTTTCTTTGGGGAAAAAAGTGAATCATAAAAAAAGTTTACCTGATTGTTCATGAATTCATTGGGCATCTCAGTGAAAAACTGTTACACGATAGTTTTCAAAAACAAAAGCAAAATAATAATACTCATAAAATAAAGAATACATGCTACAGATTTTATTTACTCATGAGGAGAAAAGACAGATTAGATTACTGGTTTGAAAATGACTGTGGGGCCGGCTCTGTGGCACAGTGAGTTAAGCCACTGCCTGCAGTGCTGGTATCCCATATGGGCACTGGTTTGAGTCCTGGCTGCTCCACTTCTGTATAGCTCTCTCCTAATGTGCTGGGGAAAGCAGCAAAAGGTGGTCCAAGCGGTTGGGCCCCTGCATCTATGTGGGAGGCCTGGAAAAAGCTCTAGGCTTCTGGCTTCAACATGGCCTGGCTCCAACCATTGCTTCCATTTGGGGAGTGAACCAGGAGATGGAAGATCTCTCTCTCTCTCTCTCACTGTCTTTCCCTCGCTCTAATTCTGACTTATACATAAATAAATCTTAAAAAAAAAAAACTCTGAAAAATAAAATAAATTTATAGACCAGGAAAACTTCAAGAAAAAAAATAACTTGTCCAAGATAGCGTTTCCTCACTCTTCCTAAATTGTATTTCTTTAATGGAACCATAAAGAACTTTTTATGGCATAATCCAAATCATGAAGAATCAGGCTAGGCTTCACAGAATAAGAATTTTAAGCTATGTTGTGAGCCAGTAGGTTAAAAGTATTAAATGAGTGGAAACGAGATGGTTCTCCATGCACACACAGACATAACGCACACATCTCAACACGGGCACAGTAATTGTTTGTCACAGTCCTAGGGAGGACAATTTCCTTATCTTCACAGCAGGTGAATACAGAGAGAGGACTGAGTAGCACATGGTTGCCTTGGCACTATTGGGTTAGAATGGATTATGCATTTTTGTGTGTTGTAATGATTTTCTTTCTCACAGTTTTCTTACTGTGAAAGACATTTTGGTATAATTAATGTATTTGAAAGGCTGGGCCCAACTGAAGCCAGGAGCCTGGAACTCAAACTGGGTCCCCACGTGGGTGGCAAGGGCCGCACAACTTGACCCTTCACCTGCCGCTTCCCAGCATGCACATCAGCAGGAAGCTGGAATCGGGAGCGAGGCTGGAACATGAACGCAGCCACTCTGATACGGACGCGAGGGTTCCAAGTGGCGTCTTAAACGCTGTGCCAAATGCCTGCCCCCTGGAAGAGGCAGTTCCACATCGCCCCCCGACCCCTGTTCCTTTCCCAGTTCATAAATGGCCACTTAACCTCGGGTCCGAAGTGCTATTAGACAAGGGTTGGCCTTTGAAAAGTAAACATCTCAAAGTCGAAAACAAATGTTCTGCCTGTGTGAGCTCTCCAATTGCCTTAGTAGCTACCTCTCTTTTAATAAGCACTTTAAAGGAGAAATATAAAGCTTTGAGTCTTATACAAGAAATCTTCAAAAGAGAGTGAAGGGACCAATGGCAGATAACATATCAGAAAGGCATTTTGCTATAATTACCAATCTTAAATAGTTTTTAGCCAGAGTGAAGTTTCCCTCTGTAGTCTAATAATTATAAAATGTTAAATATGCTTTAAAAGGGATTTTTAAAGATCTCTAAAGCTTAAGGACCCTTTAAAATAAATTTTAATTTTTTTAAAAAATGCATCGAGTAATTCTAAGTGCTTGGTTCCAGATCTTGGGGCATAACTTATCTCATCACCACCTCATGTCTTTCATTGGATCAACACCTTTTATAAATATACGCGAATTTATATTCATCGGCACATCACACAGCAAAATAAATTGATATATATGAGGGTATTTCAAAGTTCGTGGAAAATTGAATTAATAATAAATATATGTTGGTGCAAAATAATTTTGAAAACCATGCATAATTTGCTCATAGTCCACATTTTTTGTGAACTCTTTGAGAGCCCTTTGAATGCATGGATTTCAAAAAACTTTGCACCAAATAAACTCATCTTTTAATGTCATACTCCCAAGAACTGCCTGAAGTGCTCTCATATGTAACCATTGTACCACGTTGGGAAGTTATACTGACTGCAGTATATGCACCTAATTCCAAGGACAAAAGCAAATAATAACACACTCTGCACCACCAAACTACAAATAAGAAAGAACATTGAGGATACCTACTTTTTAACAAGTCTTTCAGAGGGAAATAACTATTCTTATTTAAACATGCCTTTGACCCTATCAGTCCAAGTTTTGAGCCAAGTGGGACCCGTTTCTCACTCTGAGAACAAGTTGACCAAACGTCTTATTCCTGCCCCGAAAGGAACAAGCTCTTCTCTTATAAATTGATTTTCTGAAGATGATTTAACCTTGGATTTCTCTGGGCCTATGGAATTACAAACCACATCACATTAGGTGAAATAGCATAATAGTTAAGAGAGACAGCAGACAGGCAGTTGGGACCAATAACTGGTACCGCTATATCCTTGAGCAAAATATTTAATTTTCCTGCTCTCTTGATTCATCCAAAATGGGATTGGCTGGAATACCTACCTCCTAATTGTGGAAACTGAATGCAACTCAAATCAAGTGCTCTGTAAGTGTAAATGCACCTTCCTCCTCCTCATCAACTTTGGGAACTTAAAGAATTTTAATCCGAGATGATATATTTCAGCCAATAGTAAATGAAAGCTAATTTATTAGTATTTGTAATAGCGTCCATGGAGACACCAGGATTTATTTGTATACGTATTAAATTAAGATAAACATTGTAATTACAACTAACGTTTATAATGCTAACCAAGCACTTACCGAGCTAAGCATTTCACATAGATTGTTTTGTTTTATCCTTGCAGTGTTGTTGAAATGAACTTATTATCATTCCCATTTTAAAGATTAAAAAAATTGAGATTTAAAGAGTTTGAATACTCACCTAAGACCGGGCTAGTAAGAATTGGATCTGTGATATGAACCCAAGCAGTCTAAATTCAGAGCTTTCAGAACCAACCTACTTAGAGCAGTTTTCTTAAATTAAAAAAAAAAAAAAAATGTGGTATATAAGTCAAAAGTCCTGAAACACTATCAACTAGTAGCAAAATAAATGTTATTTATTTCTAAGGGATTTCTATTAAAAATACTATGCTGTGGTCTGAGAATCAACGGGTCTCTAAATAACAAGTTACCGTATTAGAGCAGAACCACACTTCAAATGTCCACATTTCACAGGCCATCTGAACTTTAAAGTAAAGCACATGGATCACAAGCCCTACAGAGAAAAACTTAGAGGAGAAGACAAATCCAAGTTGTTTACCTGTTCCTTGAATTGAGGGGAAGAAGTTGAAAGCCAAGAGCAGCCTGACAATCATCGTCCTAACGGTGGGCCAGGGCTCCAGCCCCTCCTTCCCGAGGAACCCAAAGTGTGAGGTGAACTGAAGACGTGCCCGCCACAGCCTGAGAATCTCGGTCATCCAGGGCCACCACCAACCTACTTCCCTTAGGGCACATGATCAAGGGACTCAAACCACAAGGCATCGTGACTGCAACTTTTCACACAGGATATTACATTGTTTTGATGACTGTAGACTTTTATTTCTTCTTTTAAGTCAAGCCTTTTCTTATCACTAAAAGAGGGTGTCATTTACTATGTGATGGGCTCATGAGAATTATTCCCTGTGGATGATGGTTTTCAGAGATGTGAAAAATGGGTGCTTAAGAGCAGACGCACAGGGTGTTCTAAGAAGGACAAAGCCTCTGCAAAGGAGAGATTTTCATAGGGTGATGATAGACTTGGTCACAAAGACAACAATGAGAATGATACTGAGCAGTGTGGAGAGATCTGCAAAAATGTTTGAAGGAGACAGAAATAGTAGGAGTCGAATGTGTGTGTGTGTGTGTTTTTGTTTTTTTTTGTTTTTTGTTTTTTGGTTTTTGTTTTTTTTTTTTTTTGACAGGCAGAGTGGACAGTGAGAGAGAGAGACAGAGAGAAAGGTCTTCCCTCCAATGGCCGCCACGGCTGGCGCGCTGCAGCCGGCGCACCGCGCTGATCCAAGGCAGGAGCCAGGTGCTTCTCCTGGTCTCCCATGGGGTGCAGGGCCCAAGCACTTGGGCCAACCTCCACCGCACTCCCTGGCCACAGCAGAGAGCTGGCCTGGAAGAGGGGCAACCGGGACAGAATCCAGCGCCCCGACCGGGACTAGAACCTGGTGTGCCGGCGCCGCTAGGTGGAGGATTAGCCTGTTGAGCCTCGGGACCGACCATTAAGTGGTCTTATGGAGCACAGAGCCCACAGTGTTCAGTTTATGCCAAGACTCCTCCAACTCAGTTCTAAGAACTTTGCAAAACACATCCCACCTGCAAGCATACAGCTGTCTGAGTGTCTAGAGGAACTTCTTTAAGCGATGGGAAGGTCAAAAAGCATAAAAAAAAGCTTCAAAAAGTATATGGCATCCCATATGGGCACCCATTCCAGTCCCTGCTTCTCCACTTCCACTCCAACTCTCTGCTAGTGTGTCTTGCAAAGCAGCAGAAGATGGCCCAAGTGCTTAGGCTCCTGTACCCACATGGGAGATCCAGAAGAAAATCCAGGCTCCTGGCTTTGGATCGGCCCAGTTCTGGCTGTTGTGGCCATTTGGGGAGTGAACCAGTGAATGGAAGACATTTCTCTTTCTCGGCCTCTGCCTCTCTGGAACTCTGCCTTTCAAATTAATTAATTAATTAATATAGCAGCGTCATTGTTCTTCAGGGACAATAGGACAACCCAGCCCCCCACCATCTCATGTCCCTCAGGGAATTGTCTAAGGTTAATGAACCATGAAAAGAGGCTCCATAGCAGGAACTCCCAGAACTCTCCTCTGCACCCCTGCTCTGCATCCCTCTCCACCTCAAAGCCCTTGCTAATGATGCCATTCCACTGACATGGCCAACTCCACTCTCCTCTTTGGGCAACCAGGGTCAGAGTTTTGTACTTGATGCCTTTCTCAAACTTTTCCCCCAATTTTTTTCTCCATTCCTGATAATCTAAAATTTATAAAATTACACTCATTTGAGGTTTTGTGATGTCCTGTTTAAAAGATAACCTGTATTACTTTTTACTCCAACTATAAACACAAAACATATTTAATATAGAAATTTTAGGGGCTGTCACTGTGGTGCAGTGGGTTAACGCCCTGGCCTGAAGCGCTGGCATCCCCACATGGGTGCCGGTTTGAGACCTGGCTGCTCCTCTTCCAATCCAGCTCTCTGCTATGGCCTGGGAAAGCAGAAGATGGCCCAAGTCCTTGGGCCCCTGCACCTGCATGGAAAACCCAGAAGCTCCTGGCTCCTGGCTTCAGATTGGTGCAGCTCCAGCCATTGCAGCCAATTGGGGAGTGAACCATCAGATGGAAGACCTCTCTCTATCCCTCTCTCTCTCTCTCTCTGCCTCTCCTCTCTCTGTTTAACTCTTTCAAATAAATAAAAAATCTTAAAAAAAAAAAAGAAATTTTAGATAGACAAGTATAAACATTAAAACAAGATTCAGGCCGGCGCCGCGGCTCAACAGGCTAATCCTCCACCTAGCGGTGCTGGCACACCAGGTTCTAGTCCCGGATGGGGTGCCGGATTCTGTCCCGGTTGCCCCTCTTCCAGGCCAGCTCTCTGCTATGGCCTGGGAGTGCAGTGGAGGATGGCCCAAGTCCTTGGGCCCTGCACCCCATGGGAGACCAGGAGAAGCACCTGGCTCCTGCCTTCGGATCAGCGCGGTGTGCCGGCTGCAGCGCGCCAGCCGCGGCGGCTATTGGAGGGTGAACCAACGGCAAAGGAAGACCTTTCTCTCTGTCTCTCTATCTCTCTGTCTCTCACTCTCTCACTGTCCACTCTGTCAAAAAAAATTAAAAAAAAAGATTCATCCATAAATAAGAGTTTCAATTGTTAAATCAACAATGGGAGTCACTGTACACTTGCTTCCCATGTAGGATCTCTGTCCTCAATGTGTTGTACTATACAAATTAACAGTAAAAATAATACTCAAATAGTACTTTATATATCTGTGTGGGTGCAAACTGTTGAAATCTTTAGTTAGTATATACCAAATTGATCTGTTTATAAAGATAATTGAAAATGAATCCTGATGAAGAATGGGAAGGGAGAGAGAGTGGGAGATGGGATGGTTGCATGTGGGAGGGAGGTTATGGGGGCAAAAGCTGCTATAATCCAAAAGTTGTACTTTCGAAATTTATATTTAATAAATAAAGGTTTAAAAAATGAAAAAAAAAATCATCCATAATCTTACAATCCCAATAGTAACACTGTCAATATTCCTGTCCAGTGACTTCCATGTTTCTCTACCAATATTTTTACTTATTTTTTTTTAATTTGGCAGGTAGAGTTATAGACAGTAAGAGAGAGACAGAGAGAGAAGGTCTTCCTTCCATTAGTTCACTCCCCAAATCGCCGCCACGGCTGGCACTGTGCCGATCCGAAGCCAGGAGCCAGGTGCTTCTTCCTGGTCTCCCATGGGGTGCAGGGCCCAAGCACTTGGGCCATCCTCCACTGCCTTCCGGGGCCACAGCAGAGAGCTGGACTGGAGGAGGAGCAACTGGGACTAGAACCCAGCGCCCATATGGGATGCCGGCCCCACAGGCAGAGGATTAGGCAAGTGAGACACGGCGCCAGCCCCAATTTTTACATATTTAATATCGTATTTTACTTCTAGCTTTAAATAACATATACTATTATCTGTTGTATCTTGAACATTTCCCACTAATTTAAGCATTCTTTATAAACATGATGTATAATTGATGCATATTATTCCATGTTCCCATCTTATAAATCATCTAGCAATTGCTCAGTGTGTTACCTATTTGTTCTGTTTAAAATGCTATAATGAGCATCCTTGATGACTTAGCTATCGGTGAGACTGGCCTTCATGTCCCTTTCTCCTGATCTCATAAATGATGGATCAAAAGTATTTCTCTCCTGCAAGATTTGTTTTGTCCACATTTCAGTTTCCTCACAAACACTGTCTCTGTGACCGTCCCCTACTAACATATCCTTTTGCTCTTTGGAGTAATTTGTTCTTGCCAATGATTTACTTGTACAGTTGAACTACAGATAGGTAACCAAGTTGTGCCTCCAGTCCTGGAGAAGATCCACTTCTAGAACTTGACTGAGCATTCCCCGTTCAGACCTTCTGTCCAGTGGGGAAATCTATATTTTTGTTTACAAAATTATTTGAAGATTTATTTCTCTATTTGAAAGGCAGAGTGACAGCAAGAGAGAGGGAGAGAGATAATGAGAGATCTCCCATGCACTGATTCACTCTCCAAATGGGCACAACAACCATGTGTGGTCCAGGCTGAAGTCAGGAACTAGGACCTCCACCTGGGTCTCCCACATGAGTGACAGGGGCCCATGTTTTGGGCCATCCTCTGCTGGTTTCCCAGGTGCATTAGCAGGGAGATAGATCAGAAGCAGAGAAGCCAATATAGGATGCCAGCATGAGAAGTGGGAGATTAACCACCTGTGCCATAATGCTGGACTTCAGGTCAATTTGAAGATGGCAGGGTGACCTTAAAAGGTCGCTTCTCTTCTAGAGCTACCAGAATACCCACTTCTAGCGTGAGAGGCTCTGAGACTCATTATATAACCTGAGAACCTGGACTGTAGAAGCAAAGACTTCCCACAATTTCCTGTGACTGATAGCACAAGGGTAAGGACTGAGTTAATAACCATCTCCAGGGACGGCATTTGGACATGCAGTTAAGACACCTGCATCCTCTGTTGGAGCGCCCATATTTGATACCCACTCCTGGTTCCTAACTCCAGTTTCCTGCTAGTGAAGTCCTTAAGAGACAACTTGAGTGAGGGTTCAGGTAACTGAGTTCCTGCCATCCACATGAGAGACCTGGTTTGAGTGCCAGGCTCCCAGCTTCAGCCCACCAGCTGTTATGGGCATTTGGGGAGTGAATCAGTGGATGGCAGCACGTTCTCTGTCTTTATCTCTCTTCCCCCAAATAAGTAAGTAAATATTTTAAACACTGCCTTCATGCATATTAAAGAAGATTGTATAGCATCTAATTAATATTATGTAAGAGGGTGTTTCAAAAAGGTTTATGGGAAATGGAATGAAAAGAAAAGTTTATTTTGGCGGGCAAAAAATTGAAATCCATGCATTTCCAATGAACTTTTTGAAAAGCATTTGTGTGTGATAATGCTTACCTGAATCAAACTTGGATGGAAAAGAAAAAGTACAGTTACTTGGCCTCTTTTTTTAAAAAGATTTATTTATTTTACTTGAAAGTCAAAGTTACACAGAGAGAGAAGGAGAGGCAGAGAGAGAGAGAGAGCGAGGTCTTCCATCCACTGGTTCACTCCCCAATTGGCCACACGGCCAGAACTATGCCAATCCGAAGCCAAGAGCCAGGAGCTTCTTCTGGGTCTCCCACATGGGTGCATGGGCCCAAGCACTTGGGTCATCTTCTACTGTTTTCCAAGGCCATAGCAGAGAACTGGATCGGAAGTGGAGCAGCCGGGTCTTGAACTGGCACCCATATGTGTCGCTGGCACTGCAGGCAGCGGCTTTACCCACTACGCCACAGCGCTGGCCCCATGACCTAGCTCTTTATCTTGCAGAGAAGGAAGCTGTTCCTCCTCCTTAGATAAATCCACAAAACAATAATTAAGTGTAATTGTTTTCGTTGTTTGACCAACCCCACTACCTAAACTTTGCCATTTGTCTTCCTTTAAAAAAAATGTATATTACACCAAAGAAGCAAGTTATTTTATTTGAGTCCTTTCACATTTGCTCTTGAAAGTCAATAATATTCACACATGCTAAGGAGTGGAAATGACAGAGATGAAATAAGGAAAGTTAAGCCCCAGTGCACAGGGTACTGGTGCCATCCTATACCGCCAATTATTAAAAAAAAAGTATTTTATGTACTAATATATGTATTTATGTTCTAATTTATGTATCAAAATAACTGTAACATCTACGTGCCAAGTGCTTTGTAATCCAAATCTCAGTGAATATCCGCACATTCTGGGAGGAAGATGCTGTTGTTATCCCCAGTTTGCAGATGAGAAAACTGATTTCAAGTGAGGGTTAAGAAGTCTTACAAAGCAGAGAAGGCAGGAAGCCTAAATCTAGAACTTTCTCGTTTTCAATATTTATTTGAGAGGTAGAGTTACAGAGAGAGGGAGACACAGAAAGGTATTCCGTCTGCTGGTTCATTCCCCACATGGCCACAACAGCCAGCGCTGCATCGATCCAAGTCAGGAATCAGGAGCTTCCTCTGGGTCTCCTACGTGGGTACGGGAGCCCAAGTACCTGGGCCATCCTCCACTGCTCTCCCAGGCCATAGCAGAGAGCTGGATCAGAAGAGGAGCAGCTGGGACTTGAACTGGCGCCCATATAGGATGCCAGCACTGCAGATGGAGGCTTTACCACAATGCTGGCCCCACCATTACACGACATTTTTTTTTAAAGATTTATTTATTTATTTATTTGACAGGTAGAGTTACAGACAGTGAGAAAGAGAGAGAGAGAAAGGTCTTCCTTCCATTGGTTCACTCCCAAATGGCCGCCAGGGCCGGCGTGCTGCACCGATGCGAAGCCAGGAGCCAGGCACTTCCTCCTGGTCTCCATGCGGGTGCAGGAGCCCAAGCACTTGAACCATCCTTCACTTCCCTCCTGGGCCACAGCAAAGAGCTGGACTGGGAGAGGAGCAATCAGGACTAGAACCCGGTGCTCATATGGGATGCCAGCGCCGCAGGTGGAGGATTAGCCAAGCGAGCCACGGCGCCGGGCCCCACGACATCTTAGCACAGCATCTCATTAGAGCCCAAGAGACTGGAGCCACTTAGGAAAAGGAGATGTGGCCCAAATGACACCTGGAAGGCATAATTAAACTGTACTTCCTAAAAATATACCTTTTATTTTTCTGGAGAAATTCCAGATTCCTTAAATCCACACGTGTTCCAGAAATTCAAGACCACATGCATCATGATGAAACAACCAACCTTAATCTACCACAAAACACAAAATCCCAACTCCATGACTTGTTGGAGAAAATATACAAATGACCAAATTCTGTCGGCTGTTGCAAACATAATAGGGAGTAAGCCTGGACATAAGACACTAGTCAGTGAAAATGCATCTCAGGACTCCACACTAGTTCCCTGTGGATGGGAAGAAGTTTCTATGTCATCTCAGTAAATGCCACTCATCTTGTCAGTATTAGTGAATAAACCCTCCTTAGAGATGCTGTCACCAGCCACCATCACTACTGGCCTCTTTTGTTTTAATATTTATTTATTTGAAAGAGCTACAGAGAAAGGGGGTGGGGAGAGGTCTTCCATCTGCTGGTTCACTCCCCATATGGCCACAACAGCCAGGGCTGGGTCAGGCCAAAGCCAGGAGTCAGTAGCTTCATCTGGGTCTCCCATTGGAGAGAGTGCAGGGGCCCAAGCTCTTGGGGCATCTTCTGCTGCCTTCCCAGGCACATTGGTAGGGAGCTGGATCAGAAGTGGAGCAGACTGGACTCAGTCCACTTCCCATGTGGGATGCAGGTGTCCCAAGAGGCAGCTTTACCCACTGCGCCGGCCCCACTCTCCACTTCTGACCTATTGGAAGCAGGTCTCTCTGCAGTCCGTACAGCAGTCTAGAAAGCTAACTAGAGACGTGTCTGTGCCATCACCAGCTCAATGTCTGTGCCCCTCCCCCGTGGCCTACAGACAGGATGAGGGTAGAATCCATGTCTTTTTCTTTTATAGCTACATTCCCTGTGCCTAGCACGTAGTGAGTGCTCAGTATTTACTAAAGGAATGCAATACTCCTCTGTTGGCTCTCCAGCCCCGCCCCCAAGCTATATGGCTGCAAGCGTAGGTTTCTTTTCCTGACACTCCAACCAGGGTAATCTTGCTGTGCCTGACTTTCCAAGGAGAGGACACAGTTCAGAACACATCTTGTCACGAGCTAGGACTTCAAGTCTGTATTGCTGTCTGTTCCCCTGCCCTGAGCCAGGCTCAACAATGTAGGAGACTCAAATGGGTCTTTACCACCCATTCTTCTTTCAGCCAAGGCCAGAGCCAAGCCTAATGGCTCACTTCTCTCTCTCCTGACCCCTCCAGCTCTCACACCTGGCCCTTGGGAGATGATGGTGTTTCCTACACTGAGTGCAAACCAAGACTCAGTCCACTACTTTAAATGCAGAAGAGGCCAGGTCATTGACTTGGGAATTCCAGTGGCTAAAATCACAGGACGAGAAGTCCTAAAGATTAATCCTACTTGGGCCAGTTTTTAGCTATGTGATCTCAGGAACTCATAGCCTCAGTTCCTTGTGCACAAAATAGAAATGAAAATAACTCACTGAGTACGTTGTTCTTATCCCACATATGTGTGAATCTCCCTCACCCATAAGACAGAAATAAGACTGAATGAATCTCCATTTCACACTTCTTGTAGAGACTGAATAAATGTTTGTTGGCTTGATAAGAATGAGTCACTGAATATATTTATGTGGATTGATTTCACTTTACAGCTTCAGTGCCACCAAACACTGATTTAGACATTAACATAGTATTCCTCCTTGATACATGGTCCTTCAACAATATTTACCAGTGTAAACTACAAGTTTCACTGAAGAATATTCCAGAATTATAGTTGTCAAGCTAATCGACAACAAGCCCTGTGGCTATCTCCCAGGTAACCAGGATGCTATCTTCTTTGATCTAAATTCCACCTAGAAATGTGCTTTTCATTTTCATTTCTGATTTTCCCCAAAGCTCTTCCTTACAGAGGTTCAAATGCTTGCATGATGAATGTGGAAAAATAAAGACTTCTGAAATTCTCTCACTGAACCAGATGTTGGTATGAAAAATTTATTCAAAAAAAAAAACATGGTATATATTGTCACAAACCAGCAAGTCCAGAACCTGAGACAAAAAATTATGCTAAGCCTAAAAGAAATAAAAAGAAGAAACTGCTGTATCAATTGACTAATCCCACTGAGTAAACAAGTGTTACAAAAAACAAACAGTGGAGCTTTATCAAGGATGACATGAAAAATTTGATGAAAAGGAATTTAAAACAATTACTTTAAGATATTTTTTCAGTTTTGTTCCTTCTTATTTTTTGACATAAAAATTGTACATATTTATGAGGTACCATGCAATGTTTCTCTATGGGTATACACTGTGTAATGTCCAACCAGGGTAAATTTATCTGTCTCCTCAAACATTTAACATTTCTTTATGGTGAAACATTCAAAGACTTTCTTCTAATTTTTGAGAAGAATATAGTATACATTGTCACTATCTATAGTTTCCCTGCTGTGCATTAGAGCCCCAGAAGTTCTTACTCATATCTATTTGTAACTTACACCTGTTAAATAACTTCCCCCCCATCCTTCTCCTCTCCTGCCCACCCCAGCCTCCGAAACCACCACTAGACACTCAATTTTTGTGTGATTAACTTTCTTATGCTCCACATATGAGTGAGATTTTCAGTATTTGTATTTCTGTACTTGGTTTATTTCAGTTAACATAATGTCCTTCAGTTCCATTCCGTGCTGCTGCACATGACAACATTTGATCCTTTTTATGGCTGAATAGTATTCCATCCTTTATTTGTACCACAGTTTCTTTGTCCATTCATCAGTGGATAGATACTTGGGTTCTTTCTATTTCTGGGCCATTCTGAATAGAGCTGCAATAAACATGGGAGAGCAGGTGTCTCTTCAACAGAGTGAATTTATATATTCATCAGTGAGACTGCTGGATCAGATGGTTGTTCTACCTTTATTGAGGAGGGCGGGCTGCCATGCTGTTTTCCACGATGGCCATACTAGTTTACACCCTCACCAACAGTCTACAGAGGTTCCCTTTTCTTCACATCCGCATGAACACTTACTATATTCTTTTTGGTAACAGCCGTTCCAACTGAATGAAGTGCTATCTCACTGTGGTTTTGATTTGCATCTCCCTGACAACTGGTGATACTGAGTTCTTCTCATGCACCTGTTGGCCATCCATAGGTCTTCCTTTGGAAAATGTCTGTTTAAATCTACTGCCCATTTTTTAATTTATCATTTGGTGTTTTTGCTATTGAGTTGTTTGAGTTCCTTTTACATCTTGCTTATTAATCCCTTGTTAGGTACATAATTTGCCTTTATTTTTTCCCATTCTGTAGGTTGTGTCTTCACTCTGTTGATTGTTTCATTAGCTGTGCAAAAACTCCCTAGTCTGACGAAGCTCCATTTGTCTATTTTTTGCTTTCATTTCTTGTGCTCTTATGGTCTGAGCCAAAAAATCTTTGCCCACCTCAATGTCCTGAAACATCTGCCCTGTGTTTTCTTCTAGTAGATTCAAACTTTCAGATCTTAAGATCTAAAAACCTTTGACCACTTAGAGAGGCAGGTCTGTCACTCACAAGTTATAACAGCAATAGTTAATACTTGTTATATGCTTCCTGCTCCCAGATTGTGCATATCTCATTTAACCCTCACTGCAACCCTGGGAGGTTGATGCTATTACTATCTTCATTTTACAGATAAGGCAACTAAAGCTTAGAGAGATTAAATAAGTTGCCCACAATGACTTAGTAAATAGCAAAGCAGGGCTTTGAACTCAACTAGGTCTGACATGGAAAAGTAAGCTCTAGACATGAGTGTCAGCTTAGCTATATGAACAATAGTACAGTGAATAGGAGCAGGGTTTTTAAAGAGACATACATCTTCTTTATTGGTACATCTGACCTCCAGCTTCAACTGAAGGTCACCAAAACCTTCATAAAAGTCTTCGTAATGATTTGGCTAGAATTCTACATGTGAATTGCAAAGCCTTCCTTTAAGGGGAAATGTAGTTCTCATTATCTCTCTGCTGGCCTCATATTCCTGCAGACTCAATCAAGAGAAGAAGCAGAGTTTGTGTATTCTTGACATCATTGTAGAGGAATTAATCCTGAGCAGACCAGAAATTTGTGTGCTGTCAGCAGAAAGACTATATCATGCAGCCAAGCAATGCTGATCTGAGCTTTAGGATGCTTCCCTAACAAAAGATGCACTCACTTGATCATCTGAAAAAAGGCAGAAAGGGAGTGGCAATTGCAGGACCATCAGCATTAAAGATCAAGAAAGACTACCAGGCAGAGCCCAGCCAAGTCATTATGATAGGGTCTTAGGGCCCACAGAGATTATTATCAGCAAAGTCTACAGTCCTTATAATTTTTTCTGAAAACCTAATGGCTTCCCTGAGTCATGTTCTTCTTGTCCTACAGAAGACCAGCTGCCTGCTTGTTGCTGGCATGACACAAAGGTTTTAAGGGCCCTATGTCCAAGAGATCTTTTTTTAACCCCTGGGACACTTGGATATTTTCTGGAAATGGGAATGTTAATTAAATATGACTGAATTTGGGGAGGGCAAGGTAAGGAATGTATCTCACTCCACATCTTGTATTGAACCTGATTTGACCTTCTTCTATTCCCAACTGTGCAATCATTGGAATGGTAAGGAGGCAACCCCTGACCCCTTCAGGGACTGCAGTCTTGTCCCAGCCTTGGGAAAACTGTCATCCTTGGTTTCCTCCTGCTGGAAGAATTTTCAGGGCCTTCATTCGCTCACATGCTGTTCAGGGCAGCACCTCCAGGAAACAGAACTGCTAACTTCCACATTGCTCTCCTGGTTTCTCATGTTACTGGGCCCTCCTGGGAACCCTCTTGTCCTCCCCCTTGCTGAGTCTCCCTTCCCCCTCTCCTTCTGCACCAGTTCCCACACTCGCTGTCTAAGGAAGGTCAATCTGAATCCATCTGTCCACATCTCTGGAATGTCACAGAGGAGGAACAGCTGTTGACCCCTGTTCCAACCGCTTTATCCTGTTTGTCCCGAAAGTAACTTGGGTGAACTCCAGCTAATATATGTACAATCTCTGCTTCCTATGGGGAAGGTAGAGCCAGAAGTGTGAAGGCCTCACATTTTCTTTGGTCCTGGTAGAAATCCAATCCACTTTCAAGCACCGGATCCTACTGTGGCTAACAATAATGCTAATAATTATTGAATGACATTTAGTAGGCATTTTTTTATGTGCCAGATACAGGGCCACTTTTTTTAATCCTTTATTTTTCCTTTTAATTTTAGAAAAAGCAATACTTTTCTTTCTCCCTAAGTGGCCATTCTTCCACATCTGAACATATACACAGGTACACAAAACCTTTCCTAATGTCCCCTAGGAACGGGTGATAAAACTGAAGAATGTGTGCTTTCTCCCAGAAATATTAGAGGGTTGCGGGAAGGAACTTGGGCAGATACAACACAGAACCGAAGCTGAGACTTTATAGTCACAATAACAGCAAAGAGTAAGAACAAAGAGACGACAGCAAGGCAAGGTCATGACACAGCTAGGATTTGTCTAAGGATCCACTGAGAAATAGCCCACAACACCACAGTACATATGATATGTTGTGCACATGGTCTTGAGGAAAATCCCAGACTAACCTTGTTCTTACCAAATTCAGCTTCGTCTATACTACAAGTCTTTACTAGAGTGACAAAAGTCTGGCTCACCCTTCTCTTCACTGAGGGGCCAGAATGGGGGACTGGGGACACAGGAAAATCTCATCTCCTTCAAGAATCTAATCTATGCTAGCTTCTTACATTGTTGATCACTGTGTGAAATAAACGTAGATTTGCTAAGCCCTGTGCTTTCTAGGAGTCTTCTAGAAAAGTCGAATTGTTTCACTTGCTTCTAACAAGGGTAAGGGCAAATAGCACTCGTTCACCCGACAAACCTGTGTTCAGTGACCGTGACCTTGCCCAGAAGGTGATGCTTCACCATGAGCTTGCAGCGGGTACTAAGGCAGGCCCCTTGACCCAGGGAGCTCATTCCTGGAAGACACACTGAGGAAGAACTTGTCCGAGAAGCTTCTCAGGACAGGGACGCTATGAGTAGCAAAACTAGCCAGGCCAGCCATGGCGGGAAGAAAAGGACTTCCCTTCCCGGCAAAGTAGACGCTGCTTACAAAAGCCTGCAAGCACAGCATTTGCTCAGGGAACCGCAAGGCTCCCCGTGTGGCTGGAAGAGATAGGACACTGAGGAAAAGGTGCAGGAGGTGACGGGTAGTCGGGGGCTGGAGATGAAGAGCCTTGGATGCCACACAAAACGGTGCGCTCTCTGCAGTGAGCCCGAGGAGGAGCCTCACAATGTGGCGCAGTGTCGCTCCCCCTCTTCGTGGAGGAACGACACAGGACCCTGCGCTGTTCTTTCGTCTGCTCGGCCCTCCCCAGGTTTGCTGCTGGTTCTTCCCGGGTTGGCTACTATCCCTTCCACCTCCGTGGAAGGGCAGTTCCCCCTGGCCGCATTCCCCACTTCCGCAGGGGAGCGGCACACCACCGGCCGGCTCTTCTCGGGGGCTGCACAGGTGTTCCCTCAGCTAGATGTTCCCCATAGATGTTCCTGGTGCATTCCGTCTCTCTCCTCCTTTATAGTCCTCCTCCGCCAATCCCAACTCGGCTGCCCACACGCCGAGTACGCTGCTCTCCTCCAATCAGGAGCAAGTCCTACAGTTAATTGGTTGAACTGGAGGCAGCTGTGCGGAAGCTGTTTACTTCTCTCCCAGCGCCATATTGTGGGAGAGCAGATGCATAGAATAAGTCTTAATTCCAGTAACAGTCTAGTCCGAGCTGCTCCCCACAGCGCAGCACCCGGGTCCAGGCTGCTGCCACAGATTCCAGACACAGCAGAAGAGCAGAGCTGGAGTTCCCAAAGGGCTTAATCTCACCTCGCAGCTCCGATGATTGATCTCAGCTGCCTGAACCGCTGCGTTCACCAGGATTCCCGAGATCTCACAGCAGTTAAATGGGAGCCTGGGAAGAGGATGGGGGGCTTAGGAAATGGCACTCGGGGGACGACTGTAGATCAGGATTATGGTGAAACCATAAATCCAGGTCAGATGGCCGGCTGCTCTGCGCCACTTGTCCCTTAAATCTTGGCATTGCTCCATTGCGTGGGTTTGAGGAGGTCAATAAATTACTCCTTTCTACTTGCTAATTCAGTTCTAAATCACGTAAGAGAGACTAAGAAAGAGGAGTCAAGCTGATGGCAATGAGACCATCACTGGTAGAGGATGTGGGGAGAATTTGGCTAAGACACGTGGCCACATGAGCACCCCAGAATTAGGTAGACTTACCCACCAGGCACAGGCATTGCTGGGAAACCACAGCCCCCACCTGTGGGGACAGAGTCTTTACCACAAAGCTACCACATGGCTCAGAGCACAACCCTGGCACTCTGTAGGAAGGCAAGTCCCAAAGGTGGAGACAGGAGGCAGCAGAAGCCGGAAAAAGACATGAGGCCGAGGGGAGAGGGTTGTTGTCAAGGTGGGAGAGATGCAAGCGTATCTTCACGCTCGGGCACTGGATAAGTCATCCAGAGAAAGGCTGAACATCTGCAAGGGAAAAACAGAGCAGATGAGAAGCGGCCCAGGACACAGAGTGACACTTTAGCATTCATTCAACAAACGGAATCTTCCTCTGAGACCATCACCCTTCTGTTTTGGAAAACAGAAGTTAACAGCAGTCACGAACTAACATTCATCAGGTACATTTTTTAGTCATTTTTGGTTCTTGTGTTTGTTTTGTTTTTGTTTGTTTGTTTGTTTGTTTTTGCAAGAGATAGAAAAAGACAAAAGACAGAGAGAGCATCCCATCTGCTGATTCACAGAAATTCAACGCAGGTCTCCCTTGTGAGCAGCAGGAACCCGACTACTTTACCATCACCACTGCCTCCCAGGGTCTGGAGTTAGGAGCCAGGGCTTGGAGTCAAACCCCTGTGCTCCAATGTGGGAGCCAGGTGTCTTAATGGCTAGGCTGAAGTCCCTCCCTGATCAGGCATTTTTCAATTCAACACAACATCTCATAAAAGCGCTATGTAGGAACCACGGGTATGTGTCCATTTTATAGACAAGGGGACCTGGTAAGTAGCAGAAAAGGAGCCAAGCACACTTATCCTGGCTCTGAGATTGTGATCTTGGGAAAGCTGACAACTTCTTTTCTGTTTGCCATGAAACCATGGCTTCAGAATGAGCTTCCACTCGGCCCCGTGAGCCACTGGGAGAAGTGTTGTCAGAAACCATCATTTGATTTGTGTGATGGAGGCTGCCAGGCGTGAGCGAATGGCCTTTTAAGCTTCAAATTCAATTTGTAAAACCTTTGAAGAACTGCACGAACATCTCTTCTCCCTTTCTCACCTCCTTCCCTGCAAGATGAGGAAATGGGAGCCCTTTCGTTTCAGCCTAGGCCAGTGAAGGTACAGTGCTGGTCTCAGCATGTGCCCCATGCATTTGGGAACCCGGCTCAGCTTCTCGGGGCTTGCTGTTGGTGCTGTGTCCCCACTGAGACAGGCAGGCTTCCTGGAAAGAGCATCCCTAAGGTGACTGGGTGAGGAGCCGAGGGGTGCACACTGGCTGAGGATTTGAATGGTGCTTGCAGATGCCCTCCCAGAGGGCTCCCCCCTCCCCAGGGGTAGAGGGAGGGCTCAGGCTGGTTGGGTGCACTTTTTCCAGGCCCTGCAGTGCAGCGTTTCTAGAAACTGATGCTCTTTCCTTCCCCAAATCTCTCCTTAGGGGAAGTTGGAGGAGATGCACAATTGGTACCCAAGAGTGTGGGCTTGTACTCTCAGATCTCTTTCCAATCTCTTTAGATCCGTCACTCACATTTTATCTCTCAGGAATTCAGTCTTTGAACTGACCTATGAAGCGGTCAAAAATATGTACATGGTCCTGTGCAAAGCAGGGATTAACAAGTTTTTATTGCATTTTCCTTTTGCTACTCAGAATGTGAAAGCAGATGTGTTGGCATTTTGTCCCCAGTGCCCCTGTTCTATCCAACCGGCAAGGCTGTGCAGTAAGTCTGACAGTCCTTCCTCTTTCTTGTATCAGGGACACTCTGATGATCAGGAGGCCTAACGAGTCTTTCTCACAACTATGTTTTAAAATGCATAAAACAAAGTATGTGAGTGTGGGGAGCAACTGAGACTAGACTAAGTTACTGGAATTAAGACTTATTCTATGCATCTGCTCTCCCACAATATGGCGCTGAGAAGGGAGTAAACAACTTCTACGCAGCTGCCTCTCGCCAACTTGAGTGATGACCTGCAGGAGCTGATCCTGCTCCTGATTGGAGGAGGGCAGCATACTTGGCGTGTGGGTAGCAGAGTTGGGATTGGTGGAAGAGGACTATAAAGGAGGAGAGAGACAACATGCACCAGGAACATCTAAAGGGAACACCTGAAGGAACACCTGAGCAGCCCCCGAGAGAGCCGGCCGGCGGTGTGCCGCTCCCCCGCGGAAGTGGGGAAAGTGGCAGGGGGAGCCGCCCTTCCACGGAGGTGGAAGGATCGGCAGCCAACCCGGGAAGGACCAGCAGCCAACCCGGGGAGGGCCAAGCAGACAAAAGAACAGCACAGGGTCCTGTGTCATTCCTCCGCGAAGAGGGGGAGCGACATAATGGTGCCGTGACTCTGATATGAAGCCTAGGAGGGATAATGGTGCCGTGACTCGGATATGAAGCCTAGGAGGGATAATGGTGCCGTGACTCGGATAGGAAACCTAGGAGGGAAGAAGCGGGAAGAAGTGGGAAAATAGCGGAGAGAGAGACTAGGGAAGAGCCTAGGGAAAAGCCAGATGGAAAAAGTGCCAGAAGAAGTTAGATTGAAAGCGAAAGTGAAGCTGGAAGAAACAGACTCGGATACGGACTATGGCGGGGAAGTTAGGAGAAATCTATGGTTGAAAGCGAAAGTGAAAGCTAGAAGAAACTTAGACTCGGATACGGACTGTGGGGAGAAGCCAGGAGAAATGAGAGGGGAATATTGTTGGAAGAAAAGTTAGGAAATATACCGGGTAGAGAAAAATGTTAGGGAGGATGAAGTCGCGGGGGCAGGCCGAAGCGGAGACGTAAGCTAGGTTGGGATTCGTCAAGTCAGCCCGGGGAGCAAAAGGCGAAAAGCTAAAACCAGAAGCGGAGACGTAAGCTAGGTTGGAATCCGTCAGATTAGCCCGGGGAGCAAAAGACGGGAAGCCAAACCGAAAGGCGGAGACGTAAGCTAGGTTGGATTTCGTCAGGTTAGCCCGGGGAACTTAGACTGAAAACTAAACCAACCGATGGCGGAAACGTGAGCTAGGCTGTGATTCACGGAAGCCACCGAGCACACAGAAAGCGCGTGGGGCACAAACGGAGAGAGCGCACGGGGCGCGAGTAGATAGGAAGTGCGGGGCTGGCACGGAGGTCATGGTGCGGGCTCGAAGGGCGCTGAGACCACCGGAGCGCGCGCAAAGCCAGGAAGCCGTGCAGATGAGAGAAGTGCAGGCTGAAGCCGCGCAGAGCCAGGAAGCTGCCGCAGGGCGAGGCGCCAAGAAGCAGCCTCGGGGCAGGCGCCGGGAAGCCACGGGGATAAGAGAAACAGAAATTTAGAAATAAAATGAGAGAAATAGGAATGCTGGCAGATAGAAGTAAAATAGGAGAAATAGGAATGCCCAGAGATAGAGAAATAGAGAAAAATAAGGCCTCCCCACAACATGGCAATGAGAGGGCTCGGATTCGGTCTGCCTGATTAGTAAGGTGATGAGCACCTGCAGGCGGCTAGCAGCTTATCCGCTGCAGGTCACCGAAGACAGGCACGTTATCAACACCAATAAGTCTCCCCACAACATGGCAATGAGAGAGCTCGGATTCGGTCTGCCTGATTAGTGAGGCGGTGAGCACCTGCGGGTGGCTAGCAGCTTATGCGCCGCAGGTCACCAAAGACAGGCACGTTATCAACACCAATAAGTCTCCCCACAATACGGCAATGAGAGAGCTCGGATTCGGTCTGCCTGATTAAGGCGATAAGCACTTGCAGGCAGCTCGAGCAGAGCATGCACTGCAGGGCACCGAACACAGGCACGCATCAGCGCCTAAAAACCTCCTCACAACATGGCGAAGAGAGGACCCGGATTCGGTTTGCTTGATTGGTAGGGCTTGTAAGCACCTGTGGGCAACTCTAGCAAGCAGAGCAGAGTGTGCGCCGCGGGGCACAGAAGACAGGCGCGTATCAACGCCAAAAAATAAAAAGAAAGGGGGAATTGTGGGGAGCAACTCGGACTAGACTAAGTTACTGGAATTAAGACTTATTCTATGCATCTGCTCTCCCACAATATGGCGCTGAGAAGGGAGTAAACAACTTCTACGCAGCTGCCTCTCGCCAACTTGAGTGATGACCTGCAGGAGCTGATCCTGCTCCTGATTGGAGGAGGGCAGCATACTTGGCGTGTGGGTAGCAGAGTTGGGATTGGTGGAAGAGGACTATAAAGGAGGAGAGAGACAACATGCACCAGGAACATCTAAAGGGAACACCTGAAGGAACACCTGAGCAGCCCCCGAGAGAGCCGGCCGGCGGTGTGCCGCTCCCCCGCGGAAGTGGGGAAAGTGGCAGGGGGAGCCGCCCTTCCACGGAGGTGGAAGGATCGGCAGCCAACCCGGGAAGAACCAGCAGCAAACCCGGGGAGGGCCGAGCAGACAAAAGAACAGCGCAGTGTCCTGTGTCGTTCCTCCGCGAAGAGGGGGAGCGACATGTGAGATTTCAAAGAAAATCAAAAGTATTGAAATGCAGTCTTCAAATATATATTTTTAAAGATCTTATTTATTTGAGAGGTCGAATTACAGAGAGTGAGAGAGAGAGACAGAGAGAAAGGTCTTCCATCTGCTGGTGCACTCCCCAAATGGACGCAACGGCCAGAGCTGAGCCTATCCGAAGCCAGGAGCTAGGAGCTTCTTCCAGGTCTCCCACGTGGGTGCAGGGGCCCAAGTGCTTGAGCCATCTACTGCTTTCCCAGGCCATAGCAGAGAACTGGATCAGAAGAGGAGAAGCCGGGACTAGAACTGGCCCTCTTATGGGATGCCAGCACCGCAGGTGGAGGATTAACCTACTGTGCCATGGTGCAGGCCCCCAAATACTTTTTAACAACAAATATCCATGACGCGGAAATGAGTATATTTTATTATATTAAATAGCAAGATCCAGTGGTGGTGTGATCACTACTGTAATTGTGAAACAGTGGTAAACCCAAGAAATATCTTCAGATGCCTGCAGCAATTATAATGCGATATGAACATGTCTGTGATTTCTATTGATGACAAAGTCACTCGTGCTGTTAAAATGACTGTTTTGTCGCTTAAATAATATGGCATTTCAATTAGAGAGGACAGTGAGGATGAAGATGTAATTGTTTCCCAGCCAAGTCTATGACCCCACACTAGGCACCGCTGAGTAAGTCAGTGCATCTGGCTGCCAACCGTGTCTCATCTACCTCCATGTAGATCACAAACACAGACACACACACCACTGCACTGCACCTGTCTCTGCGCTGGAATCTGACAGCATCTTAATGACAGCCATAAAGGAAGGCACTTCCCAGATGGTTTATATCCTGGAAGATAAAAGGGTAGAAAGCACGAATAGCACTGTCGACCTCAATGGGAGGTCTTAGCCTCCAGTTCCAGGTACTGGCTGGGTGTGGACGGCCACTCCCAACCCCAGTTTCCTCTCTTCCTCCTGATGCTTGGGCCAGAATCAGAAGCCTACAGTGTCACCTCTCCAGGTCTTGTGTTCCTGCTGCATTTTAGATGGAGTCCGACTCTCCGGGCTGCTCCCTGTTACTCTGCAGAGGAGGCCGCGTAGTGCCTGGGAGGAGACCTTAAACTTACAGAGGGCGGACCCTGGCCAGAGCGAGGCCTCTTGCTGTGGGAGACAGTGCCAAGCCCCCTGGTGCTCTGCAAACACGCCGCATCCACCACCCATCCATCCTTGATGGTGGATTTCCCGGAGGACACGGAGGGCACTCTGTCCCTCGTTCACTTGGCCACTGACGCATGAGCCTTTGCTCCATGCCCTGCACCACCAATTTCTTTCAGGCCTCGTCTTTAGCACGAGTTCTTTCCTCTGCCTGGAACTTCGGTCCCTTCCCTCTTCCTGAGACCTGCTCCTCCTCCAACAGTTACTCCCATATGCTTCCATTCGCTCCTTACCTCAATCACCAGTTTCTTTTTCATAACTGGCTCAAATTTGTCATTATTTTCTGTGTTTATTTGTATTTCTCTCCTCCATTGGAAGCGTAGGAACCCAGACTGGCTTATTCACCTCTGCGTTCCAGCACCATTGGCTGCCTGGCACCTAGCAGGCACTCAGTAAAAATCTGGTTAGTAGAATAATCAGTAATGAACGTTCCATTTTATAATAAACAGCTGTGTAATCTGAAATGTACACTTCTAGGTTCTGGCCCAGAGCAGTTGTGGAAAATGAGCAAGGTGGAGAATCAGACAGTGTATGGTCAAAAGCATCTCCCTGTTGTGTGGGCCACACGTGGTAGCCCATTTGGCCTAGTTCGATTGTCTGTCACCTGTTGATCCAGCTGCCACAATTCGCTCTACCTTACTGTGCCAGTATCTAACAGCTGGTGTGGATCATTCGAGGCCTGCTAATTCCACAGAGGCTGGTGCGATGAAACAGAGGTATTTCATCTCCAGAACCGTGGAGTTTGGCACCTGAGGGATGGTCCAGCCCTGGTTGGCTAGGGTTCCTTCTGGCAAACTCTCTCATCTCAGTGTTGTGATACCAAGAAAAGTCAATCTGGGGGGAGTACTCATCTCCCTGGAATTCACTTTCTCCACAAGCCATTCATTCATTGAATGAATGATTAGTGAGAATGACACTTGGTGATCAGCCTGTTAATATAGGCAGGCAAGACAAAGGCAAATAAAGCAGACCTTCAAGTGGCTCAAGACAGACAAGTAAACCAGTACCCATCTGAGCAAAGTAAGTTTCTACTTTGACATTGACATAAGCAGAGAGCATTATCTTGCCTCACATGGAATTACCTTTCTAAAATTTCTGCAGAATTGTGTCAATGGACCAACACGGTGAGGGCACGCATAAATAATGTGGTGTGTGTGTGTGTGCACAGACATTCACACGGGCTGTCTCTCAAAAGATCCTGAAAATATCAACTGGAAAATGACTCCCTCCCAGGGGCAAATGAAGCAGACTTGACCATTGAACGCAATTGCTGTTGCTTTAAGGCGAGGTCCGGAGCGCTTGCACTGCCCTGCCCAGTAAGCACAATGGAACATTTTTCTTAGGATTACCTCACTCCTACTGACCCGCACAGGAAATAATTATTTTGGTAGTCGCCAGTAAACAGTGAAACACACTGACTTGAAAAATAAGCTCTTTTTGACCCTGTAGGACAGTGGCTTCACAAGCCTAGCTGAACCTAGTTTCGATCCAAATGCAACAATTTCGGACGTAAATGGTGCCTTATTCTTGGATTGTGGGTTCCCAGAGCCAGGCCACACTCCAGGCTTCTGCCAAAATGCCATAGCAAACAGTGGTTTCCCTGTGTTTCTGGCTAAAGAAGAATGCAGCATCAAATTAAAATTCAGTTTCTTTCCTAAGATAGAATATGGAAATTCCATAGCAACAAATTCAAACACTGTAGTCATGTCTGAGAAAGAAGCTCCGGCTCTTCCAAACGTCAATTATGGGGCCTGCCAGAGAAGAGCGCCAGCGTCCAAGGGAGGAGGTGGCAGTTGGGCACAGGAGTTTCCAGTCTCGATGGAAAGTCCAGCTATCTGCTCCCTGTTCTGGCTGAGGCCTAGTGTCCCAGCCCTTTCTTTCCCTGTGGAGTCCCCCAAAGGCGGCATCTAGGTGGATGCCCTGGAGCATGGAGTTTAAACACAACGGATGATTCTTCCTGGCTCGTAATCTAGAATTATGCTGTTGTGGCAGCTTGAGCGTCAGGAACCCAGGTGCCTTCTGGCAGGTAGCTCTACCATGCTTGGACCTGTACGGGGCCAGGACCCATATCGCCCTCCTCATCCCTTTAAAGGCACAATGGCATCATGTCTGTTTGTATCTCCTTGGCCAAAACGTAGTCGCGTGCACAACAGAACTTCATGGCTGTTCACAGTGGCACTTGGGGAATTCCATTACTTCAGGAAAAAGTGAGAGAGGGGGAACCAATACTGGGGGACAGCCAGGAGTTAGCTACAGATGATGCCTTTGAATGATGGATTAAGTTTTTGGAAGACGTGGCCTATTTTCCTGCAAAGATTTTGCAGTAATCAGTCCACTTCTCTGACCATCCCTGCCGGCAGGACACACTGATATGCCTACGGAAAGAAAGGCTGGGAGACAGAGCCACAGACACTGCACCTCTGTGTGGCAGCACCTGACCAGCTCAGCAGGCAGGGCTGTCCCTCCTCCTGGGAAACGCTCCTAATGATGGCTCTGCTTGGGGCTGAAAGTGTCACCTTTTATCCCGCAGACCAAAGGAGACCCAGAGGTTAGCCCCAGGTGGCAGGAATCACTTTGTCTTCTCTTCACTGTAGGAGAAGAATGATCTAATAACAGGTGGGAGACTCAAAGTTCCTAGGTGGTTTCAGTTTGGAAAACAAAGGGCAAATTTCTCCAACCGTGAAACCCTCCACGAGTAACCTGATCCAAGAAAGGAGCTGTGGGCCAGCTTGGGACTCTGTGAGTTTCTCAAGTCACTCCAAGAAGTAGGTTGTATCTAGAGGAAGCTTGAAATATTTGATCCAGCCCTCTTCTGGGTCATTTTGGAGTGAGACTCGCGGACACCGAAAGCTATAACTAATTCCTGAGCAGGGACTTCCCAGAGATTTTCATTCACTACGCAATAAAGAATGAAGGACTCTGTGCTGAATGGATTAGAATCCCACCTGGTGTTTACACCAAGCCGCAGGATGTGCTCAATATCCTGGCATGAATAGGCCATCCCTTGGCAGTGGCAGAAAGCACCTGTTTACAGTGTCCAGTCTGGCCAAACAAGCTCAATGATACTCTGACACTAAGTCATATAAAAACTGAAGGTTTGACAGTACACCCTCTCTAGGGTAAGCTGACACATGAGTCATTGAAGGGAACCAAATTGAAATAATTTCTACCTAAACAGATGAAATGGAGAAGGGAGGTTGTTTTGTGCTATTAGTAGAAACAGTGATATATTACTATTAAATGATGACTAAGTCACAGCAAAAAAAAGCATTTGAAGTAAGAAATATTAATTCTACTTTAAGAAAAAACAAAATCATCTTTTGACATAGAAAAGCAAACTATAGAAATGCTATGATTTAACCAGTTAAGCAGTCTATTTTGTGATTATATGCAAGTATAGTCAGTACACATTCATACACCCACACACACATAGGACAAGAAAATCTTAACAATAATTTTCTTTAAAAATCTATTACAAGTGCCAACTTGGGTCTCTCAATGGGGAACATTAGGACATCCTCTTCCTGTTTCTGCCTTATCCAAAAGCTGGAACAGAACACTTGGAGAGGGTCCAGGATGTCAGGAAGAAATTATTTAAAGGGTTGTTATGTTTGGGAGGGACAGCAGGGCAACACGAGTTGACCTCTATATCTGAATCCATGTATAGTAATAATAAAGAGACTCGGCTATGTTCCTTTCTGGCAGCAGGCAAGGGAACCTCCGCAAACACACACAGACTGTTAAGTCACTCCTCCCTCTGCTCCCTTGGCCCTCCGTTAGCACTTACCTCGTGTGTTACACCGTCCTTGTCTGCTCGCTGGCCTGCCTCCAGCACTGGCCTATGACCTGGGAAGGAGTTAAGAACTCTAGCTCTGGAGCCCACTGCTGGGATTGGGTCCCAGCTCTGCCACTCGCTAGTCTCTGACCTGGCGCAAGTCTCTTAACCTTGCCAGGCCTCAGTTTCTTCCTCTGCTCTAACAGTGTCTGTCTATGCTGCTGGCTGTGAATACTTTGTGACAAACGAATGGGAAACACATTCCAGCATAAGGAACACCTTCAGGAACTCTTAGCTGTTCTTCCTCACTCCATCGAGAGATCAGTGGCAACCTATTCCTCTGTGTTCCCAGCATCCATCGTGTGCCTCGCTCCTCAAAGTGTAAAAGTTCAGTAAACCGAAGAATAAAAACCTGTGCTGGAGGAAAAGACCGTTTGCCCTCTGTTGCCCCAAATTCACTCTGCTCTGAAACAGGGGAAAGACTTCTCTGCCTCGTAACCAGGCCACTGAGACCTGGCCTCACCCATCTTCTCTTGGGCATAAACTGTCCTCATTTGACATGAGCCGCAGTCTACATGTCCTGCCTTGCCCTGGTGGGTACACCTGCTTGTTTCCTCCCCGTCTTGTTGGGGCAGGAAGCAGTTTGCCCATAGACAGCAAACATTCTCTGCTTGCCTCCAGAAGCAAGCTCTGAGGCTGTGCCATCTGAGACAAAAGACAGCAGTTCTGGGCTCAGTTGGTAGATTGGTAAACCCTCACACAAAGCTATCCCTGCCATTCTAACCTGATCAACCATGAATATGATACTTAGGCAACTACCTGCCTTCAATTGAATTATTCCCAGTATGTTATATTTATCAGGCTCTCTCCAAACCTCTGACACTAGCTTAGCAGCAACAAGAATTTTTTCAGATTTTCAGTTTTTCAGAATTTTAATGAAGTGCTGATCTTGGGAACGGGGATGTATGTGGAATTCTGAAGGAGGGTACTGGTTGTTCTCTTTTTACCTCTCTAGATCTGTTCTGCTTTCCTCCACTCTGCTATGCCTTTGGAGTTGACCATTTTGGACTGCACCATCTGGGCTCTCTTGCCCCGTTGGTAGAACCCACCTGGAAGAGACTGGAGGGTGGAAGAAAGACCTGAGTACTTATTCTGTGTGTTCTTCCTCTGACTGGCTAGATTTGGGCAGTAGCTGCATTCTACTACTTGGGGCCACGCTCCTGTCGGATGGCCACTTCCCATGGCTATGGATCTTGCTGTATTCTCTAACACAGGCCCTTCTCCTATGGACAATGACAGCTTTCTGGTATCGCTAGTCTCCTAGGCACTCCATCATCTTTGCTAGCTCCCTATCCCTGGCCACACTCCTGTGAAAAGTCTCTGCTAAAGTCTCTGCAAGGAAAGCTCTGAGTGAGCCATCTCTCCCAGCCAGAGCCTTGTTGAAAGAGTGGAGGAGTAACTGGTTGATTAACAGGCTCTAGGTTACCATTAGACATAAATAAGACGCTCTGGGGTCCTGTTGCACAGTTGGGTAACTATAGATAGTGTAATGTGTTTTTCTCTATTTAAGGAAAAAAAACTAGAAAGTAGGATTTTGGTTACTTTCACCATAAAGAAACACTAAATGTATGAAGAAACAAACATATTTGCCCAGGTTAGACATTACACAATATATCCATGTACAAAAATATTGCACAATACCCCATAAACATGTACAATTTTTACATGACTATTAAAATCTAACAGGAAGACTCTTTTCAAGACGGTCACGTCAGGCATATGTAGCCTGATGTCAGGTAACATTTTTCACATCCCAAAAAGTTGCCCCTGTTCTAATTACACCTCCCCTAGCAGCCTTCTGATAACCTGGCTTTTCACATTGTTCTAGCCAACTAGATAGAAGACCCTGGTCAAACGGTCCCTAGCAGCAGGTTCTAGTGCTGTATCTCTTCCTGGGTCAGTAAATAGTAAATGGAAAGTTAAAAGGAAGTGAAAAGTGGCAGAATTAACTCAGTTAACTTTTAGTTCTCTCGGGGTGGAGGGGGTAATCGCACGTTTGAAGGAGTGACATTCTAAGATGAAGGGATGAAAGATCAGGGTTCCGCGACATCAGAGGTCTACAAGACACCAGTTTCTGAGAATGCAGCCTCTAAGTGAAGTTGGGTGCAGACTCAATGTTTGTCTCCTAACTTTCTAATCTGTTTCCATCTGCCCTTTTGCAATGTAATGTGTTTGACTATTTACCTATGTTTACAAATATTGGCAGTTTCTCACAGCCTGAAACTTTTCATAGGCTCAAAGGATAGCATCAGTCAAGATAGCACATTGAGAGAATTACGGAAGACAGCAACTAAACAAGATTTTCTACAGGGAAAAAAAAAAAAAAGAGAGAAAAACAAAAAACAAACCCCTCAGTCCAGCATCCCACACTTTTCACAATACAGACCTGCCATACCTCACTGGCATACCTCACATAAACTCACTGGCAACAGAAGCACACCCGCGCCTCATCCTGCCACTTGTCCTTTGCTCATTCTCTGATCCACAGTGTGAAAGCCCCGTCCTCTCCTTCTGTCCCAACCTGACCCTTCAGCCTTCAGCACTCGGAGGAATCCCATTTCCTCCAAAACACTTTCCCCAACCACGCCAGCACACTCTGTCCTTTGTCCTCCGCGGACCTCCGCAACTCACCGACTTGCCACTTACTGAACAGCAAGACACTGTTCTTTGAGCCATTTCACCCTGTCTCCTTCCAACCCTATTCCTGGGCTCATTCTCAGTGACTTCAATATCCTTCCAGTAGCCTGTCCTCTCATGTCCTTCACTCACCCCTACGGAGGTGTCCACAACAGTTTCAATCACCCCATCCCATTCTGTCATTACCAGTAACTGCACCCCCTCAGAATCGTAATTTCAAGGATTCCAATCTCTAACCACCACCTCCAGTATTTCTAATGACTGTTACCTCCAGTCAGCTAAGCCTCCCATCTTCTCACTCACACCCTTGTGGTGTTGTCATCCTCTCCACCCAGCCTGAAGTCCGATATCCATCACTACGTTCTCCAGCTGGTACACACCTTAACACCCCGTCCCTTCCATGTCTCTTCCCTGCTCCTCCAGAAGACCCCAAGCCCAGCTAAATCCAAAGCTCTCCGTGCTCCCTGTGTGTGCTTCAATGTGAGGGACAAACACACAGCCACTACTCTCAATGTAAATAGTGACCCCACTTTATTGGAGGACCAAGGATTTAGGTTCGTTTGCTTGCTTTTTCACTTTTCGCTTTATTGTCTCTTTCTAAAGGCTTCAATTTGGATTTTGTAAAATGAAAAACCTCTTTTGCATTCATAGACTTACCTGCTGTTTCATTAAATAATGACCAAGCACAATAACAAACACAGCTAGTATAGACAGGCTGGGGAACAAACCAAGGTAATTTTTTGGTAAGCATGGAACTCAACTGGAGAGAACAGGAGCATGGATTACCTTGGTGAGCGGCCTACTAGGCGCGAGCATTTCAAATGCCCTGGAACACAGCCAGGATGAATGCCAGAAGCTATAAAGAACCTCTTTTAATCTAGCAAGGCAGTTAAGAAAATGTCTATTGTACGTGTATACCTGATAACTATAGATTCTGTAAATTAAAATCTCTGAGTAAGCAAAAAAATTACCTCCTAGCATTTCTTTATTTCCACAATAAATAATTTGCTTGGGCCTATGTTTATTGTATTTACAATAAAACTTTTCAGAAGTCTGCCAGTTTGCCTCAACCCTCCATTGTTTCGTAGCCATGCTGTTCTTTTGGCTTCACCCCACCATGGTCCTTTCCTACTTGGTGGTGCCCACAAATACCAAGCGCTTAAAGATTAAGTAGCTTTACCCAGAAGTCAGTGATCTCCTCTACACAGCACAAAAATATCATTAAGTGGAGCATTTCTCACTCATTTGTTTTCATTATTGCCCTCCTCCTAAAAAAATCTCTTCAAATATTTTTTTGCTAATTGAACTCCCATACATTTTTTAAATATGATAGATATGCTACATATCTATGTGTTGTACATATATCTGTGCTTTAAATATTAAAAATAAGATGGCACACACACAATTTTCACCTCTTTGGGGTAATGTCTCCCCTATTGAGAATGCATAATTTAAAGTATATGAAGTATATATGAAGTATCATATTTCTTTTTATTATATCTATTTTCTAATGTTTACTTTATTACTTGTTTGAAAGGCAGAGTGGCAGAGAGCAAGGGAGAGACAGAGGATGGGATCTTCCACCCACTGGTGCACTCCCCAGCTGGCTGCAACGGCTAGTACTGGGTCAGGCTGAAAGCGGGAGCATGGAACTCCACCCAGGCCTCTTATGTGTCTTGCAGGGGCCCAAGTACACAGGTCATCTTGCGCTGCTTTTCCAGGCACATTAGCAGGGAGCTGGATCAGAAGCTACACGTTTCTGTTTTGGCTGTTTCTCTCTGGCTGACAAAGTAAAGACAGATGGGACATTCATTTGCAAAAGTAGTTTATTTGAGTGGTAAAGCTATCAATAGTGACCATACTTCTGGGTTTGGGTTTTTTATTCCATCTTTCTTAACTTGCTATCTTTATTCTGACCAGTGCAGCTCTCATTTTTATTAAAATGATAAGCAATTCAACATCAGTCTAAGATATAAGGGACCACATGATCAGCAAATAAGCAAAATTGGAACAGTAGCAAATAAGCCTTGCCCTTTTCAATTATTGGCAGCTTGTTTGACCTAAGAAATACAACATCTGTGAATAACACGATCCAGTGTTATCACACCGTTCCGTGCACCCTCTCACCTCCATACTTGTTTGCTGGCAATAGCATGTTTGTCATTAATATTAGCAGTACAGCTCAGAGGTCCACTTGATAGCATTCAGAAGAAAGGAAGGAAAGGGGAGAAACCGATATGGAGGGGAAGGAAACTTCAGCCATTCCACAGGGAGCCACAAGACACCAATCGCAGTGGACTACTCTGCTATACTAACATCAGTTTGCTCTGTCAGTGTTTGCCTTCAAGTGAAAAGTCATAGTAAGTGATTTTCTGAGATCTGGATCAAGAAAAAAAAATTGGTGTGTTCTGTACAATTATTTCATAATTTCCAAAAAAGTAGGCTTCCTGACATTTGTTGCTTTTCTTTTCTACCTATCAATCATTTCATATTCTTAATGAGCAAAGATACACACCCCTGATTATGGATGTTGGTAATGTTTCAGAGCTCCAAAACTTTCATGTAAAATTGGATTCGGACTCACCAGATAATACGTTGACAACAGGGAAACAACTTAGAGGGAAATCCAAGCACCACTGATGATTATTTGGTGCTTAAAAAAAAAAAAAAAAAAAAAAAAAAGGCAATCAAGCCAAACCAAGCAGTTAAAAATCAGGGATAAATATTATTTTAGGCTGTTTCCCTACAGAACTCTTAAATGTTTTAAATTTAAATTTTAATTGTAAATGCGTGTTTCTTAAATGAAAGCATTCATTGCTGGAGGATAACAGGGGACATAAGAGGAAAATGCCAGATGCATTTCTTATGGCCATCCAAAAATCTGGGAAAACTTTACATTTTCCTGCCGTTTTAGCTCAAATCTTTTATTTCCATTTTTACCTACATTATTTCCATTGTTAGAATTGAGAATCCTGTTCTTGAATGATAATTTACGTAATGTCAATCTTTCTTCATCAGACCATACACTCCACAAGAAACAGGGTCGTGTGTATTTTGCTCTCTATTCCATCCTGTGACAAACCAAGGACCTGTACACAGTAAATGCTCTACACCTGTGTTGAAGGATGGACCAGATTGGATGGAAGGAAGGCTGTTTTTTTTTTAAGATTTATTTTATTTATTTGAAAGAGTTACAGAAAGAGGTAGAGACACAGAGAGAGAGAGGTCTTCCATCAACTGGTTCACTCCCCAGATGGCCGGAACTGCACCGATCCTAAGCCAGGAGCCAGGAGCTTCTTCTGGGTCTCTCACGTGGGTGCAGGGGCCCAAGGACTTGGGCCATCTTTTACTGCTTTCCCAGGCCATAGCAGAGAGCTGGATTGGAAGAGGAGCAGCTGGGACTAGAACCGACACCCATGTGGGATGCTGGCACTTCAGGACAGGGCATTAACCCGCCGCACCACAGCCCCGGCCCAGGAAAGCTATTTTGATGTGACAGTTTTCTCAATGCAAAAGGAGGTTGTGAAAACATCTGTTGCTTTTATTCATCTATCTTGATTACTTTATTTATTCATCCTAGAGCTATGTTGTACCTGAAGAGAAACTAGTAAGAATAGTCCCTGAATTTAAGTGGTTCACAATCCATAGAGAGACACAGACATAAACAATTATTAAAACATAATACAGCAAAATACAAGAAATGATAAACACCTACACAAGGGGAAAGGAGAGAGCTAGCAGTCCAGTTGTCTCCTGTTGAAGTCAGAATTCTATCTCAAGTAAACAAGTATCTAAGGGAAGGGAAAAATAAATGACTTAGAACTGAATTTTGTTTTGTTTTGTTTTATTTACAAGATCATTGCAAATGAAACCAAGCTAGGTTGGAAACTTTGCCCATCTAACCCCATTCAGATCTTGCTTTAAACATCACTCCTTCAGCGAAATCTCTGATCACACACATGCACACATTGGGCTGTGTCCCCTGCTGTGCCTTACCACTGCACTAGGAAGTCTGTGAGGTCACAGAACATGTCTGTCTAGTCCACTGGCTCTTCTCTCGCCAGAGCCTAGAGCTTTCTCTGGCACATACCAGGTTCTAGATAAATATTTTATGAATTAAGTCTCCCTTTCAATGTATCTATTTTTCTGTTTTCAAGCCAATTTGTTGCATTTTCCATTCTACAAGTGGAAAAGAAATTCCCCTCCTTAAATAATGTCATTTGCCTTTTCCTTCATGATTATCTTTCTTCTAACTTTTCAAGATATTATCATTCAGTCAGTAGAAGTCAATTGCATTTTTTTTTTTTTTTGCATCTGTACGTAGGGAGATTGGACCTAAAAAGTGTATCTGAGGCTGCTTCCTTAGAATGTCCCAGGAGCTGAACCTACGTGTAAACTCCCAGAGTAGCTTCTCTATGGGTTTTCTTCCCTATGGGATTTCATAGGCACGCAATTTCTAAAGAATTCAGGCTGAGAGAGGAGATTTCTTTCAGAGAGTAAATATTAATGTTCTCTACTTTCTGTACCCAAGATGAATTGTTACCCTCTGCTTTCCCTAAAGGGAGGGGGCAGCGGAGAGCAAGAGTCTAGTTTAAGGCTGGAAGCGCTTCATATATTTACAAACAAATTTAGGAAAATCCCTGAAAGAGCCTGCAGTCCCACGGCACCAAGTTCTGAAGTCAATGGAGCCTGTGTCTGGGGCTTCCCACGGCCATCTGGCAGCCAGAGAGAGAGAGAGAGATATTTTAAGTCACAGCATTGCTTGTCGCAGCCTCAGAGACCACAGCCTTTGAATGTCAGCCTCCCCCACCAACATGGGACAAGTCTGACTTGGGGCAAGAAACAGAGGCTGTGCCATGGGGATGGCAGCCCCACTGAAATGCTGTTGACTCTTTAGGAAGTTTGCTTGATGGGTATACGTCCCTTATTTTTTTACTTACTGAATATTTTACTGAAAACCATAAAAGTCAATCAAATCTGGATGTTTCCAAATGTCCAGATGTGTCCTAGATACAGCCTGGATGTCAGGAAGAGACTTGAATGGATTTAAATATGGGATTGGTTTTTTATTTTTTCTCATTGTAGAAATATCTTTCCCGAATTACCCACAGTCTTTCACATGACCCTTGGAGGAAATAGGAAAATACAGTTAGGAGGGCTAGTGATGGTCCTCATAATATTGGCCGGAAGTAGACACGGGATTAGTGGGGGAAAGTTTCAGTCTCTCTTAGTACCCTTTTCACACACACATAGACACACACAGATACAACTGAAATGATTACTAAAAGTGAAAGTGGAAATTTTTAAAAGTATGTTAAATATGTATTTGGTATTTTAGTTGCAATAAATAGGTAAGATGGTATGCCATTAAATACTAATTGTACAACGAATATAACTGAGATGTCTTGGACTGCTCTGTTGGTTCTTATTCCATGTAGAAATAGGGATTTCTTGGGGCCAGCACTGTGGTGTAGCAGGTAACGCTACCTCCTACAGTGCGGGCATCCCATATGGGCACCAGTTCCAATCCAGCTTCCTGCTAATGTGCCCGAGAAAGTGGAAGATGGCCCAAGTCCTTGGGCCCCTGCACCCTCAAAGGGGGACCTGCAAGAGGCTCCTGCCTCCTGGCTTTGGACCGGCCCACCTCTGGCCGTTGTGGCGATTTGGGAACTGAACTAGCAGATGGAGGATCTCTGTCTCTCCCTCTGCCTCTGCCTCTCTGTAACTCTGCCTTTCAAATAAATTAATACATCTTTAGAAAAAAAAGAAATAGGTATTTCTCTACTGAAAACCATGTTAATTTTTAGGATTTGTTTTCCTTAGTGGAGACTAGTGAGGCATTAGCTTCAGGAACCAAACTTAAATAGGTTCTTAACTGAATTTTCCAAAATGGAAGCATTTAAACACTTCTGGATTTACACTGATCTTTTGCGTTTGCTTTTTAAAATAAAGTGCTTGTATTTGTATTCTCAAAAAAAGAAAGAGAGAGAAATGGGTGTTTCTCTTAGTTTCTTAAAGTTAATATAACTCCCATTTAAGGGAGGAGTTTCATGTTATGGCAGGAGTTAGAGCATCTCTGAATGACTTGCTTCTGGTACTATTTATGCTTCTTATTATCCACTTGAAAAACAGACCAAAGTTCACACTACAAAGAAAAAGAATAAGTATTCAATACATAGCTCAGCTTAGAGAACAACGAAAGTAAGGCCAACTCTGAGAGACGCTGTGGCGGTCGGGGTATAAAGCTACCTTGCTGGGGCTGGAGTTGGGAGTTTCAGGAAGGAGACATGGCCAAGGCTGCTCAAAGAGAAAGGCTGTGACTACCGCTGCTGTATGGAGCCTGGATCCTCAATGAATTACACAGTCTATTAAAACCAGCCTGGAACTGCTATGCAGTATGACAGCCGCTAGCTTTCTATGACTACATAAGTATATGTTACCTATTAAACCTTAAAATTCAGTTTCTCAGTCTTACATTTCAAGTACTCAGGAATCACATGTGGGTCACAGAGCACCAGAGGCTACCCCATGGGACAGCATGGACATCAAACACTTCCTTCCACAGCGAAGTATGGATCAAGACGAGCTCTAGAAACTGTCGCAAAGACACAACAGGCAAGGGCGCTGTCCGCCTCAATCTTTGGGGGAAGGTGAAAAAACTCCTCCAGTGAGAAATGAATTTACCTGGTCTGTGTCCTTTCCAGGCATGAGGTCCAAACTGTACAGTCGCTATGTGCCGTGACTGTGAATCCCAAGCCCAAATTCTTGACACTTCGAGTTCCCAAAAAAGCAAGTGCAGAAGTCATTAGTACTTTATCACGACTCAAGACACACGGATTTCCACAGGAAAAATGAGTCCTATCTAAAAATGAGCTAATGCTTAGCAAGTAAAAACCACTGAAAGAATTTGATCAGGTATTTCACAAAGCAGAAATTCTCATGCACTATTGGTAAGATATAAATGGTTGTGTCTTACGATACAGCAATTCCACCCCTAGGTATACCCAACGGAAATGGGTACATATGAACGTGTGCCTAAAAGCATGTGCCCAGAAAGAGTACAAAAGACACATTCAATATGATCATCATAGACTATTTTTAATAGACAAACTACAGTCAAGTTAAATGTCCATCAATTGAAGAATAGAGTGGCTGGTGTTATGGCACAGTGGGTTAAGCCACCGCCTGCTACACTAGCACCTCATATGGATGCCAGTTCAAATTCTGACTGCTCCACTTCTGATCCAGCTCCCTGCTAATGTGCCTAGGAAAGCAGAAGAATAGCCCAAGTACTTGGGCCCCTGCACCCAGATGGGAGACCTAGATGAGTTTCTTTGGCCTGGCACAGCCATGCCAATTGCAGCCATTTGGGAAGTAAACAAGGAGATGGAAGATAAGTCTGTGTGTGTGTGTGTATTTCTGCAACTCTTTCAAATAAATCTTTTTTTAAAACTTTTATTTAGTAAATATAATTTTCCAAAGTACAGTTTATGGATTACAATGGCTTTTCCCCCCATAACTTCCCTCCCACACTGCACCCCTCCCATCTCCTGCTCCCTCTCCCATTCCATTCACATCAAGATTCATTTTCAATTCTCTTTATATACAGAAGATCGATTTAGTATATATTAAGTAAAGAGTTCATCAGTTTGCACCCACACAGAACATAAAGTGTAAAATACTGTTTCAGTACTAGTTATAGCATTACTTCACATTGGACAACACATTAAGGACAGATCCCACATGAGAAGTAAGTGCACAGTGACTCCTGTTGTTGACTTAATAATTTGACACTCTTGTTTATGGCGTCAAAAATCTCTCTAGGTTCTAGTCATGAGTTGGCAAGGCTATGGAAGCCTCTTGAGTTCGCTGACTTTGATCTTATTTAGACAAGGTAGACAAGGTCATAGTCAAAGTGGAAGTTCTCTCCTCCCTTCAGAGAAAGGTACCTCCTTCTTTGATGACCCATTCTTTCTACTGGGATCTCACTCACGGAGATCTTTCATTTAGGTGTGTGTTTTTTTGTTGTTTTTTGGTGGTGGTGGTGGTGGTGGGTTTGTTTTATTTTATTTTATTTTATTTTATTTTTTTTTTTTGCCAGAGTATCTTGGCTTTCCATGCCTAAAATACTCTCATGGGCTCTTCAGCCAGATCCAAATGCCTTAAGGGCTGATTCTGAGGCCAGAGTGCTGTTTAGGACATCTGCCATTCTATGAGTCTGCTGTGTATCCCACTTCCCATGTTGGATCGTTCTCTCCCTTTTTTATTCTATCAGTTAGTATTCAAGGACACTAGTCTTGTTTGTGTGATCCCTTTGACTCTTAGACCTATCAGTGTGATCAATTGTGAACTCAAATTGATCACTTGGACTAGTGAGATGGCATTGGTACATGCAATCTTATAAATCTTTTTTTTTATAAAGATTTACTTATTTATTTGAAATTCAGAGTTACACAGAGAGAGGAGAGCCAGAGAGAGAGGTCTTCTGTCCGATGGTTCACTCCCCAGATGGCCGCAATGGCCGGAGCTGTGCCAATCCAAAGCCAGGAGCCAGGAGCTTCCTCTGGGTCTCCCACGCGGGTGAAGGGGCCCAAGGACTTGGGCCATCTTCTACTTCTATCCCAGGCCATAGCAGAGAGCTGGAAGAGAAGAGGAGCGCTGGGACTAGTACCAACGCCCATATGGGATGCTGGCGCTTCGGGTCAGGGCCTTAATCCACTGCACCACAGCGCCAGCCCCCTCAAATAAAACTTTTTTAAAAAAAATAAATAAGGTATATTTGAATATATTCATACAACAGCATGTTTTCTAGCAATGGTAATGAACAAACTACTGTAATGCCAAACATGTGGCTTAATCTCACAAAAATAATGTTGAGGAAAAGAAGCCAAACATAAGAATCCATATAAGGTTCAAAACATGGGAGAAATTAGGGTAATGGTTACTTTAGGGAGGCATAGTGACTGAGATGGGTCATAAGCAGAGCGTCAAAGGCACTGTCACTCCCCGTCTTTGCGGAGGAACGACACAGGACCCTGCGCTGTTCTTTTGTCTGCTCGGCCCTCCCAGGGTTTGCTGCTGGTTCTTCCCTGTCGCTCCCCCTCTTCGTGGAGGAACGACACTGGACCCTGCGCTGTTCTTTCGTCTGCTCGGCCCTCCCCGGGTTTGCTGCTGGTTCTTCCCGGGTTGGCTACTGTCCCTTCCACCTCCGTGGAAGGGCGGTTCCCCCTGGCCACATTCCCCACTTCCGCAGGGGAGCGGCACACCGCCGGCCGGCTCTCTCGGGGGCTGCACAGGTGTTCCCCTTAGATGTTCCTGGTGCATGTTCTCTCTCTCCTCCTTTATAGTCCTCTTCCACCAATCCCAACTCTGCTACCCACACACCGAGTACGCTGCTCTCCTCCAATCAGGAGCAAGATCAGCTCCTGCAGCTCAGTCAATCAAGTTGGCGAGAGGCAGCTGTATAGAAGCTGGTTACTCCCTTCTCAGCGCCATATTGTGGGAGAGCAGATGCATAGAATAAGCCTTAATTCCAGTAACTTAGTCTAGTCCAAGTTGCTCCCCACACTTCCCGGGTTGGCTACCGTCCCTTCCACCTCCGTGGAAGGGCGGTTCCCCCTACCACTTTCCCCACTTCCGCGGGGGAGCGGCACACCGCCGGCCGGCTCTCTCGGGGGCTGCACAGGTGTTCCTTCAGCTGGATGTTCCCCTTAGATGTTCCTCGTGCATGCCGTCTCTCTCCTCCTTTATAGTCCTCCTCCGCCAATCCCAACTCTGCTACCCACACGCCGAGTACGCTGCTCTCCTCCAATCAGGAGCAGGTCCTGCTGTTTATTGGTTGAACTGGAGGCAGCTGTGTAGAAGCTGTTTCCTCCTCTCCCAGCGCCATATTGTGGGAGAGCAGATGCATAGAATAAGTCTTAATTCCAGTAACTTAGTCTAGTCCGAGTTGCTCCCAGTTGCTCCCCACAGGCACGGGTACTATTTCTCTATCCGGGTGATTGTTAGATGACTTACGTTCCCTTTTTGAAAATATTCTGTGTTACATAATTACAATTTGTGTGTTTTCTATGCATGTATGTGAAATTAAAATTGTACTTAAATAATAATAACTAATTGGGGCTAAAAGCAAGGTGGAACTAAAATTCTAGACAGCAGTGTGTGAAATGTGGGTTGGGGTTGTCAATAGTTCAAGTATTCTATAGTACTTACATTGTGAGGGAAAACAAAAATGTTTGTTAGTGTTAAACCTTGTTAAACAGGTATCTTAAAAATGGAAAGGTAGCCAAGGGAGCATGAAAAATAATGTACTACTGTGAAAGGAGAAGAAACATTTCTAAAGAAAAATTCATTATGCTAAGTAAGAAGGTGGGAAAAAAAAACACAGAAAAACCTAAAATCACTCCCCCAAAAAGGTGATAAAATATGCCCAAATAAATCAGTAATCACAATAAGTATAAACAAGTTACATTCATCGATTTAAAAATCAGTTATCTTCATATTGGATTAAAAAAATTAAATGCTGACTGTCGCTCCCCCTCTTCGTGGAGGAATGACACAGGACCCTGCGCTGTTCTTCTGTCTGCTCGGCCCTCCCAGGGTTTGCTGCTGGTCCTTCCCGGGTTGGCTACCATCCCTTCCACCTCCGTGGAAGGGCGGTTCCCCCTGCCACTTTCCCCACTTCCGCGGGGGAGCGGCACACCGCCGGCCGGCTCTCTCGGGGGCTGCACAGGTGTTCCTTCAGCTGGATGTTCCCCTTAGATGTTCCTCGTGCATGCCGTCTCTCTCCTCCTTTATAGTCCTCCTCCTCCAATCCCAACTCTGCTACCCACACGCCGAGTACGCTGCTCTCCTCCAATCAGGAGCAAGTCCTACAGTTTATTGGTTGAACTGGAGGCAGCTGTGTAGAAGCTGTTTCCCTTCTCAGCGCCATATTGTGGGAGAGCAGATGCATAGAATAAGTCTTAATTCCAGTAACTTAGTCTAGTCCGAGTTGCTCCCAGTTGCTCCCCACAGCTGACATACAAGAAATGTACCTAAACATGATAACACATATTTGTAGTCAAGGGATCAAATCTGTTGACTTGGATGTTGGGTTGACGTAGGGTGGAAGTCTTAGTGCATGAGTGCAAAAAAGGACGAAAGGTCAGGAAACTAAAAGGGAGAGAAAGGTCAAAAGGATAGGTTACAGGCCTAGGTTAGCTCAGGTGAGGAAATGGAACGGTCAAGTTCATAACAGTCCGGTAGAGCCCTAAAGCAAGTATGTCGGCACTGAGAGCAAAGAAATAAGCTTGGGTCCATCAAATTTATATGTACATTTAAATGAGTTATTATTTCTTTGTTTTATCTTGTCCAACTCTTAAAGAATCTAGAGAGCTCTGCAAGATGTAAAGAAATAATTCACAGTGATGTCACATGTAGACATGTATCTACAGAAGTTGCCAGTCTTTATAGTTGCCCTTGAATTCTATTTTTGAAATATGCAGGTGGGGGGTGGCAATCAACAGATGAGACATCTGATCAGCAACTAAAGTTGTACTGGCTCTCAGGACAGTCAGAGCACAGAAATCTAAAAACATCTAAGCAACCATTGACCTTTCATGTAACAAAACGTAATAATATTTCCTTTGGCAAACTCCATTTCTATATTTCCACATCCTACACCACTAAGTTGAGGGGCCATAATCCTTACAATGTTATAAAGGCACATTAATGCAAACTTTAATTTCAGGTTCAGTACAATAATGACTATAAACTCCTTAGTGGGCCTGCATCTACTGAAATCCTTTCATTTTTTTTTATTTTATTCATTCAAAAGATAGAGAGAGAGATCTTCCACCTGCTAGTTCACCTCCCAAATGCCCACAACAGCTCAGGCTAGACCAGGCTGCAGCCAGGAACCAGGAGCTCCATCTGGATCTCCCACGTGGGTGGCAGGAACCCAAGTATCCGAGCCATCACCTGCTTCACTGCAGGGTGTGCCTAAGCAGGACACTGGAGTCCCGAACGTGAACTCAGGCACTCCAGTCTGGGATGCAGGTGTCCAAGCGGTGTCGAACGCCCACCTGTGAAATCCTTTTCATTTTTAAAGTCTCATCCCACATGCCACATCCTCCTCAAGCCTTCTCCAATGTCTTCCAGCAAAACCAGTCACTATTTCCTCTGTATTCCCTCCTCACATGGTAGTGTTCGTGGTTAATGGGTCAGTTATTCTGTTCAGATTCTAGTACAACTATCGACAGAAATCCTCTCCTCTCTTAAAATAGGAATATCCTGGGGCTAAGAACCACCCTTGAATTCACTTCCAAAGCATAGCGCGTGGTTCTACAGGGGAGCAATGGCAGTAAACATTGAATACAAACAGTTGATCCATTTTTAGGATAAAGTGTGCTTTTTCCATCCGCGCTTCACTTTTCTCCTGTCAAATGAAGGAGTCCCAGGCTGACAAGGAGGATGACTGATCTTCCAGAATGTGCCAATGTCTCTCCCTCTAGAGAGTGGAGACTACCAATAAGCCTAGGAAGATTCAGTTTGGCATAGTTTGATATTGCCTCTTTTTGATGTTTGATTTAATTACAGAACCATTGGACCTCCTGTCCTTATTTTTAATGATTTGCTCTAAGCCCTTGAGGAGTCACATAATCCATGCCGGTCACCCAAGTGTTTCTATACCAACCCAGAAATGTACCAACATGTAGTCCATGAAGAGAATTATTCTAGTGTGCTTATTTCTTATGGCAAAAGCTATCAAAATATGGGCCAAAGTTCAATATACTTAATGAGAACCTTACCAAGATATTTTCCTTCTCTTCTTTGCCTTCAAATGATAAAAATTACCTGTTCAAGAGCCAAAATCTCATTGACTGTCAGGGTAATCCTTGCCAGAGTCCCAGATAAGGGTTAGATTGTGACTGCAGCTGTAAACTGTAAACCAACCAAAGCCCATAAAGGACACAGTAGAGCCCATTATTGTTAAAAATGATAATTAGGAGCAGGTATTTGGCCAAGCAGTTAAGAGGCAATTTAGCATGCTCAGGTCCCATATCCAAGTGCTCCACTCCTGATTCCAGCTTCCTGCTAATGCACACCCTGGCACGCAGCAGGTGATGGCTCAAGTAGGTGTGACCTGGTGTAACTAGGCAGTTAGTTAAAACTTAGGCAAGCTGGAACTCTTGCATCCCTGAAAGTGATGCTATCTCTTTAACTGCCAGGTTGGTATGCCCACCTTCCCAGGATGCACCTGTCACATTCAGGCCCAGGGCACATGCTCAGACCCCACCCTGGTTGTTTATTCCGTTAGGGTGCCACCCCCTTCCTTACAAAAAAGAGGCGGATGGCGGGAGAACTTCTGCCATGGATGCGGTTGAGGTGCAGCCCTCCTTTTCTCTTTCCACAGGCTGGTCTTGGAAGGATCGCTCCTGTCCTCACTCAGAGGTACTGTTTTCAAGGGGTTTTTTTCCTCTCTCTCTCTCTTAAGGGCAACTGTTTGGCCCACTCCTGTTGGGAATTTCTCAGTGTGGGGAGGCAGCCCACACTTACGTGTGAATGTGTGTTTATTCCCTCACTGTTAAATACATTCTGTTCCTATTTGCATACAATACCAACCTCTGCATAGTATTTTTACCTCTGCAGGAGACAAGAACCTGGAGTGGAAATTAATATATGCATTGCCCACATCAGCTGGGTCCTTGCCACCTTGGTGGGAGACCTGGATTGAAAGCCTGGCTGAGTCCCAGCCATTGTAGGCACTTGGGGACTGAGCCAGCAAAGGGAAACTGGCTGGCTGTCTCTGTCTAACTCCCTTTCTCTCTCTGCCTCTGAAATAAGGCAATTAAAAATAATTATATTAAATGTGTTTAGGCACCAGAACTAAAATCTGAGTCAGAGGCCAAGTCTTAAGCCTCCAATTCCTGTTTCCTGTAGAACAGCAATGTAATTTACTCTCCAAGTAAAACAAATCTTCTGTTTTCTAGATCAGTGGTTCCCAGATCCGCAACATTAGCATCACCTGGGAGCTTGCTGGCAAGGAACGTTCTCAGCCCCACTCCCACCTCTGACAGCAGGAGCTGCAGGTGCAGGGCCCAGCAATCATGTTTTAACAAGCCTGCCAGGAGACGGTGATGATCTGAAAGATCTGAGAACCACAACTCTAGCCGAGACCAAAGTGAAGTCTGTGGGCCATGACATTAGCACTCCTGATGACATTAGTTAGCAATGCAGAATCTGGGCTCCACCCCAGCCCCACCACATCAGGAACTGCATTTGAAACAAGGTCCCCAGGTGATTTCTATGTACACTAAAGTTTGAGAAGCTCAATGGATGGTGAAATTGAGGGCTAATAATCTGAATAAATATGTATGGCACTGTGAAATTTACAGCACACTCTTGGACTTTCCTCATTTAATCCTCTCAATAACCTTGGAATCCAGCCAGTGTTACGATCTCTGTCTTAGCTATGAGACACAAGAGTGGATATTGGACCAGATGGCACTAAGCCAGCCAACACAGGAGCCAGCGTAATAACTTGGCCAGTTTGACTGAAATATGGGCTCTTGGCCACCAGCTATAATAAGTTATTCTGAAGTTATTGTAATGCCAGTGGGGTCTTTATTCTTTTGTCACATCGCTTTGCCTCTCCAAAAGCAATTTCATTCATGAGTAACCAAATAAACCTTTTCCTAAAACTAAATATATATTTAATTGAACAAATATTTATCAAGGTCTCTTTTATAGCAGAAAGCCCTGACACGGTGAAGCTCATAGAGTTACTTTAATAAGTATAAGTGCACAATAAATATTTGTGGAATCCATGAATGATTCTATTTTAAGTGATACGGGAACAGAAATGAAATGTCCTGTGTACATTCTGGGACCTCAGACACTTCCTGTAGATGATGGGTGCTGAGCAGCACCCATAAAGAGAGAAAAGATCAGCCAAAGAAGAGGGCAAAAGGATTGCAGGCATGCGAAGAGCTGGAGCTTTATCCAAGGGTGTCGAAGAATCATTCACGTATCTAACGGAGTAACAGACTCTGATAGGTGTGGATGTGGGTATACATCGTTCAACACACAAAAAAGTCAAAATACCAAGAATGCGTACCCCCAAAGCCATCAGAACTTGATGATGGAAAAGAAGCCATCAGGATTAGCTTATTGGTGATCATACTCTGTCACAGTACCTGAAGGCGTGGGTCATGACGGAGGTCTCACCTCCCTGTACCTGGACATGGGGAGAAAGGGCTTAATGGCCACGATTGTCTGCAGGAATAACAGGGCCCATAAGAACTGGTGGAAACAGAGGCCTAGGGCTGGGAACCTTCAGAGAAAAATGGGAAGTCCCTCCTTTAGTGTCAGAATCGGCTCTTCAAAAGAGGTACAAAAAGGGCCGGCACTGTGGCGCAGTGAGCTAAAGCCCTGTCCTGCAGCGCCGGCATCTCATATGGGCGCCGGTTCAGGTCCCGTCTGCCCCACTTCTCATCCAGTTCTCTGCTATTGCACCTTGGAAAGCAGCAGAGGAAGTCCAAAATCCCTGGGCCCCTGCACCATTGTGGGAGACCCAGAGGAAGTTCCTGGCTCCTGGCTTCAGATCAGCCCAACTCCGGCCATTGAGGTCATTTGGGAAGTAAACAAGCCGATGGAAGACCTTTCTCTCTATGTCTCTACCCCTCTCTGTAACTTTCAAATAAATAAACTTTTTAAAAAAGTACAGAAGAGTGGATACATTATATTTGAGTGATGCACCAATTTTTCTTTCAACACCTAAGTGACACCCCATTAAGAAGTCTGCCCCTCAGAATTCCCCAGGAAGTAGAATTTCTATCTGCCTTAGCTTCATGAGTACTGTCTTTTTACTAAAAAGTAGATTTCCAGGGTGATCATTTATCTCAGCAGTTAAAGGAGTCACTGTGCACTTACTGCCCCTCTGTCCTTAATGTGTTGTGCTATGAGAATTAACGGTAAAAATAGTCTTCAAACAGTACTTTATACTTTGTGTGTCTGTGTGGGTGCAAACTGTTGAAATCTTTACTTAGTATATACTAAGTTGATCTTCTGTATATAAAGATAATTAAAGATGAATCTTGATGAAGAATGGGATGGGAGAGGGAGTAGGAGATGGGATGGTTTGCAGGTGGGAGGGAGGTTATGGTGGGAAAAACCACTATAATCCAAAAGTTGTACTTTTGAAATTTATATTTATTAAATAAAAGTTTTCTAAAAACAAAAGCCTGTTAAGACACCCACATCCTGGAGCAGGCATTGTGGGGCAGTGGGCTGTACAGATGCCTGCGTCCCATGTTGGAGTGCCAGTAGGAGTCTCAGCTACTCAACTTCTGATCCAGCCTCCTGCTCATGCGACTGGGAAGGCAGCAGATCGGTGGTCTAAATTCTTGGGTCCCTGCCCCCACCTGGGAGAGCCAGATGGAGTTCCACAGTCCTGGCTTTGGCCTGGCCTCGCCCCAGCTGTTGAAAGCATTTGGGGAGTAAACCTATGGATGGGAGTTATCTGTCTTTGTCCCTCTGTATCGCTGCATTTCAAATAAAATACACATTTAAATAAAAAGTAGATTTCCTTGAGATTTTTTACTAGGAATTGCAGATGCCCCAGGAAGAATTTCCATACCTTCATGTGTTTTGAAGACAGTGCAGCGGGGGCACACACACACACACACACACACAAAATAAACCCACCTCTCTCTCCCTTCTCTCCTCATTTTGCTGATTCTACAAAGGATTTGAAGTTAAACAGATGAAGTCGTGGTATTTAGGGGGACAGGTTACTTGTGTCATCTGCTTTAGGCATCAAGGTATTTCCTCATCAAAGAAGCCGTCTCTTCTTCAGTTCTTTATTGGGGCTCCAGGAGTAAAGGCGTTTGCCTTGAGGGGTTTGTAAAGCACAAACCATTCAAAAGAAAATGCTTTCAAAGCTCTGACTTGTAAGGCCTCCTCTTCAATGGGGTGCGTTGGAACCCATGAGGCACCGGGACCGTGAGTGCAGGGACACGTTTCCGCTTTGTCCAGACGCCGCTGGGAACTGGACACCCTCAAAGCGAGACGTGACCCAAGAGAGTGGGGTCACTTGGCCCGGCAGCGATCAAAGTAGGTTCTCAGGAGCCAGCCGGGGCTCTGGCGGGTCCCTGTGGAACAGCAGCAGCAGTCTGTGCAGGGCGGAAGAGAAAAGGACGGGAGGAGGCGGGGATGGCCGTGCACTTCCTGCCCAGAGGACGTGCAAGCACCCCAAGAACGTCTGGCCACCTGCAAGCGCCCTGTTGGCCCTAACCTCTTGCATCCACATCTTGGCAATCTCCCGTCAAAGTAATATTAGGACACCCGAATACTGTAGTGTGACTTTCCTAAGGCACACTTAGCGCGCGGGAGCGAGCTTAAACCAAACCAGCAGAGCAGTGTATGAAATCCCTGTTCAACTGGTCCTTACATAAAGACTTGGTTCAAAGAGCAGTTCTGGCGATTCTTTTGCTTATTGTAAAAACATTACACTGAAGAGAAATTTGATGGATCCACTTTTAAATTTTCTGTGAATTTCTACCATCTTAGCACAAATAGTTCCATGTGTTTGCATTTACCACAGACAATTACATGAGCAAGTAAATATTTATATTCATAGTGGGTCTATTTTTTAAACCAGCTGGGAAATGTTCTTCTATTTTATGAAGTACTAATGCCAAATAAAGCCGAAAGAGCACAGAAAGATTGTGTCTGCATTACGCTACAAGTACTACTCAATCCCGTTACCTCCAAATTTTGGAGACAGAAGAAAAGCTGAAACAAGCATTTCATAGATATCATCTGCCTGGTTTCGCGTCCTTCAGAAAACTGTGGCCATCAGCTTGGGGCCTTATTTCTTAGCCGTTTAACATTTCTTGGCCATATAAACAAGTAGGTTCTTGAAGTATCCTCACATTGATGGTAGATGATTTTCACCTCTAAGATAAAAAATTTTAAAATGTCAATTGCCAAGCCATGTCAAGTGGTTGATCATCTAGTGTGATCCCTTTTGACTACAGTCCAAATATGGACCTGTGACACCATGGGGCCTCCATGAGATGGTAAAAGATAAATGCTCCTACCTACTTCCCACCTTGGAGGAAAAGTGCAGTTCTGCCTCCTAAAAGCAAACCCCTTTCTTCCATGCTCTTACTTCCACCTTCTCTCAGCATCCCTGGGAGCTTGATTTAAAAAAAAAAAAAAAAATTGATTTATTTGAAAGGCAAAGTTACAGAGAGGCGGAAACAGAAACAGAGGTCAGAGGTCTTCCATCTGCTGGTTAACTCCCCAAATGGCCTCAATGGCAGGAGCTGGGCTGATCCAAAGCCAGGAACTTCTTCCCATTCTCCCACGTGGGTGCAGGGTCCCAAGGACTTGGACCATCTTCCGCTGCTTCCTCAGGTCATAGCAGAGAGCTGGATGGGAAGTGGAGCAGCTGGGTCTCGAACACGCGCCCATGTAGGATGATGGCACTGAGGAGGCGGCCCTGATCCCTGGGAGCTTTAGAGTCTCACCTTCACTTCCCATTTATCTACACACATGCCCAAATCCTACAAATGTCTCCACTCAACTTCAGCTACTACGTAAGCTCTCCTCCTCTTTATGAATCTCTTAGAATCTATATTCTCTGCCTCTGCTTCCTCATTTATCCCAAATCCTTGAAATTTGGCTTCAAAGTCCATTAACTATATACCTGAAGATTCCTTTCTCTAAGACACTGACATCTTTGTAAAATTTTTAAATGTACTAGAGACACAGAAAGACATCTCCCATCTACTGGTTCATGCCTCAAATGCCCATGACAGCCAGGGCTGGGCCAGGTGAAAGCCAGGAGCCTGGAACTCAATCCACACCTCCCAGGTGGGTAGCAGGGACTCACTTGCTTGAGCCATCACCTGCTGACTCTCCAGGTCTATGTTAGGAGGGAGTTGGAATTGGGAGTAGAGCCAGGACTCAAACACGGACATTCCAAGATGGGATGTGGGTACCCCAAGTGTCATCTTAACCCCTACACCAAACACCCATCCTGAGCCTTCATGGTCAAATCCACCATCCCCTCCTCAACCCATCAGCTTCTCTTTCTACCTGGAACTCATGCCACATCCCATTCTAAAAAACTCCTTTGCACTAACCACTGCTTCCTCCTGACTCCAGTTTTTCCTACCACTGTTTTCCTTGCAAGCTCCACTTTGTCTTCTTGTTCTGGAAGTAGAGGTATTATGCATGGAACTATCTTGGCTTCTCGTGTCCCTGGGCCCTGTTCCTCTGCATTTTCTCTCTAAGCAATGATGTACAAATACGCCAGTCCTGACCTCAGTTTCAGCTCTGTATTTCTCACTGCCTGCTAGAGGTCTCCGTGAATACACATCTCATTTCAGTATGTCCAGATTCAACTTTCCTCTCTAGCCTGATCCTCTTTCCCAGACTCAAGGAGAAAAAAGCTTCAATCATCTTCCATTTTCTGACTCCTACATTTAGCGAATATGTCCTGTGTATTCTTCTTACATGTTTCCACTCTCACCACCGCCAAGAAATGATTCTACATATCCAGTCTCCTTTCTGACCCCTACATCCGGCTTCCAAAGTAACCCTTGAAATGACAGACTTTCTGATTCACTGTCACCCCTCTGTAACATGATGCCAGATACCTTAGCAAGCCCCACGAAATGGCCCTGTCTCCTATTGCACCTGCTCATAGATCCTTCACTACCATAAACCTGGATGCTTCAACCCCCAGAGTACCCCCTTGCCATTGTTCAGGGCTGCTACTTCTTGAAATGTTCTCCCTCTCAAATCCTCTTCACCCATTAAAAGTAAGGTGCATTTCAGATTCTGCCTTTTCTATGAAGCTTTCCCCATTTTCTTAGGAATTTCTTCCTTCTCGATTAGACTTTGAACTCTGTGACATTTTGGTAAAGAAATATTTTAATAAGCTCACAGGTGTGTGTGGATATTCTATTTTGTGCCAAATACCATGTTCAGGATATAGAGAACACACAACACAGTCCCTGCCTTCTAGAAGTTTCTGCACGAGAGAGAGAGAGAGAGAGAGAGAGAGAGAGAGAGAGAGGCAATGCTAAACACACAGTTCATTGGAATCTGAGCTTGGGATGCTCACAGCAGCACAGGGTAGGAGCACGGCCCCCAGCCTGGGACACCAGGATGACTTTCTCCAGGAGCAAGCCCAGAGCAGGGTCTGGAGAGAAGGAGAGTTGTCCAGGCGAAGATGGGTGTGCAGTCAGTGTGCATTCTCATCCCGGCCGACTGCTCCCGTGTTTGGGAGGCAGCTGGCTGTCAACGCACTCAGGGTGTCCCTGCATCCTCCCCACTTGTCTCTCGTGCGTCTTCTGGAGGTCAGCACAGGCACGTTCTGGTGACAGGAGCGAGATGAGAAAGAGAACACGCCCAGTCATGCCGAGCTCAGGGGAAAAAGCATGTGCTTTCAAGCCTCCGTTTGTCCCCCATTCGCTAGCATTCCGGGGGCCAACACAAGTCACGCAGATGAGCCCAGGGCCAGAGCGGAAGGGAGTTACAAAGAGGGACAGGACACAAGCTGTGGAAACTGGGAAGGGCTGTCCACACCATCCATTTACCGTAGTGCCCTATAAACTCTGAATTTTTGGGCTTACGCATGTTGTTCTTTCTGCTGACTGTAAACTCTTGAGTGTGGGAGTTATCTCTTATGTATTATTAAATTCCCACTAGCCATTAACATAATAAGGTCGGTAATCAAGTTTGGTAGCACGTAACTTAGTCCCTAATTTACATAATAATAAGGTATGTAAATGTGTGTGTGTGTGTGTGTGTGTGTAGCCAGATCTATACCAGCTCTGCGTTTCCTAAACCCTCTTCACTGCTAAATGTATTTTCCATCTATTTCACCTTCTAATGCACAGTTCTATACGATTGTTATGTAAAATAGCAACTCCTTTTTCCTGCCTAAACACCACTTCCTTTACATTTATTTGGCCAGGCTAATTCTAACTTTGAAAGGGAGGGTGAACAAATACATAGATTTTATTTCCCCCCAACACTTCATAATTTAACAAATAGATCTCTGTTCTGTGCATATCCTGCCTCCTTACGCCATCACTCCTGCTCCCCATGAGCCCAACGGCAATTCCCACATAGAAATTATTCCCAAGGCGGAGCATTTGGCACAGTGGTTAAGACACCACTTGGGACACCTGCCTCCCATAGCAAGGTGCCTGAATTTGCATTCCAGCTCCACTCCAGTTCCAGCTTCCTGTTAATTCACATCCTGGAGGGCAGCAAGTGATGATTCAAGGACTCAAGTCTGTATACCACTCACAGGACACACTCCTCTGGCCTGGCCCAGATCTTGCTGTTTTAGGCATTTGGATTGTGAGTCAACCGACGTAAGATCAGTCTCTCTGTGTTTCACATAATTAAATGTTCATAAAAGGAGTCCTCTCCTAGAAGTAGTCTTTCTGCTGGCGTCAGGTGGTGAAGCCCCTTTAGTCATCTTGGACCCCTGTCTTTCACATTCCACATTCAGTCCAGTAGCAAATCTTGTCAATTCTGTCTTCAAAGCACAGCTAGTGCCTGACCTCTTCTCATCACCGCCACCTCTAGTACCGTGGCCCAGACCGCTATCAGCTCTCACCTGGGTTATCAAGCAGCCTCCTACCCACCCTCCCTGCTGCTGTGTTCCTGCACAGTAAGCCTGATCGTGTCACTCCTCGGCTTCAGACTCCCCAGCGGATTCCTCCTGTTCAGGATAAAAGATTTATTTTGTTTATTTGAAAGTCAGAGTTACAGAGAGAGAGGTAGAGATGGAGAGAGATAGGTCTTCCATCCGCTGGTTCACTCCCCAGATGGCCGCAATGGCCGGAGCTGCGCTGATCCGAAGCCAGGAGCTTCCTCTGGGTCTCCCACAGGGGCCCAAGGACTTGGGCATCTTCCACCGCTATCCCAGGCCACAGCAGAGAGCTGGATTGGAAGAGGAGCTGCCGGGACTAGAACCAGCGCCCATGTGGGATGCCAGTGCTTCAGGCCAGGGCTTTAACCCGCTGTGCCACAGCACCAGCCCCATTGTGCCAAGTTCTTACAGTGGTCTCCAAGGACCAACATGATTTGCTCCCCATCTCTCTCTCTTATCTTTACGGTTTTCTTTATTTGAGAGAGTTACAGAGACAGAGGGAGAGAGGGATCTGCCGTCCACTCATTCACTCCCCACATGACCCTAACAGCTGGGACTGAGCCAGGCCAAAGCCAGCAGCTTTATCCAGTTTGCCACATGCGTAGCAGGGACCCAAACACTTGGGCCATCTTCTGTTGCTTTTTGTCAGGCCGTTAGCAGGGAGCTGGATTGGAGGTGGAGCAGCCAGGACACATGGCAGGTGGCAGCTTTACCCACTACATCCTTGTGCTGCCCTTCCCCCACCCATCTTCTCACCTACCAGTTCCCTTTGCCACGATGATCTTCTTGCTGCCCTGGAGTAATGCCACCACGCTGCCCCCTCAGTTTCTTTGCCTGTGGTATTCTGCAGCCTGGAATATACTTGTCGCAGATGCCACAGGCTCAGTAATTCCCTGATCAAAAGTCAGCTCACCAGAAATCCTTCGCTAAATCCGTGTTATGAGTTAGCACTCCTGGCTCCCTCCTCACCCCGTCCCTCTGTTTCCTCCCCATCTGGCATGTGGTGTATTGATTTGTAAACTTATCATTTTCCCTCCCACTAGAATTTCAATCAGTATCAGTAGGACTGGATTGGTCATGTCTGTTTTGTCCCCAGAGACTAGAAGGTTAATTCCATCGATAGCAACAAATATTTGATTCAGGTGGGCTGTGACCTACTACCTGTAAGCATTAGGCACAAGATAAACCCAAATTAAATTTGTTGGGTTTTACTCATCTTTCTCTTTCTGGCCCATTTCTCAAAACTGCTCAGGATTTACATTTGCCTGAGATTCTAAGAGACTTAAGGAAAATGACTTCTGCATTATTTTAAAGGGATCAGCTTTAGATATTTGCTTTAAAAAAAAAGGAAAGAAAGTTGCCAAATTCCTAAATTAATGTGCATGAGAACAAATAGACTTGCCTAATCTCCCTGGAACCACTTGGGCAATTCTGAACATGGAATAATAATACCACAAAGTTCTCCAAAGGTAAGGCAGGAACTTGCTAACCTGATCCTTTAATGCCAAACTGGAGCTAGCTTTTCAGTAGGTGGATTCAGTGCTGTTTTCCTCATATTCACCTCTAGATTGCCAGATTATAAGAATCCCCTGAAATTAATGGCATACAATCCAGGCTTCCCCAAGCTACCATGTCCATATCTCCCCCAAAGCAGCCACCTCTGAGGGTCACCAAAAGGGAAAGCGACCCGGTGTTGTCAGCCCACAAGGTCAAGGGTAAAGGTCCACTCTGAGATGCTGCCATAGGACCCTGGAGCAAGCACGCTCAGCTGCGTTTCTCCTTTTCCCATCCTGCTCTTCTTTTTCTTGTGATTTACTGTTCAGGTGTAGCAGTGGTTTTCACACAGTACTCCCTGGCACCCCTTTACAAAACAAATTCCATAAAATGTGTTTTTGCTGCAACTGAGAATACATGCTGTCACATAAGGTCTGTCAGAATTCATCTGGCAAAAGAGAAAGACATGTGGCATAATGGTAGACCAGCGACACTGAAGGAGTGTGTGGTTCCTGAAACACGTAAACCTTTGGTTTTGTGAATGTATAAATGAAAGGCGAGCATGTGGGCCAGGCCCTTGCTACAGCTACTTTTCTGGGCACTGTGAGATGCCGGTTTATCATAATGGAGCTGGTGTAGTGTTGATTCTGTGAGGTCTTTCCATCATGTGGCCAGCAGTTACAGCACTTGAAAGCTTGATACAAACACAGAACATGGAGCTGCTCTGGTATAACAGGAAGCTACGTACTTTCATGGAAGACCTGGGGAGTAGACACAGATTTATTCTGGTTGTGGTTACCTGAGGGTACTCCTGCATATGGAATATGGAATCAGGAGAAGGCTTAGTTTAAGGATGGACTCTGCATCCTGAAAGCAAATCAGACCAACCTTAAATCTGAGCTCTCTATCAGAGACATTATAGGGTCCCAGAATTCTCTGTAGACCTTGCTTTGAGATGTAGTGATCCCTTGGAGTGCCAAAAACAGAAGACTACGGGCATGAGAATGCCCAAAATTCCTAGAAGTGTTCCTGTCACTTTGCCTCTGTTTCAACCAAACATTATTGGCAGCGTTCTTTTCCTCTGAAGGTTTGGATCTGAGCCAAAGGACAACACTAGGGCCTGTCTCAGAGAAGTTTCTGCTTCAATAAATTTTATAAGAGAAATAAATGTGAGCACTCATCTCTGTCAATCATATTCATTCAAAAGTACAGTACTTGCCAGGCCGGGAAATTGTGGGGAGAAGGTAATGTTGGGGATTGTAGCCTGCAGCTGGTAGTCCTCAGTGACAACTGTTCCTGCAAAACAAAAGATCGCTTCAGCAAGCCAGAGCCAGAGCAGCCAGCGGCAAGTGATAAATTACGTCATACCTCAGAGATCAAGCAGCTTGAATTACGTTTGTTTGAGCCTAGTTCAGTTCCCTCGTTGGTTCATCTATAGCTCGGCAATCCAATGTGCCCCCAATTTAATGCAAGTATAATGACAAGCACACAAGTTATTCCAGGCACATAGCAGGTTTCTTCTCTTCTACTTCTGCCCTTCCATGGTGTGGAAGATAAAAGATACACCAACACAGGGAGGCAGTATAGCGCAGTGATTAAGAGCCAGGCTTAGTCACATCAGGATAAAGTGCAAGCTTGACCTCTTAACTCCTTCGTGACTTTGGGCAGATTGCTTAACCTCCCCAAAGGCTCAGTTTTCCTCCGTTGCAAAATGGAGATTGAGATGTGTCTACCTGTTGGTTATTGCAAGATGAAGAGAGGTAATGCATGTGGGACACTTGGCACAGTACTGACTCACGGAGCACTTAAAAGATGTTTGCATAACCAAATACTCCCTTCTTCCATCATCATCCACCCCTAGTCTCGGCAGAAAGGAGGGCAGTCTCAGCAGCATGTCTGTCCTGTCAGTTTGCTGAAGGAGAATGAGTGGACTTGAACTTGCTAGGCTCAGCTTTGCCGCTAGACCAAAGGCCTGCTACACCGCTGCACCTGTAGCGACAGATTCCTTCCCTCTCTGCTCCTAGCACGTCCCTATCTGGGCTGCAGAACTACAGCACACAGCAGCTAGCACACCTGTGCACGTGGCAGGCAGCACGTGGAAGCACCTGGGTGGTTCCCATTCAGGAAGTAAGGATTGCAAAAGCTTTATGGAGAGACACAGTCTCCTGGGGCAAAAGTCCATGATAGTAACAAGAGACAGGCGGGAGGCATAGGGTCAGAAGGTTCTGGAAAAAAAAAATCATTTCTTTTTTAGTAGACAACAATCTGAAGTGTGCAAATGTTTAGATCTTAGACATTTCCCTTGGTTGTTCGCTTAACTACCCATAACTTCTTCAAAACAACATCAGAATGACCACATACCACATAACCAGAAAAAAAAAAATCAGAGAACTTTGTTTAGGTCCATGTGAACACTGAAATCAAGGAGGAATTTTACAATTACAGGTTTCCTTTGACAAAGGAACCAAAGGGCCTTCTGCATGCCAAACTGCTTTTACGAGAGCTTGGGTAAGAGCTTGGCCTCGGCGGTGGGTGGTACTTCCACTTGCAGTGGCTCCTAGACACTCTGAACGTCCACACCCTGTTAAGAAAACTGGCTACATACAAAAGCCAACTGCCGCATCTAAGGCCGAGCTGCAAAAACAACGTTTTGAAAAGGTGTCCTGAAAGCATACAGAATGCCTAAACGCGAAGGGGCCTGTGTCAGAAGTTAGATACGCTCAATGACACAGACCTTCGCCTGCCAAGAGCCAGAGCCGAGTGCAGGCCTTCACACTGATGGCAACTGTAGGGCTGCCGTATTTGTCATTGGCCTCCATAAAATAGCATTGTGCTTCTGCTGGGGCTGACCAAGAAATGAAGCAGGAGCTGGTGTCCGTGGAGGAAAGGAGTGAAGTGTAGTTTTGTTCTCACGAGGAAGATATTATTCACAGTTTGCTCCTCTTCTGAAAAATTCTGCCTTTCCCAGACTATGGGAAAGTCTGTCTATGACCCACGTATGAAAACACTTGTGTGCAGAACTCGTCATTATCTCCTGCTCTGCAGGTTTTTACAAGAGCGCTTGTTGCTTATACCTGGCTTGATGGGCAAGCAATTCAAGAAGAGGAAAGCCAGTCTTGGCGGCAAGACACACAGGTGCTGTTGCATTTCTCGGAGCCATGGCCAGCTCAAATTCAGAAACCTGCTGCAAACAGCTAGCTGGTCCACAAGATGGGCTCACATGTTTAAAACTCTGTCCTTACCCCCCCAAAAATCACCTTGGGCATGTATGCTTCAGTACAAAAGCAAACATGGGACACAACAGGCTAAAGATTGGAGACCGAACACCAAGGTCACTTCGCTACAACTTCGAACATTTTTACTTGTTTTTATTCCATGGATTTCCACAAGGTCATACTTTAGGGTAGAGGCTGCCTAAAAGTAATTTTTTACCCTAATGAAGTCTGTTAATGGTTACAACAACCTAGTCCAATTCTATTCTTCACCTGTTTCAAAACCCTGAGTACTTCTTTCAGTTTTGAAAGCTCAAAGACCTAATGTTTATCAATTGACGTATGTTCCAAATTGCTTTGATTGAGAGCGCCAGCCCCTTATATCTATGAACTTTTAGCTGCTTCTTGCCTTCAATCGAGAAGTTGACGTGTTAACCAGAATGGAAGGCAAGAAATAGTCACATTAGGATGTCTGTACCTTTGAGGAAATAAGTCGCAGCTATCATTTATCAAGGGTTACAGTAGGTACCTTGCTAGAGGCTTGAAAACATGATCTCCTCTACTCTGTACAACACTGTCTGATGTAGAATCTCTATTTTCATTTCACATTGGAGGATATTAGGACTTAAAGGAATCAAACAATTTGTCCAGCTTCACTGATATAATAAATCAGAAAGCCAGGAGTTAAATCAGGCAGATTTAACATCCATTACACAACACGCCCTCCCAGGCTCCGAGTTTGTTTGCTCTGAGCAAATATTATACTTAAATATTCCAAAAGCTAAGGAAAATAGCGGTGGAAACTGCTAAAAGGAGAGAAGCAAATGGAAAATTTTGTGACTATTTCTTCACCCACCAACTTTGCTGAGGGACAAATACAATCTGTGAAATCTTTGCAGGGGTGCCGTGTAGTCGTGCCTTCTGGGAGCTAATGCTTTCATTGGAGGCACCTAAGAATGTAATTAAAAATAAGTGCCACAAGAGAAATAGACCCAAAGTATTGTATGTAAGAACACAGAGCAAGAGGGAATTTTATTCCAATTGCTTAACAAACAGCTGGAAAGATTGTTTTACCTATTAATCATTAATATGGCATCAATTTTAATCTCACCAAGAACATTTAATAGTGTTTTCCAAAATTAATGCACTGTATATTAATTTTGAATATTTGACGATTTTCAAGTCAGTGAAAAAAATCTACTTCTGTATTCTGAAATGTTGGTAACAATAAAAATGAGTAAAGTTAAGTTTTTGGAAAACAAACCAATCACATAGATTTATAGGAATTTATCTACTTAACTGGTAAGCTCTTGAGGTGCAGATTTATGTATAGGAATTGTTAATTCAGTCTTCACTTATTACAATAAATGGAGGACAATCAATGTCTACCAGTTGAGGGTTACATAAATTCTGGTACATTCATAAAATGGGCTCATTTGCAACTGTTGAACAGAATACTCATTAAAGGAAATAAACTCTCCATTGTAGATTGTTGAATAAAAAAATACCAGGGGCCGGCACTGTGGCATAGTGGGTAAAGTTGCCGCCTATGGTGCCAGCATCCCATATGGACGCCAGTTCAAGACCTGGCTGCTCCTCTTCTGATCCAGCTCTCTGCTATGCCTGGGAAAGCAGTAGGAGATGGCCCAAGAACTGCACCTGTGTGGGAGACCTGGAAGAATCTCCTGGCTCCTGGCTTCAGATTGGCGCAGTTCCAGCCGTTGCAGCAATCTGGGGAGTGAACCAGCAGATGGAAGACCTCTCTCTCTCTCTCTCTTTCTGCTTCTGTGTAACTCTGAATTTCAAGTAAATAAATAAATCTTTTTTTAAAAAAAGTACCAAAGAGTATGATGTCTTACATGAAAAAATATATATGAAGCTATTTCCAAAAGTTGGAAGAAAAATGGAATTTCAAGTCAATATGAAGGACAGATACTTGTACAGCAGTTAAGATGTCGCTTGGGACGGCAGCATTCCATCCTGCAGTGCCTGGGTTTGCGTCCTGCTCCGCTTCAATTCAGGCTTCCTACTAATGCACATCCCGGGAGACATCTGGTGATGGCTCAGGCATTAGGTCGCTGCCTTCCGTGATGGAGACCTCTACTGAGTTCCAGACTCCTGGCTCTGGCCTGGCCTGGCTTGGCCCATCCTAGTTGTTGCAGGTATTTGGGAATGAACTTTTAGATAGAAAATCTCTCCCTCTCTCTCTCTCTCTGCCTTTCAAATACATAAAAATAGATTACAAATTTTTTAATATAATGTGAGATTGATTAATAGACACTAAGTTATCTCAAGAGTAAAAAATTCGAGGATTCATTTACACGGTAGGTTGATGTAAATAATGTGCTGTATATTTCCTATCTAAACAAAACTAAAAGAATTTTGAGTGTTTTACCATCAAGAAACATTAAATATGGGGCTGGTGCTGTGGCGCAGCAAGTTAATGCCCTGGCCTGAAGCGTCAGCATCCCATATGGGCACTGATTCGAGACTCAGCAGCTCCACTTCCCATCCAGCTCTCTGCTATGGCCTGGGAAAGCAGTAGAGGATGGCCCAAGTCCTTGGGCCCCTGCACCCTCATGGAAGATCTGGAAGAAGCTCCTTGCTGCTGGCTTCGGATCGGCACAGCTCTGGCCATGTGGCCAATTGGGGAGTGAACCAGCAGATAGAAGACCTCTCTCTCCCTTGCTCTCTCTCTCCCTCCCTTCCTCCCTCTCTTCTCTCTGTGTAATTTTGATTTCCAAATAAATAAATAAATCTTAAAAAAAAGATTAAATGTTTGAGGAGATGGATATATTTACACTGATTGAATTTTACACAATGTATATATATATATATATATATATATCCAAGCATCACATGCTACTCCATAAATATGTACAATTTTTATATGTCAAAATATTTAAATTTTAAGAAAAAAGATAAGTATATTTCCATGAACTTTGTTTTTAAGATTTTGTTTATTTAAGAAGTAGAATTACAGACTGAGAGAGGGAAAGGCAGAGAAAAAAGTCTTCCATCCACTGGTTCACTCCCCAAATGGCCACAATGGCAGGAGCTGAGCCCTTCCAAAGTCAGGAGCCAGGAGCTTCTTCCAGGTCTCCCACATAAGTGCAGGGGCCTAAGCACTTGGGTCATTTTCCACTGCTTTCCCGGGGCCATTAGCAGAGAGCTGGATCAGAAGAGGAGGAGCCCAGACACAAACCAGCACCCATATGGGATGCTAAGCAAAGGCTTAGCCCACTACACCACAGCACTGGCCGCTCCACAAGCTTTTTGAAGAACTCTAGTATGTATGTACTAAATGTACACTAAATGCGTGAAGAGAGATCTGGAAAGATGGTTTCCAAAGAGTTAACACTGGTCAGGAAGCAGGATAACTTTTTTTTACCAGAAACCTTTTATTTAAGGTAAACAAATTTCATTCATTTAATAAATACAACTTTTAGGAACATAGTGATTCTTCCCACCTTACCCATACTCCTACCTTCCTTCCTCCTCCCTCTCCTATTCCCATCCTGATTTTTTACTAAGATCTGTTTTTAATTAACTTTGTATACATAAGATTAACTCTATACTAAGTAAAGAAGTCAACAAATAGTATGAAAAAAAAACTGTTCCTCAACAGTCAAGACAAAAGTTGTTCAAAGTCTTCACATCTCAAAGGGTCAATTTCACTTCTATAGTTTACCTTTTAGGTGTTCTACTAGTTACCATAGATCAGGGAGAACATATAGTATTGTCCTTTGGGGACTGGCTTATTTGACTAAGTATGTTGTTTTCCAGTTTCATCCATTTTGTTGCAAACGACAGGATTTCTTCTTTTTATGGCCTAGCATGTGGTCTATTATAGAGAAAGTTCCAGGCACTGGGGAGAGGAATGTATATTCTGTAACTGTAGGATAAAAAAGTTTTGTAGGTATCTTTTGTAGGTATCCATTTGGTCTATAGTATTGATTAACTGTTGTTTCCGTGATAACTTTCTGTCTGGTTGATCTGTCCATTGCTGAAAGTGGGGTATTGAAGTCCCCTATTACTGTTGTATTGAAGTCTATGTTTCCCTTTAGATCCATTAACACTTCTTTTCAATAGCCAGGTGCCCTATAATTGGGTGCATATACGTTTATTATAGTCACTTCTTCCTATTAAGTTGATCCCTTAATCAGTATTAGTGCCCTTCTTTGTCTCTTTCAGCAGCTTTTGTGATAAAGTCTATTTTGCCTGATATTAGGATGGCTACACCAGCTCTATTTTGGTTTCTGTTAGTATTGAATATCTTTTTCCATCCTTTCACTTTCAGGTCTGTGTGTATCTTTGTTGGTGAGATGTGTTTCTTGTAGGCAGCAAATAGATGGATCTTTTTTTAAAGATTTATTTATTATTTGAAATTCAGAGTTACACACAGAGAGAAGGAAAGGCAGAGAGAGAGAGAGAGAGAGAGAGGTCTTCTATCTGATGGTTCACTCCCCCAATTGGCCACAATGGCCAGAGTTGTGCCAGTCCGAAGCCAAGAGCCAGGAGATTCTTCTGGGTCTCCCACACAGGTGCAGGAACCCAAGGACTTGGGCCATCTTCTACTGCTTTCCCAGGCCATAGAAGAGAGCTGGATGGGAAGTGGAACAGCCAGGACTCGAACCAGCACCCACGTGGGATGTTGGCACTACAAGCAACACCTTTACCCACTATGCCATAGCACTGGCCCCAGGTCTTGTTTTTTAATCCATTCAGTCTTTTTTTTATGTTTTATTTATTTATTTATTTGACAGGTAGAGTTACAGACAGTGAGACAGACAGAGCGAAAGGTCTTCCTTCCATTGGTTCACTCCCCAAATGGCTGCTACGGCCAGCACTGAGCTGATCCGAAGCCAGGAGCCAGGTGCTTCCTGCTGGTCTCCCACGCCCTCCACTGCCCTCCCAGGCCACAGGAGAGAGCTGGACTGGAAGAGGAACAGCTGGGACTAGAACCAACGCCCATATGGAATGCTGGTGCCACAGGCAGAGGATTAACAAAGTGAGCCACGGTGCCGGCTGGCCAGTCTATCTTTTAACTGGAGAGTTGAGGCCATTTACATTCAAGGTGACTATTGGTAAGTAACGATTTTGCCCTGCCATTTTTCCATAAGTATTCCTATTGTTACTTTGGATTTCCTTTGTACTTTTACTGGGAGATTTTCTGTCTTCATATTCTTTTATAAAGATGACCATGTTTATGTGTTTCTGTGTTTCTGTGTGTAGCACATCCTTAAGCATCTTTTGTAAGGCTGAATGAGTGGTGACAAGTTCCTTCAATTTCTGTTATGGAAGGTCTTTATTTCATCTTCATTCATAAATGAGAGTTTTGCAGGATACATATTCTGGATTGACAGTTTTTTTCTCTTAAGACTTGGAATATATCTCCCATTCTCTCCTAGCCTGTAGGGTTTCTGATGAAAAACCTGCTGTGACTCTAATTGAAGATCGATCTCTGAAAGTAATCTGACATTTCTGTCACGCACATTATAGAATCTTTTCTTTATGTTTTACTGTAGTGAGTTTGACTACAGTGTGTCATGGTGAAGATCTTTTCTGATCATGTCTATTAATTTTATGTGCTTCCTGTGTTTGGATGTCCCTTTCATTCTCCAAATTAGGGAAATTTTCTGTTATTATTTCACTAAAAAGGCCTTCTAACACATTCCCTATTTCCACACCTTCAGGAACTCCTCTAAGACCTATATGCTGGGTCGCTTGATAGTATCCCATAAATCTCCAACACAGTTTTTTAGTTTTCTAATATCTTCTTTCTTTTGCTCTAACTATAAAATTTCCAGAGATTTGTCTTCTAACTTGGATCTTCTTTCTTCCTATTCACCAAGTCAGTTGTTAAGGTTTTTCACCACAGTTTTTATTTGATCTATTGAATTCTTCATTTCCAATATTTCATTTTGATCTCTTTTTTAAAAGATTGATTTATTTTCTTTGAAAGGCAGAGTTTCAGTGAGCCAGAGACCGAGAGAGAAAGAGAGATAGAGAGAGAGGTCTTCCATGAGCTGGTTCACTCTCCCAGATGGCTGCAATGGCTAGAGCTGAGCCAATCCGAAGCCAGCAGCAAGGAGCTTGTGCCAGGTTTCCCACATGATTTCAGTGGTCCAAGGACTTGGGCCATCCTCCACTGCTTTCCCAGGCCATAGCTGAGAGCTGGATTGGATGTGGAGCAGCTGGAACTGGAACTGGCACCCATATGGGATGCCAGCACTGCAGGTGGAGGCTTTACCCACTACACCACAGCACTGGCCCCTTGATTTATCTTTAAAATCTCAATTTCATTGGAAAATTTTCATATGTTTCATGTATGAATTTCTCTAATTCATGGATTTGCTAATGATTACTTCTAAGTAATCCTTTGATAATTTTTTTTAAATTCTGTTTCTGGCATTTCTTCAATCTCTCATCTTCACATTCTAGTACTGAAGTGTTGTAGTGTTCCTTTGGGGGCATCATGTTGTCTTCCTTATTCTTGTTTCTTGAATTGGTACATCTATTTTTAGGCGTTTGTGGAAATACTTGCTGGTATTTTTTTTTTCCCTTTGATGGCTTTTATATTTAGACTATGCCTCTGTGGCTTAGTTGAGTGTCCACTCTTTCAGTAAATACCCAGAGGCATGAACTGGGTGTAGCCAGAGAATTCTGCTCAGTGCTCCAGGGTGAGGAGAGTGTCCAAGGTGACACCCAAGTTGGGCATGGTAAACCTCTTCTTTTTTTTTTTTAATCAGAGAAGTTTGATCTGCTCTGTTGGCATAGTCTCATGTCCACCCCCTCTCCTCCAAGGAGACCAATGTCTGGGCACTAGCTCCAGTGGGTACAATATGCATCTGTGCTGCCACAAGAACCATACAAAGGATCCCTGCATACCTCAGTGTGAGCACGGATCCCAAAGCAATTACCCTCACCAGGAAATCAGGGAGCCTTGAGTGTATGGAGCCACCCACAGTGACTGTCCAGAGACCAAGCCACACCCTGTGCCCTCCCATGCAGCCACAGTCCTTAGCACACAAGGCTCCCACAGTCATGAGCACCCAGCCCCCTGTCAGTTCTCCCAGCCAGACTCAGGCAACTCCTCTCAGCTGGTTGCTGGGCTCTCAGACACAAGCTGGTGCAGCTGTTACATAAGTCCAAAATGGTGGCTTCCCTCTCTCGGCTAATGACAGGATGCTGGTGCTGGGTGGTCGGGGAGAGAGAAACATGCCCCTGTTTTTTTCCTCTAGGTTGGCAAGGTACACCATCCCCTACAAGGCTCCAAGTCGGACCTATGCCAGGCTCTTCCTGCAATTTTATCACCAGTGGCTTGGGCTGCTGCAGTCTGGTCTCAACTCACTCTCCAAAGCTGGTGCTGAGGCTCTCAGCTGCTGGGGTCCTGAACTGTGCGTGTTCACATCCTCCACATAGATCCACAGTGTCCCTCTAATTTGCATGGAGTTTCCTCTGCCGTTTGCAGAGGAACTAGCTCTTCCCTGAGGTTGCACCCTCTCCACTTTTTCCTAACTATCTTCCCCTAGTCTAGAGCAGCAAGCTCCCTCCCTATTCCGCCATATTGGAATATAACTTACTTTTTAAATACTTTTCTGTATTGCTTGCATCTTCTGTACCAATCTATTATTTTTGTAATCTGGACAGAAAAACAAGAAAACAGCATAAATTTGTTGAGGAAAGGGAACATACTTCCTTTTAGACTTGCATATTATAAAGTGATATATTCCAGAAATAAAATTTCAAAATATATTTCTATTGAATTAGCAGTAACTCACCTTGAACAAAGCATTTTCTTCATCAGATAATAGATTCGAACTTGCTTTGTGCATTTGTCATTGTCAGAAATTCACAACCACCTCAAAGTTTGAGACATGAAGTTAGGCTTGGCTATCTTACTCTTCCATGCAAACCAACAGTCAAAGAGCAAAAGGTTTCCTTTAACACATAATGCATACTCCAGCAAGGAAAATGTCAGTCTTTGCTTTTTATTTAGATCTACCCTAGCGGCAACAAGGAATAAAATATCATTCACTCCTAGGGCTTTTCTATGATGATTCTGCTAACGTTTAACCTGGTTTCATGCCAAAGAGCCCAAGCAGCTGAAAAAAACATGCTGAACTTTTGTTCTCCTTTTCTTCTTTCTTGAGTAGTGATTCTGTGTTTACAAACTAAATACCAAGAAAGTCCAGAAAGCACTCCCAGCTTTGCATGCCTTCTAATACATACTTCTAAACCCAGTTCAACTAAGGACATAGCTATTACAAATTCATTTAATTAAGAATAGAAAGACATGCATCACTGCTCATTGATGGAAGAAACCAATTTGCAAAAGATGCTTGGGATATGATTTCCTCTGCTACAAAATATGACTTCCTCTGCTACAAATACAAAATTAGTTGTATTCTACGGCTCCCATCTACAGTTCTATTATTTGCACTTCCAGGAAGTATGCTCTTGAGGGCTGGAAAGTTGTGCAGTCCTCAATAGTGGATATTTCAGAACAGAATTTATTCCAATTATGGGAGCGAACTGATTAGGTCAGGAGTATGGGTTCTTGCTGCATTCCTGTCATTCCTAAGAGAGCACAATTATCATTTTCTAAAATATGCTTAAATGGATTTGATGTAAACAGTCTCATGCCAGGAGTGGAGATGTCATGAAAATATATACAACTCGGCAACGAGAAGTGGAAAAAAGAGCATCGTGGGGTTGGGGCGGGGGGGGAGGTGAAATGAAAGAAAAAAATTTTTTTTTAATAGAAACTGTAGAAAACAGGGACTTGAGACTTTTCTTATAAGTTAAATTGAGGGGAAATAGCCAGAAAAGGGAAGGCCAGTCTTTATAAGAAAAACTAGAGAGAGGTTTGTGCAACTCATACTTTTATCATGAATTTTCCTAAATCGTCCCAGAGCCGCCTCTCTGGCAACTTGAACCATTCTTACCACCCTTCAAATCAATGATATATCATTCACAATTTCCAAAATAAAGAAAATCCTTAAACCTCATACACATATCTGAGGTTAGAAACCAAATCATTTCCTATAAAAGCATGTAATTTTCATGTTGCCCAGAGTCAAAATGGAAAAAAAAATGTTCTCGGACTCTCAAATATTTCACCCTTTAGTGCAAGTTAAATATATGACTCATTGCAGGAAATTTCTAGAAGTTTCTCCAACAGTAAACCCTCACTTATATTCTGGGATGTAGGAAAGAATGACTTTGTTGAATATCTTGAAAATTAAGTGGAGGGGAAGTGGGTTGTTGAGCAGAACAGTGGACGGGAGCCTGGTGGCCTGGGAGCCGCTTGTCCAGAGCATGAGCTTGATCGCTTCAGACAACCTCTGGACGTCACTTTTTTCAACAGTCTGTCTTCAGAATCAGAGTTAGAACATGAGGGTCAGAATGATCTCATTTTAAATCCCATCCCAGTTACTTACCGAGTGTGGGGAGATCTGAGCAGTTTTCTTTCTTTGTATTTGAGTCTGTCTCATTTTCTAAAATAGGATAAAAGCATCCATTTCATAGAGTCATTCATAATAAAGAAACAGAGCCCACTACTTTATAATATCTTTTGAGTTCAATGATTTTCATTCACTTTTTAAAACTTTTGAATTGCAGTGTAGTTTGCATTCAGTAAAGGAAACAGATGAAACCATTTTTTTTTTTTTTGTATTCACTGCTCAGAGACACAGTATAGAACATTTACAGCACCCAGAATATTCCTGCAGGCCACCTCCAATCACTACCCTTCGAGAGTCGCCATTAATCTGACTTCCACCATTAACACTACTCTGAAGTATTTTTAAATTATATGACAAGGAAATGACAGTATATCTGTTCCAAGGAATAAAAAAATCAGTAGTTGAACTAAGTAGAGTTGTATAATAATTCCGTATTATATGTGGGATATACATTTCAAGACCCCCAGTGGGGGATATGTTCCACACCTCCAGTAATGCCTCAAACTGTGGATGGTTCTGAACTTATAGGCAAACATGGTGATAGCTTGACATTGGACCTGATAACTATGATTGACTACTAAGTGACTAAAGGGTGGGGAACACATAGCATGGATCACTATTAAAGGGATGAGTCACATTCCCAGGGAAGGATGGGGCAAGCTAGCATGAGAGTTATTCCCTGCCTGCAACTTAAGACTTCCAACTTTATTTCTGGAGTTTTCCATTCAATATTTTTGGACCCTAGTTGACTGCAGGTAATTGAAATTAAAAAAAAAAAAGCAATAAGGGAGAGACTGCTGTATACACTAACGCGGAAAATTCCTGATAAATTGTTCTGTGTTACTGATGTAATTGAGAATCAATGACAGAAATGATAATAGAGAGATGGGAAAGGGAAAGAAGAGGAAGAAGAATATCGTAGGTACAGCTCTTTGTCTTTGAGTCAAAGGGGTCCTCACTTGGCAAAGGAAGAAAATAAATTGAAGTCCATCTCCGGCCACCAAAACTAGAATCCCAGTGGGAAGCGCTGAGGGACCACCTGCTTCCTCTCCCCATCCTGAGCTGAAACTCCTCCTCCTGATCCACGAGGGCCCCACCGTCCCTACCTGCAGCCAGAGAGCTGCAATGAAAGGCAGGGAGCCCTGTGGCTTCAGATTATTACAGCCTTGCCGTGCAATCATATGGATGCCAGCTCTGTAGTCTATCCTAAAAGCCATAATCAGAGGTGGTCTCCGCGGATATGCAGTGGGTGAGTGCAGCTTCAGAGAGCCGGGTGACTTTACCTGGCAACCGGCCAAAACCAGGCAAAGGGAGCAAGGCCTGCTCTCAGAAATTTCTGTCCCTACTAAATTTGCCTGTATATCTTCGAACTAATTTTTATTATTTATTGTTATTATTTCAAAGAGTAATAGGCTTGTTTTCCAAATAATATAAAAGCTGATATTTGAGTATCAACTCCATTCTTCCTTTGTGGGTAAACGTCAATGGGTGGGCAAGTGGTGGCTGTACTTTAACCCTCTTTTTTGAAGGATTTATTTTATTTATTTGAAAGGCAGAGTTACAGAGCGAGAGGGAGAAAGTGACCTTCCATCTGCTGATTCACTCCCCAAATGGCCACAATGGCTGGGGCTGGGCCTGGCTGAAGCCAGGATCCTGGAACTTGATCTCCGTCTCCCACATTGGTGTCAGGGGCCCAAGTACTTGGGCCGCCTTCCTCTGCTTTCCCAGGTGCATTAGCAGGGAGCCGTGGAGCAGCAAGGACTTGAACTGGTGCACATCTGGGAAGCTGGCATCACAGGCAGCGGTTTAACCTCTGTGCCACTATGAGGGCCCCATACTTTTTCTTTCTCAGGTACCAGCATGAGCCTTGAGACATCCTTGTCCCCAGTTCCCGCAGTCCAGAGCCTTCCCTTCTCCAGGGTGATGCAAGCAGCTTCCTTTGCTGTGCTCCCCTTACGTGTGGGGATGGGAAACAACCAATGATTTCTTACAGTGACCCTTCAGATCAGCTGGGCCTATATTCGCTAAGCTAAATGACCCCACATCTTTTTGGCCCTTCTTCACCGTCCTTCTTTTCCAAGCCATAATTACATTTCTGCTCTTCTCTGGAGCTCTGCCAGCTCCCCACATATTCCTTAAAGGGGAGACACAAAGTAGCCACGGCTGGGGTGAGACCAGTGCGGGGAAAAGCTGACAGACCACTTCCTGCCGCTTGCCTTCTGTATGTCCCACGACTTTATTAGCTTTAGAAATACACGGCCCTTACTGAACTAATTCTATCATGGCTGCCGGGTCCAAGTTGAAGTGCAGCTTTCCCCACCTTGTGTCTCAGCATGTTGATGTTGTCCCGTCGCCTTTTTTGCGCTTATGCTTTTGAGCTTTTCGTCTAATTCAAGATGTCTTACTTACCCGATGCATTGTCTGGGGCTCTTCATATTTCATCCCTCCTTTCTCTGCTTTCTCCCAGAAGTTTCACCATGGCGGGATGCGCCCTCCCAGAAGCCACTCCACCCATCAAGGGTACTGACACGCTCCCTGTCGCCCCACACCAGCCACAAGGCGAGTGTTGCGGACACTACGGTGAGAACCACCATGGTTTATTGGGAAGATAGTGCTGGGAAATGTGACGTCCTTTTATTATTTCTCACAGCAGCCATGGGAGCCATAATAATAGGATCTTCTTATTCCCATTTTATTAAAATCCTGAGATTAAATAATTTTATTTTATTATTTTTTTTTTTTTTTTTTGACAGGCAGAGTGGACAGTGAGAGAGAGAAACAGAGAGAAAGGTCTTCCTTTACCGTTGGTTCACCCTCCAATGGCCGCCGCGGCTGGCGCGCTGTGGCCGGCGCACCGCGCTGATCCGAAAGTAGGAGCCAGGTGCTTCTCGTGGTCTCCCATGGGGTGCAGGGCCCAAGCACTTGGGCCATCCTCCACTGCACTCCCTGACCACAGCAGAGAGCTGGCCTGGAAGAGGGGCAACCGGGACAGAATCCGGCGCCCCGTCCGGGACTAGAACCCGGTGTGCCGGCGCCGCAAGGGAGATTAAATAATTTGCCAGTGGTCACCGAGCAAGTGCGAGATTCAAACACGAGTGTATCTGCCTACAGAGCGTCCTGTCCACACTGCCCTGAAACCAGTGCTCACTAGCATTTGCGTGTCACCACCGCGCACGTGTGACTGTGGGGCTTCCCTGTGGCTTACCTCCTCAGCCCACGACAATCGTGGCTGCCTGGCAGACTTGGGAAAGGAAACAAAGGGAAGAAAAGAAAGAGTAAAAGCAAAAGAGAATAGCGGAGAGAAGGCAAACAGGAAGGCAAGGAAAATGAGGCGTGGTTGAAGGTCAAGGTCACGGTAATGAGTTTTTCAAGATCCCTGTTCTTCCTGATTGGAAAAGTAATAATGTACCACAGCAACAAATTATTGTGCGGTCCTGACAGAATGTAGCACACGTCTCCTACATTCTCCTGGACGCGAAGCAACAATTATCCAACGGTGGACAGGAGAAATACGGTCAGAGAAAATCCCCTAATGAGGTGTATTTGTTTAATTGGTAGTGCTTCCCCTCTTTTTTTTTTTGACAGGCAGAGTAGACAGTGAGAGAGAGAGACAGAGAGAAAGGTCTTCCTTTGCTGTTGGTTCACCCTCCAATGGCCGCCAGAGCCGGCGCGCTGCGGCCCGCGCACCGCGCTGATCCGATGGCAGGAGCCAGGAGCCAGGTGCTTCTCCTGGTCTCCCATGGGGTGCAGAGCCCAAGCACCTGGGCCATCCTCCACTGCACTCCCTGGCCACAGCAGAGAGCTGGCCTGGAAGAGGGGCAACCGGGACAGAATCCGGCGCCCCAACCGGGACTAGAACCCGGCGTGCCGGCGCTGCTAGGCGGAGGATTAGCCTAGTGAGCCGCGGCGCCGGCCAGTGCTTCCCCTCTTAATTTACCCCCACATTGATGATCGTATGGTGACGGAGCTGCAGGTGCACGTAGACACCTAGAAAAAGGACTGGAAGGTCCCACAGAACTGCTGCCGGAGGGGTGGGGGTGAGGGGGGCGTGGTGCGGCTCTCAATACCATTTGTGTCTTTTAATGCAAGATGTTTGTCCACCACATGAGATTAGCATATTTAAAAGCAAAAAAAGGAGGGGTCGTTTTCAATATTTCATGGGCCCAAAACCTAGCAATAAAACCTTGAAAGAAACATGGTTTAAACAGGAAAAAAATACTCTCCCATCTGTGGACAAAGTATTAAGGAAAATACCATAAAATAAAATTTAATAAGAAATGTGCATTTAGAGAAGGTTGGCTTTTAAAAATTGATTCTCTGAAATCAATTTTTAAAACTCTTAAGCAGAAATGGAATGTTCAGTTCTCAATCAATATCAGTCCTACAAACCCAATATTATTAGGAAGAGTGACCCAAATGTTAAACTTTTCCTCAAGGATTAGATGAACTTTCTGTACTGTTAAAAAAATGTCCTACTTTTACAATTCTGACTAAAGCTAGGCCCATACTAAATCAAATAAGGACTACTTGAGATTTTTAAAACTTGCGTTATGAGTTTTCTAATAACCTTAACCTTACAGATCTCAGTAACATTTTTAGAGGCACTTGAGACATTTATCCATGTCTATTTAGATGTTGACAGCTAGAGAAATTTATTATGTAGCTGCTCTGATTGACATGTTCATCTCATGGAATAAAGACATTTGTTGAACTTTCTAAACAAAATGGTTTCAAGATTTCTCAATAGTCTTTTTAAGGCGGCTTGTCTCTGTAATCTGCTTGCATGCAGAAATAAATCCATCTCAATCAGTGCCTGGCCAAAGTTTAAACTTAAAAATAGACTCAACAGTTAATCAATAGGTTGATCTGCTGATGCAGTAGGGGATGGCTAGGCCTGAGCAGAGGCCATTCTGCTAAAACAGTAAACAACCTCTTCTGATGTAATTCAGCATAAAGAATCCAGCCTAAAATAAAAGCTCATCACACAGATTTGGTTTTATGCAGGTCCTCAAGAAATGTTTGCTGAAACTGATGTTGGATCAAATACGTGTGTATTAAGTTCCCCTGTTGCGTGATGTGATGTCCACACAAAAATAGGTCACGTCTACAGTTAAGCTATTCTCTGTTTGTCTGCCACAGAATTTCTTTAACACCACGATGTTTTTTATTAGGTAGTGTAAAAAAAAAGTGAACATTATAAATCTAAAGCCCAAACCAAAATTAATATTCTCTGAGTTAATAGCTAATCTTTGTTCAGGGAAGTGTAATAATGAGAAAGAACTATAAATTGTTCTCTGCAATCTATAAGGAATTACCTTGATTTAAGCATGATCTAATTAGGCCACCTTCTGGGTGATCCTGCATTGGGCTTTTAATTTGTAAGAACAAGTTTTAAAAGAAATTTTAACAGCAAACAACTACTCTAGGCTTTTTTCTTACAAAGCTACATGAGTTTGTATCATCTACAAGCTCAGAATACTTGGGAATCATTCACAATAGCTTTCAGAAAAATATGGAGTCAGTTTGAGTTCACAAGTTTTCTTCATCTCATGGTGACTAACGCATGCCAATTAAACACAAAGGATTGAACATCAAGTTAGCCCCAAACCTCCCATTTTGAAAGTAAATGCATCCTAAAACCACTGAGCCCAGGCCAGCAAGGCCAGGTGGGTAGCATCATTACCATCGCCACAAAGCGGCAGCTAGGAAGACCTGGATTTCCTTCCTGCCTCTGCTGGAATGTGGCGAGCAGTCGTGGGAATTGCTTCGCTTCATTTTTCATTTATTTGGAAGGCAGAGACAAAGAGAGAAAGATATTTCCATCTGCTGGTTCGCTCCCCAAATGTCTGCAACAGCTAGGGCGAGGCCAGGAGAAGCCAGGAGCCCAGAATCCGATCTGCGACACTACACGGGTGGCAGGAACACAACCACGTGAGCTGTCAGCTGCAGCCTCCCACACTGTGCATTAGCAGGAAGTTACAGTCGGGAGTGGAGCCAGAATTCGAACCCAGGCACTCTGAGATGGAGTCTCAAGCAGCATCTTAACCTCTGTGCCAAACACCTGTCCCACTGGAGAAGAATATTTTCACAGTGCTTGTGCCTCATCTTCATCCACTTCTTTGCTCACAAGTCTCCTTAGATGCCTCTGTACAAGCATAATATTTGATGAGGCAGGGTGGTATCTACAGTCTCAGCCTGGGTTCCAACCCTATCACAATGGCAAAGGGAGGAGGAGGAGGAGGGACCAATGCTTTGAGCTCCAAGTTGTTGAAAGGCCGTGTGGAGCATGGCTGAAGGCCAGTGCCTTGGAGCCAAACTACCTGCGTTTGGAGCCCAGCTCTGACTTTTCTACCCAGGTAATACTGAGCAAAATTTTCCACCACCTTGAGTGAAATTGAACCTTAATTTCCCTTTCTGACAAAGAGTAATATTTGATAACATCAACCTCAAGATGCTGCTGCAAACATTAATTAATGCATATACTGCACTTACCAACAGTAGCTGGCACACAGAGAGCATGCGTTTAACGTTAGCCATTCCTCATTATAACTCGGTGTCCAGCTGTCACTTTCAAGAGTTTAGATGGTTTAACCCTTGGGCTTACTACGTCGATTTCCACCTCAAGTCTCTCCTTCCTCTGCACCACCTTGCAGAGCCAAGTTCAGCTTTTCAAAAAGTCTCTTTCATCATTTCACTTTCCCGCTCAAAACTTTCAGTGGTCTCCTACTTCCAAACTCCTCAGTCTAGCCTGAAAAACTCCTTCTCCAGTGGTTCTAAGCTATTATTCCAATCTTCCAATTACCCTCCTGAAACAGTTTTCCATTTCACTTACCATGCACACGCTACTAGATATGGCGTAAGTGATTAGGAACTGTTTGCTAGTGTTGTTTTTTGCTCTGGCAGCCTGGAGTATGGAAGTCTGTGTCTGACTGGGGCGGAGGATCCTGTAAGTGTGGTCTAGCCAGAGGAAAGGCTTGCACAGAATTCCCAGGCTGGGAGCAGCAGTGTGACGTAGCTGGTTAAGCCACTGCCTACGACATCAGTGCCGGTTAGAGTCCCGGCTGCTCCACTTCAGATCCAGCTCCCTGCTAATGTGCCTGGAAAAGCAGCAGCAGATGACTCAAGTGCATGGGCCCCTGCCACCCATGTCGGAGACCCAGATAAAGCTCCTGGCTCCTGCCTTTGGCCTGGCCCAGACCGGCTGGTGCAGCCATTTGCAGGCTCCCTCCCTCTCTCCAACTCTGACTTTCAAATAAATAAATAAATCTTAAAAAAAAAAAAAATCCAACCTGGTCCCAGCAGATCCTGAAAAACTCACTAGCACTAACAGAGTTAAGCCAAATCTGTGGCATGGATTGGCCACTGTGTTTCTTCTTAGATGTTCTCATATATATATATACTGTGTATTAAGGCTGTTTTTTTTTTTAAATAATATCTTGTTGAGTTTAGAGAGAGCGTCTAAGGTGAGAGGTCTAAAAATAAGGCTTGAGCCCTAAAGGATTTTTAAAACACAGTAGTCATGTACTTGGATAAATGCTATCCCAGCTGTAAATCTTAGCCATGCAAATTTTTTCCTATTGTGGCATCTACTTTAAGAGGAATTTATTCTGATTTATTTATACAAAGCAACAAAGTAATCTATCCTTTTGATCAGCAAAAACTTCCGGCCTCATTCACAAAGCTGACTTAAAACTCTCTGTTATGATGGTTTGCTTCCTTTATGGTGCCACTGGGGCCTGGGGAGGACGTGGCAGGGAGCCTAGCAGGCCTGGGTTTGGGGAGAGGCGCAAAGCGCTGGGCTGATAACCCCCAGGGTGGGGCCGGGCTGCAGGGGGCCTCTCCCTGTGTTTATCCCTTGCCATTCATGGGGGAAGCCAAGGGAAGCCCTCTAGACAACTTCCAAGATGAACATCTTCCTCCCAAGAGCGTGTCCTTCATTTCAAGACAATAGGAAAAGGACAAGAAGAAAATCTACATAATTTTTGATCATGACAAAGTTTGCAAGATAGTTTCCGTTGTATAAGGCACTTTTGGACACCCCTCCCCCCACCCCGTTTTTTCTTTCCTCGAATTCGGCCTTCAAGAGAAGGACTTTTCTACTATTATTTACTTACATATGTATTTTTATTTGAAGGGCAGAGAGATAGATAGAGAGACACAGGGAGAGTTTCCATCTACTGGTTCTTTTCCTGGATGACTGCAACAGTTGGGACTGGGGCTGGGCCAGGCTGAAGTCCAGAGCCAAGTACTTAATCTGGGACTCCCATGTGGGTGGCAGGGACCCAAGTACTTTGGCCATCACCTGCTGCCTCCCAGGATGCACATTAACAGGAAATTGGATTGAAAGTACAGCCAGGACAAAAACAGACACTCTGATATGGAATGCGTGCAGCCCAAGTGGCATCTTAACCACTGAGCCAAACACTTGTCCCTGTAAACTACTTCTGACAAGTAAATATAGCCCAAAACTCAGACCTTTAATTTTAAGCTCTTACAAGATAGCAGGCACAAATTTGTAGCCCTCAATCAAAATACAGCTTGCAGTATATTTTGTTTGGTCAGCCTAGTATTCTTACTTTTTTTATTTAAACACATTTACACTGGATATGTGCTCTGCAATTTGACAGAGTCCCCACTGTTCCCTTTTGTCTTGTACCCCGTCACATTTACACCATCATCTCGTAGCTCTTCATACTTAGACTATCCACCTGGACACATTTGAGTTTGCAATTCCTACTGTAGAGTTTGCCTCTATGTCTACCAGGCTTCTGAGAGATGGACTCTGGTGATACATCTTAGCACACATATGTTCCTCTCCCTTCTACCTTTGCACATCATTATCTTCAAGATTCCATCAAGTTTATGCAAAGGAACGTCAAAAAGTCTGTGGGGAAATGTAATTGAAAGATACTACCCATTTCCTGTCAACTTTTTGAAGACTTGCCCTCATACTCGGCTCCTTTTGGACACAAGCCCCTGGAGATTTTTGTTTTTGTGCTCACCCAATGAGAAGGGCCAGATCTCACCTCATACTCCAACCCCAGCTGGCTCAATCATCGCTTTAACCAAAAGCTCAACGAGGGTTGAAGGCAGATGGGACTTCTGGATGTTGACTTCTGGAGGTCATGCAGAAAAGTCTGGCCTTGCAATTTGCCATCCACAGCTTTTGGCTTTGCAAGATTTTAATTAAGAAGAAGTCCTTATCTTCTAACAGGAAGTGGAGAGGGCGGGAAGCTGGGATTTTAGTTGTTCGGAACCTGCAGCCTGTCCTGAACCCTTTCCACCTGCCTTGCCTGGGTCTCCAAGAGAATGAGGCCGTTAGTGCTCCTGGCCACGCCAGAACAGTTCGTGTTATGTAAAATGCCCGTGCATTCCATTTCTCAATCTTGAAAGGGGCCGGAGGACAGAGTCCAGAGTCAGCCTTTGACATAAACAGGCCTCATCCAGTAAGTGGCCAGAGGGAAATGTTGGCAACATGTAATTAGCCAGCCGGTCATCCTCTATTTAAATCCACCCACCACTAAATGCCAAGTTTTGAAGGATTCAATATTTTAGCATGCCAGGCATAGCTCAAAACCAGATTTTTTAAATCTGTTTTCATGCTGCCTCCTTCCCCTCAGCCAGTTTCTTGTACAAATGCAAGGTCAAGTAAGTTAATACCTCGAATAAAAGGGTGCTGAAGTGTTCGGTTGAAGCCAATCATGAAGTCGCTATAAACTTTTCCTGAACTCTTGCTCAAGAGGAAAACATCTTGGATCTGAAATATCTTGGAGGCTGGAATGCCCTGAGTCCATATCACAATCTAGTCCAGCTCCTTCAGTAGGACACATAGTTTTCCTTTTGGCCTGGGTTACAAAAGATATGCTTGGTTATCAAAACATACCCGTGGCATGCATGGAATATCTGGAGACCATCGCAGCACTTGACAAGGCCCAGCTAGGCCTTTGCAAATCCCGACCTCCTCCTGTTCAGGAGCCTGGAAGCATTCTTCCCTTGGATTTTGATGCCTCCATATCCGAGGTCTCCCCCATCTGTGGGGTCAGGCTGCCTGCATGCTGCCTTCTCCTTGGCCTACAACTTGCTTACTTCACTGGACACAACTCAAATGACACGCTCCTAATCAAAGCAACAGCATTTCAACTCATTAATTTTTCCTTAGCCCCTCTGATATGCAAGTCTGAAAATCGTCATCAGCTTGGATAAATAATTTATAGTAAGAGATTACAAACATAAGAGTTGAAGTCTCTTCCCAAAGAAATGGGAAGGTTCTGTCATACTTTGACAATAAGCAGTGGACAGTTTTCGCGCGATTTCAGGAAAAATTATTCTCACAAAAGAATAGTGTATGGGAACTGTTCCACCTTAGGGCACTCATTTACTGAGATAATTTCCAATTTGTTACTATTAATTACTCTTTCTAATGAGTAATAAATGCTTTAAAAATTCTAGTTTCAAAGAAAAATGATAGCATGTCTTCTTTCACTCTTCAACCCCAGGGCCATATTTCACATATAAAATTTGCCATATAGCCACTTATCTGAATTGGATCTCTGCCAAACATTCTACCAATTCTTCTGGGCTTTCTTTGTCAGATGCTTAATGACCATTAGGACAATCGTGTAGTTCAGTTTGTTTCTCAACAATCCTTTTATACGTAGAACCAACACATATTTATTTTTACACTCCCTAAGAGAAAAATCCTTACCTTTCTTTCCTACCTGCTTCATTTGACATCCAACCCCTGATATATATGTATTTGGAATTAGTTGCAGGCTGTGAACCAATGACCACCAAAAATGCAGTTGTTAAACATGCTAGGATGGCTGGCGCCGTGGCTCACTAGGCTAATCCTCCGCCTGCGGTGCCGGCACTCCGGGTTCTAGTCCCGGTTGGGGTGCCGGTTCTGTCCCGGTTGCTCCTCTTCCAGTCCAGCTCTCTGCTGTGGCCCGAGAGTGCAGTGGAGGATGGCCCAAGTGCTTTGGCCCTTCACCCCATGGGAGACCAGGAGAAGCACCTGGCTCCTAGCTTCAGATCAGCGCAGCACCGGCCATGGCAGCCATTTGGGGGGTGAACCAATGGAAGGAAGACCTCTATCTCTGTCTCTCTCACTGTCTAACTCTGCCTGTCAAAAAAAAAAAAAAAAAAAAAAAAAAAAAAAAAAAAAAAAAACCACTAGGACAAGAAAGAAAGAAAATATTTGATAGCCTAGCCTTTGGCAAACGGTTCTTCTTCTCCGCTCAGATTCCTGTCTCCCCATGCCTGGCACCAGGGCTCAGTTTCTGAGATGCAGTTTCTTCCCTTCCTGTTTTCAGTGTCTACCTGCTTCGTTCGCCGCATCCCTGCCCAGCTGTACCTCACGTACCCCAGGTTGAAACAATCACCTGTTCCCGCCCGCGGAGGGCTGATTCCTTCTCAAATGGCCTCCCTGCCAGTCATTCTATTATGCAGGGTGATCAGCCTGCTGTTGCCACCTACTCAGGATGTAGACCATACTACATAGCATCTATCAATAACTCTAGTTTCTGTAGTGGGTTTGGGTGAATTGTGTCCCCCCAAAAAGACATGTGTACCTCTTAGCCTTGGTACCTGCAGATGAGACTTATTTGGAAATAAGGTCTTTGTGGGTGTAGTCAAGCTAAGATAAGGTGAACCTGGATCTGGGTGGGCCCCAAATCCAACACAGCAAGTGTGCTTATAAGAGGAGGAGAATGTGGATAGACATGGAGGAAGAATGCCACGTGAAGAGAGAAGGTCTGGTGGTACAGCTGCAGGTCAAGCAACGCTCAGCATTGCTGACAACCAGCAGAAGCTGAGAGAAGCCTCTCCCTTGGAACCTTCCAGAAGGAACCCACCTTTACCGATACGTTGATTTTGGACTGCTAGCATCCAGAATTGTGACTGAATAAGTTTTTATTAAGCCATACAGAATCACAAGTGTTAACACAATGCCATTTTTTTCTTTGTAGGCACTCTTACCCTTTGAAACACAAAAGGTTTTAAATCCAGATTCATTTTTTCAAGTTTTTTTTTTTACATACATAGTAGTATGTTGACTGGGTGCTTATTTATTTTTACCTCCTTGAAAGGCAGAGAAATAGAGACATAAAGATCTTCCATCCATTGATTCACTCCCCAGTTGCCTGCAACAGCTGAGATTGGACCATGCCAAAACCATGAGCCCGGAACCAGACCCAGCCTCCCACATGGATGGCAGGGACTCAAGCAGTTGTCCCACAGTCTCGGTTTGGGGTATGGTTCCAGGATCCTCTGTGGCCACCGAAACCCATGGATGCTCAAATCTCTTAGATAAAAATAGCGCAGTGTTTGTCTACAACCCAGGCACATCCTCCAGCGTGCCTGAAATCACCCCTATGTTACTTATAATACCCAATACAATATAAATGCTGGGTGAATAGTTGCTATGCTGTATTAGCAGGGAATAACAAGAAAAAATATCTGCACATGTTCAACACAGACACTTCAAAAATATTTCAATCCAAGGTTGGTTGAACCCGTGAATGTGAAATCTGTGGCTACAGAGAGCTGGCTAGAACTTGTTTGGGTGGCAATTAAAACAATTTCTCTCACACTTCGGGAGAATGACTCAGCTCCCTTACACATTTATTCGGCCCTGCTATCTGCCAGGGGCTCTGCTCGGTGTTGGGACGAGCACTGAAATAAAGTACAGTCTCTCTGCTTGGACGCTCTTGCAACCTCTCTGTGGAGTGACGTCATGCAACACGCCCAGGGAAGGGGCCTGCACAGGGTCCCCAGGGTGCAGGAGGCCACTTGCTCCAGCTTGGGGTTCTGAGAGGAGCTAGCCCCTGGGGGAAGTCTTGACAGACTCGGTCCCGGGAGGAGCTCTGCAGGCTGGGAAAACAGCCACGGCGTCTCTTCTCCACACCCTTCCCTAAAAGCACCCGCAGCACCAGGGTCCTGCACAGAATGAAATCGAGTCAGAGTGCATCGGGATCTCCTCCACGAACTGTTCCCCAGCCTGGGCTTTCTTGCCAGTTTGGCTTCAGGGAAGAAGAAAAATACTAAGTCAGTTTCTCCGGGGGCTTGAATTCTGTGGGTTGGGAATATGGTTTTTTTCCCTTTTTTGTCATTATATTTAGAGCTCACAGATTTCCAACCGTTAATGCAATGTCATTTTTCTTTGTAGATATCTTTGCCCTCTGAAACACAAAATGTTTTAAATCCAGATTCCTTGTCTCATCATTGGTTTTTCCCTCTACAATGTCATTTTGATGGTATGCTTATTTATTTTTGTTTATTTGAAAGACAGAGAGAGATTGATCTTCTATCCATTAATTCACTCCACAAATGCCTGCATCAGCTGGGGATGAGCTGGGGTGAAACCGTGAGCCCAGAACTCAGCCCTGGTTTCCCACATGAGTGGCAGAGACTCAACCACTTAAACATCACTGCTGCCTCCAAAGGTGTGCATGAGCTGGATCAGAAGCAGAGAAGTCCAACTTTTTTTTTTTTAAGATTGATTTATTTGAGAGGCAGAGTTACAGACAGTCAGATTGGTCTTCCGTCTGCTGGTTCACTCCCCAAATGCTCACAATGGCTGGAGCTGCACCAATCCGAAGCCAGAAAAGCTCCTTCCGGATCTCCCATGTGGGTGCAGGGGCCCAAACACTTGGGCCATCCTCCACTGCTTTCCCAGGCTATTAGCAGAGAGCTGGATCAGAAGAGGAACAGCTGGGACGTGAACCAGTGCCCATATGGGATGCCGGCACCGCAGGCAGAGGCTTAACCTGTTACACCACAGCGCAGGTGCAAGTAGTCAGATCTTAAAGTAAGATGTTCAGTAGGAATTTGGCCCAATAGTTAGGGTTCTGCTTGGTATGCCTGCATACCCTATCAGGGTGACTGAGTTCAAGTACAGGCTTCTGGCTTAGCCTGGACCAGCTTCAGCTGTTGCTGGTGTTGGCAGAGTAAACCAGGGATGGAAAATGGATCTGTGTGAGTGTATGTGAGTGTGTGTGTGTGTGTGTGTGTCCCCTCCCTCTCTCTGTGTCTCTGCCTTTCAAATAAACAAAAATACATAAATAAAATTTGAGAAAATGTAAGCTCTTTCAGAAAGAATTTATTGGGTCCTTCCTGTGACATGTAATACATATAAAATGGAAAAATAACTAAAAAGAAAAGCGATGCACAGATAATTTGGAAAACAGAGACAATAGATGCTTTTTAAAAAAAAATTTAAGGATTATTTTATTATTTTAAAGGCAGAGTTAGAGAGAGGGGGAAACATAGATCTTCCATCCACTGGTTCACTCCCCAGGTGGCCACACCTGGGACTGTGCCAGGCCGAAACCAGGAGTCTGGAGCTTCTTCCAGGTCCCTCATGTGAGGACAGGGGCCCAAGCACTTGGGCCATCTGCTGCTGCTTTCCCAGGCACCTTAACAGAGAGTTGGAGCAGAAGCGAAACAGCTGGGTTTCGAACCAGTGCCCACATGAGATGCTAGTGTTGCAGGCAGCAGTCTAACCTGCTATACCACAACACCAGCCCCTACATTTTTAAAAATTCAAAGCCTCTCTCACCAGCCAAAGGCTATCACTGTATTAACATTTTGATGGATTTCCTTCTATATATTCATGCATAGTTTTCATTTTGTTTCCTTATGTGCCCTGCATTTTTCACACCGCATTATAGCATAAACATCATCTCAGGCCTTTAGAAACTCTTTATATACATAATTTTAATGGCTATAAAATATCCGGTTGCATCGATGCCTGTAGTTTACTCAACCAGGCCTTGGGTTATTTGGGTTATGTCATCATTTTTAAAATAGCCTTCAAATAAACTTAAGTGAAAATTTAAACTAGTTTCATCATTGACAGTTGTCAATATAAGGTCCATGTATTTTTAAAAATTTATTTGATTTAAAAGGCAGAGTTGCAGAGAAAGCGCGAGTGAGAACTTCAGTGCACTGGTTCACCACCCAGGTGGCCACCTCAGCCAAGCCAAAGCCAGGAGCCAGGAACTTCTGCAGCACCTCCCATGTGGGTGGCAGAGGCCCAAGCACTTGGGCCATTTTCTGCTGCTTTTCCTAGGCCATTAGCAGGGAACTGGATCAGAAGTAGAGCAGCCAGGACTCAAACTGGTGCCCATATGGGATGCCAGCATTGCAGGCAGCGGCTTACTCGCTACACCACCATGCTGTCTACAATACAAGGTCCATTTGATCATCAGAAAGTTAGATGTAAAACAAAACAAAACACAAACACAAAGGCTTTGACAATATCAGCAGTTCACATATACATATACACACACTTCCCCTTCATTGGCCTGTGGCTGCCTATTCATTTTCCCACCTTATATCCTACTTACCTGGTCAAGCTAGGTGTCAAGAACTAAGAACTCTGGGGCTCAGCCCCCCTTGTTGAGCTGAGTATTAGCCACATCTCCCTGTCATTCCAGCCAGGACAAGTGCTTCAATAATGGCCCCAGCTCCCAGTGTCCTGACAATTCACTTCCTTGTAGGGCCCCCTCTAGTTTGTTTTGCTACTGATCTGGTCCAGGATCCTGGCAAAGTCTGAATTCTCCCTAAATCATCATTGTCACCTCACGTCTCAATGTTCTGTAATAAACACCTGCCTCATACAAGCACCCTAGCCAGAGTGACATGCACACACACACACACACACACACACAGTCATACAAGTGCATTTCTGTATCAGCTCCTATGTTTTGCTTCTTTTGTACTGTCTCAGTCCGTTTACACTGCTATAACAAAATAGACTAGCTAATTTGTAGACCACAGAAATTTCTTTCTCATAGTTCTAGGGGCTAAGAAATACAGGACAGGCACTAGGAGGTTTGGTGTCTGGTGTGGGCCCAGTCTGCTTCCAACATGGCGCCATTTTGAAGCGTCCTTATATGGCAGAAGAGATGGAGGGTCAAAGCTGTTCTCCATATCCTTGTTTTTAAGGACATTAACCCCTCGGGCTCATGGCCTGATCATTTCCTGAAAGCCCGCTGTTAATGCCATCACCTTGGAGTTTAAATTCCAATGTAAGAATTCATTGTAAGAATTCCTTCGATCCACAGTGATAACCTTATCTACTGCCAATGTCCTCTGATGCCCTGGCCCTGCCCTGAATCTCACCTGATCCCTGTTATTTCCCTGTACTCTTGTTGAGTGTCACCTCTCTGTGGAGTAACCAGCTTCTTCCTGAATCACGGAGGCTGGATACTTCTATACCCTGTGGGTAAAACACCCTACTCTCCCAGCTCAAATTTTGCTACTGGGGAGGCCCACCCACCTGCCTTTTCCAACATGACCCAGTGTCCATCTTGCCACCATAAGCAATGCTGGCAGAAGTTCTAGGCTCCTACCCTCCATTCTCTTTCTCTGTGAATGAGAAAGATTGCACAAGCACCACTTCAAAAAACACTTTGATACCAGTCCTAGATATGTGTCCAAAAAATCTGAAGACAACATTTGTTTCATAACTTGTTTGGCAGCAAAACCTGACTGTGCTAGTTTCCAGTGATTGCTGCAAACTTTGTGACTTAAAATGATAGAAATGCATGCTGTTATAGTCCTGCAGGCCGGAAGTCCAAAATCAGTTTCACAATGCCCTTAACTCTTGAGGCTGTAGAGGAGAATCCAGCCCGTACCTCCTCCAGCTTCTGCTGGCTACCAGCATTCCTTGACTTGGGGCCACGTCACTCCAGTCTATGTCTGTGGTCACATTGCTTTTTCCTCTTCTTTATATGTCAAATCTCTACCTGCTGTAAGAATATATGCAATATAGCCCAGGTTATCATCTGGGATAACCTCACCTGTCAACCTCCTTAACTCAATCACATCTGCAAAGACCACCTGTCGCTCCCCGTCTTCGTGGGGGAACGACACTAAACCCTGCCTAGGCTTCATATCCGAGTCACGGCACCATTATGTCGCTCCCCGTCTTCGTGGGGGAACGACACTAAACCCTGCCTAGGCTTCATATCCGAGTCACGGCACCATTATGTCGCTCCCCCTCTTCGTGGAGGAGCAACACAGGACCCTGCGCTGTTCTTTCAGTCTGCTCGGCCCTCCCCGGGTTTGCTGCTGGTTCTTCCCGGGTTGGCTACTATCCCTTCCACCTCCGTGGAAGGGCAGTTCCCCCTGGCCACATTCCCCACTTCCGCAGGGGAGCGGCACACCGCCGGCCGGCTCTCTGGGGGCTGCACGGGTTCCCTTAGATGTTCCCCATAGATGTTCCTGGTGCATGCCGTCTCTCTCCTCCTTTATAGTCCTTCTCTGCCAATCCCAACTCGGCTGCCCACACGCCGAGTACGCTGCTCTCCAATCAGGAGCAAGTCCTACAGTTAATTGGTTGAACTGGAGGCAGCTGTGCGGAAGCTGTTTACTTCTCTCCCAGCGCCATATTGTGGGAGAGCAGATGCATAGAATAAGTCCTAATTCGAGTAACTTAGTCTAGTCCGGATTGCTCCCCACAGATCCCCCTTTCTTTTTATTTTTTAGCGTTGATACGCGCCTGTCTTCGGTGTCCCGCGGCACACACTCTGCTCTACTTGCTAGAGATGCCACAGGCTCTTACAAGTCCTATCAATCAGGAAAACCGAATCCGGGTCCTCTCTTCGCCATGTTGTGAGGAGGTTTTTAGGCGCTGATGCGTGCCTGTGTTCGGTGCCCTGCAGCGCATACTCTGCTCTGCTAGAACTGCCTGCAGGTGTTTACAAAACCTATCAGGCAAACCGAATCCAAGCCTTCTCATTGCCTTATTGTGGGGGAGACTTATTAGTGTTGGTTCGTGCCTATCTTCGGTGACCTGCAGCTCATACTCTGGTCGAGCTTTGCTGGCGCTTACCGCCTTAAATCAGGCAGACCGAATCCAAGCCTTCTAATTGGCATGTTGAGGGGAGGCCTTATTTTTCTCTATTTCTCTATCTCCGGGCATTCCTACCTCTCCCATTTCACTTCTATCTTCCAGCATTCCCATTTCTCTTTTACTTCACTTCCAAACTTCTGTTTCTCTTATCCCTGCGGCTTTCCGGCACCTCGCCCCGCCGGCGGGTTCCCGGCTCTGCGCCGCTTCAGCCCGCGCGCCTCTCTGCGCGGCTTCCCGGCTTTGCGCGGTCCGCGGTCTCCACGCTTAACCCTTTCGCGTCTGAACCACGGCCTACGCCAGCGTTCCCTATCTATTCACGCCCCGTGCTCTCTCTGCACGCGGCGGCTTCCGCGAGTAACACAGCGTAGCTTGCGTCTCCGCCACTAGGATTCAATCTAAGTTCCCCGGGCTAGCCTGGCGAATTCAACCCAGCGTACGTCTCCGCCCCACGATTTGGCTTCCCGTCCTTTGCTCCCCGGGCTAATCAGACGGATCCCAATCTGGCTTACGTCTCAGCTTCTGGTTTCAACTTTTCGCCCCCTATTCCCGGGCTAACTTGAGAACCCCAAAGTGGCTTTCGTTTCCGCCTCGGCCTGCCCCCCGCGGCTTCAATTTCCCTAACATTTTTCTCTACCCGGTATGTTTCCCCAAGCTTTCCTCCAACGATATTCCTCCCTCATTTCTCCTGGCCTCTCCCCACAGTCCGCGTCCGAGTCTGTTTGTTCTAGCTTTCACTTTCGCTTTCGACCTTAGAGATTCCTCCCAGCTTCCCCCCGTAGTCCGTATCCGAGTCTATGCCTAGGCTTTCAATAGCTTCTTCCGGCTCCTTTTTCGTCCGGCTTTTCCCTAGGCTGTTTGCTAATCTCTCTCTCCGGTAATTTCCCAGTTCTTCCCGTTTCTTCCCTCCTAAGTTTCCTATCCGTCCTAGGTTTCCTATCCGAGTCATTTCTTCCCTCCTAGGTTTCCTATCCGAGCTAGGTTTCCTATCCGTCCTAGGTTTTCTATCCGAGTCACGGCACCATTATGTCGCTCCCCGTCTTCGTGGGGGAACGACACTAAACCCTGCCTAGGCTTCATATCCGAGTCACGGCACCATTATGTCGCTCCCCCTCTTCGTGGAGGAGCAACACAGGACCCTGCGCTGTTCTTTCAGTCTGCTCGGCCCTCCCCGGGTTTGCTGCTGGTTCTTCCCGGGTTGGCTACTATCCCTTCCACCTCCGTGGAAGGGCAGTTCCCCCTGGCCACATTCCCCACTTCCGCAGGGGAGCGGCACACCGCCGGCCGGCTCTCTGGGGGCTGCACGGGTTCCCTTAGATGTTCCCCATAGATGTTCCTGGTGCATGCCGTCTCTCTCCTCCTTTATAGTCCTTCTCTGCCAATCCCAACTCGGCTGCCCACACGCCGAGTACGCTGCTCTCCAATCAGGAGCAAGTCCTACAGTTAATTGGTTGAACTGGAGGCAGCTGTGCGGAAGCTGTTTACTTCTCTCCCAGTGCCATATTGTGGGAGAGCAGATGCATAGAATAAGTCCTAATTCGAGTAACTTAGTCTAGTCCGGATTGCTCCCCACAACCACCTGTTCCTATACATTCCAGGGACTGGGACCTGATATCTTTGGGTGGCCATTATTCAATCTACTATACCAGTGTAACCAAAAATGAGACTATTTATGATCCTTAGCTCTCTTAATGGGGATAGTCATGTCTTGTGGGAGAAGAGGATGCTGTTTCAGACCTTAATGGCGTGTTGAATAATAGGCAACATGGACACCACTCTTCCTTCTGAAAGCGGTCATCATTCCCAAACATACCTGACTCTAAACATTTCAGATGGAGGCTTGTGGTTCAGATTTTCTCTGTCTCAGAACACCAGGCCTCACCCCCTGCCTGGTGTTTTATAGCCCTATAGCCCTTTGACTCACACATGAATCCTGCAAAGTAAGCAGCGCAGGTCTATCATTCCTCCCGCTTACAAGATAAGAACCCGGAGAAGCGGAGCGTGTTGCCAGGTTCCCATATTTAGTCAGTAGCAAAGACCAGAACCAGAATCCGTGTGATTCTAATATGGTTCATCAAAGCTGCCTCCCCAGAGGGAATCAATCTAAAATGAATTACTCTTTACAGCATATGATTTGAATATTTTTACCAGCGAAGGTTAGAAATAGCACTTTGAATCCTGTCAAATGACAAAACGGGCGCCTGAGCCAAGATTAAACAAAGAAAACAGGAAAGTATAAGAAAATATTGAGAAACAAAAGACAGCTGTGAAGGCTCTATGCTTATTGACTTGCCTTTTTATTACTGTGTATTTTTTTATTTTCTATATATGCCTGTCTGGTTTGGGAATTTGGGAAGAAAAATCTGCACATATATAGAAATTCACATTATGGTACAGGTGAGTTGACACATCGTTTGTAAACTGAAGATAATGATACTTTTCTTTTGTAAGATTGTAATGAAAAAATCCAATGAGAGTATGCAAAGTGCCTAAAACAGATCCTTAATAAACACGGGTTATCTTCCCTCTCCTTTTCCCCAATCCTTCTTCCCAGTGCAATAAGCCAATAAGCCATCCTCATAAAACAGTCTTTTTTTTTTTAATTTGAGAGGCAGAGAGCTCCCACACTCTGGTTCACTTCCCAAATGCCCACAAGGGCCAAGGCTGGGCCAGGGCTAAAGCTAGGAGCTGGGGACTCAATCCCTGTCTCCCACTGATGGTGGGAACCCAGTTACTTGAGCCATCACATGCTGCCTTACTGGGTGCTCATTAGGCGTACACTGGAATCAGGACGAGAGCTGGGGCTTGAACCCCGGCACTCTGATATGAGATGCAGGTGTCTTAACTACATCTTACCCACAAGGCCAAATACCCACCCCGAGCTGAGTCTTTTGCAACTCAGCATTCCCAATGTCCAGGCTGTGGAGGCTCTGTAGACAGTACCAGCCCAACTCCCCAGCCTGACCAACTCCAGGGCAGTATAACCCAGCACACTGTCCCGTTTGGAACCTGTATGCATCCCTGCTAACCTTGACCATGAGCCAATATGTAATCATCTCCCTCACTCTCACCATATACATCCCTCCAGAAATGATACAAATGAAATTTTTTTACATATTCATTTATTTATTTGAAAGGCAGAGCCATGGAAAGAGAGAAAGAGCTTCCATCCGCTGGTCTATTCCCCAAATGCCGCAATGGCCCGGGCTGGGCCAGGCCGAAGCCAGGAGCCTGAAACTCCATCCGGGTCTGCTGTTTTTCCAGGCACATTATCAGGGAACTGAATTAGAAGTGGAGGAGCCGGGATACAAACAGCACCTATATGGGATGCTGATATCACAGGTCACAGTTTAACCCGCTGTGCCACAACGCCGGCCCCTACAAATGAAATTTTGATAGAATGCCCAGAAGGCTGTGTCTTAAATAAGAAAAGGGTTTTCTATGGTGTGATCAGGTTTTCTCTTTTCTTTAAGCCCTGTGTTCTCCTTAATTACTGGGTATGAAATCTAATCAACCTGGCACCAACTCTAATCTACATTTCCATTCCTTACTGTTAACCTTCCACCTCCTCCCATATGTTTGCAATGCCCTCTGGAACACTCAAGGGCAATAGCTTCTTTCCAGCTCCTTGGACAGCACTCCCACCCCTGCCAGGCCTTAGCTGAAACCCAATTCCCCCTACAGGACCGTTTCTTCCCCTGTGGTACTCTCTTGAGGGAGACTGTTCACTCTCCTGAATTTGGAAGGCAGATCGGCATTCCCTGAAATCCCCAAAGTTTATTCCAAACTGTAACTTCCTGCTTTCACATCAGAGTCTTCCAAGTGTCTGAGGACGTGATCAGGAGACTGAAAGTGACAGAAACCGAGACAGCCTGGATGCCATGGCCAGAGGCTTATTCTCCCATGGTGTTATCAGATTTCCTCTTTTCTGCAAGCCCTGGGTTATCCTTTAACTACAATGTGTAAAATCTAACCAACCTGGATAGCGAACATCCATGACCTCCTCCATCGCCCCTCAGTCACTCACTCCCAGGGCCTCATCACCGCAAATCTCACTCTGGTTATGCAACTGCTCTCCTATGAAATCTTGAGCAACAATGTCCAGGATTCTCCTTTCCATCCAGTTCTCTCCTATACAACCTCTAGTTACCGCTGCTCTGACTTGACCTCTCCAACCCATCAGAGTGAATCAGCCCTTCCTGGCATCACTTCTACCCCTATCCAACCTCCAAGCCTATAGCCCATTGCTATAGGATCCCCTGCTCTACTGTGTTACCTGCACTCTCTTACAAACCTGTTTTTTTGCTTGTTTGTTTTTTTGTTTTTTTTGGGTTTTTTTTTGACAGGCAGAGTGGACAGTGAGAGAGAGAGACAGAGAGAAAGGTCTTCCTTTGCCGTTGGTTCACCCTCCAATGGCCGCCGCGGCCGGCGCGCTGCGCTGATCCGAAGGCAGGAGCCAGGTACTTATCCTGGTCTCCCATGGGGTGCAGGGCCCAAGCACCTGGGCCATCCTCCACTGCACTCCCTGGCCACAGCAGAGAGCTGGCCTGGAAGAGGGGCAACCGGGACAGAATCCGGCGCCCCGACCGGGACTAGAACCCGATGTGCCGGCGCCGCAAGGTGGAGGATTAGCCTAGTGAGCCGCGGCGCCGGCCTTACACACCTGTTCTTCTAACCACTTGGCACACAAGCACCAAGACTCCCACCCAGGGCTGTTTCTCACAGATGATCTTCTCTGTCTACTACCCGAGCTGCTAACTTCTGGAGTTGGATTAGGGTGGGGGGGAAGGGGAGAATTCACATAACCTTGTAGATTTTTACCATTCAATGTTTATACTCAACAAACTTAGCTTTGCCCTTGTGGCACTAGACAATTATTCTGACCAAGTGGATCAGCAATCTCCCTCATTCTCTTAAGCGCTTGGCTCCTCCAAAATATTAATACTCTCCTTAAATCCCCAAGCTGCGTTCTTCTCCCTACATCCTCAGTATGTGGTTTTGTCACTTCGTAGGAAAATAAGTCTCAGTGTGCCTCAGCATCCCAGTTACAGTCTCGCCCGTATCTGCCACTATCTCCAGCCTCAGAAAATGAATCATCCCACCACCTGTGCTCTTCAGCCCAGTCCTCTGCTTGCACCGTCGTCCTGTATTTCCTGTCCTTCCCCCTCTGCATTCTTTAATGAGTCTTTAAAGAACCCCAACATTCTTTAAGGACTTCTGTTGAAAACAGTGCTTGACTCCAAATCCCAGTGTAGCCACTGCCTGTTCCCTTGCTTCCCCATCTCAGCTAAGCTTCTAGAAAAAGTTACACTCCTCTCTCTCTGCCTCCACTTCTTCACCATCACCTCTCAACCCTCTCCAATGGGAATCTCTTGAATGTAATCCCACCTGTGGCCTCCAGTTTCCGATTCCAAAGGACACTCCCCAGTCTTTCATTTACAAGACTTTTTTGCTGCAAATGTTGTTGACACCACACTCACCTTTGATTTCTTAACGAATACAAACACAGTGGTAGACAGCATTTAGATGGTCTGAAATTGCCACTAGTGAAAATGCTGAGCTCACCCTTGATAGTGTCTAGAGAAGGAAGGACAGTCAGACAAGAGAAACCTTATGCTATCAGGAGCCTCCTCCAGCTGTCTTCTGGGTATGCCTGTTCTCATCCAGTGAGCAGTGTGCAAGGACTGTGTGGCCTGGGCCAGCACCGTGGCTCACTAGGCTAATCCTCCACCTAGCGGCGCCGGCACACCGGGTTCTAGTCCCGGTTGGGGCGCTGGATTCTGTCCAGGTTGCCTCTCTTCCAGGCCAGCTCTCTGCTGTGGCCAGGGAGTGCAGTGGAGGATGGCCCAAGTGCTTGGGCCCTGCACCCCATGGGAGACCAGGAGAAGCACCTGGCTCCTGCCTTTGGATCAGCGCGCTGCGCTGGCCGCAGCGCGCCAGCTGCAGCGGCCATTGGAGGGTGAACCAACGGCAAAGGAAGACCTTTCTCTCTGTCTCTCTCTCTCACTGTCCACTCTGCCTGTGAAAAAAAAAAAAGACTGTGTGGCCAGATACAACATCCTCAAGACCAGCACCCCAGGATACTCTGCCCGAAAGGCCCCAAGCCTTCCGAGTCCTTACACAGCCCTCTTGTCTGAATCCTGCAGGTGAAATGCACCACCAGGCACTCACACCCAGGCCCAAGACGTGGCAGGTGTATCTGTTCATAGAAGTGTGGACAGAGGTTTGCCATGCAGGTTGAGGTGTTGACCAGCTTGCAGTGAGGACCCTCATACTATGAGCTTCATCCAGGTACAAGAAGCAAATGGGATAGACTGTGGCCAGTGACTGTTTGTCCACATGCAGTCGTATCCCAACATGCATGGAACTCCAACATGGAACTCTAAGTAATAGCATAATTTGAAATTCAAACCTGGAAATCCAGTTTATCATGAAAAATATAATTTTTCAAGGTAGGGAAGTAAAACATAGTATTTAACAGCTTGTTATGTGGACATATAGTCTTTTTGAATAAAAATATCTTTCTTTTGGCTTCTTTATGTTAGTATAGAAGTATAGAGTTTAACATTGTCAGGTTTTTAATATAACTTTGTTTTTTGCTTTTTTCTAATTGTGGTAGAATAGACATAACATAACCCATTCCAGATAAGCCATTTTTAGGTATACTGTTCAAGGTCATTGAGTGGACACTGTTATGCTATCTGAACACAGAATTCTTTTCGTTTTGTAAAACTGAAACTCTTTACCCATTGAATAATAACTCCCATTCCTTTCTCCCCTCAACCCCTGGTAACCACTCTTCTCTTCTCTGTCCCTATGAGTTTGCTCAAAGTACCTGAGATAACTGGAACCATAGAGTATTGGTCCTTTTTTGACTGGCTTATTTCAATTAATATGATGTCCTTAAAGTGCATCCTTTTTGTAACTTATATCAGAATTTCCTTTCTTTTTAAGGTTGAATCATATTCCATTGTGTTTATATACCATATTTTGCTTATCATCCATCAATCAATGGATTCAGGGTTGCATACGTACCACTGGTACTCTTGTTCTGGACCCCACAATGTGGAGAGCGGGCCTGGGTAGAAGCTGAGTGCTATATTTGCCAAAGACAGCAACAGACTTTCAGTTAGGTGCCAGCTCCTTTGAATCCATCAAAGCCGATAACAGATCTGCACTGAGTCAGCAGGGAGAGATCCTGGAGTGATTAGTGATGTCTGCCCTGGGCGACTCTAACACTTTCCCTGACCAAGTCATATAAAAAGAAATTGGAGTCAGGAGCAATTAGAATACTTTCCCACTCTAGTGAGAAGCAGGATAGGATGAAGATTTAGGTCCCTGACACCAGATCAGAGCATTTTTTTTTTTTTTTTTGACAGGCAGAGTTAGACAGAGAGAGAGAGACAGAGAGAAAGGTCTTCTTTCCATTGGTTCACACCCCAGATGGCCGCTACAGCCGGCACGCTGTGCCAATCTGAAGCCAGGAGCCAGGTGCTTCCTCCTGATCTCCCATGCGGGTGCAAGGGCCCAAGCACTTGGGCCATCCTCCACTGCCTTCCCAGGCCACAGCAGAGAACTGGTCTGGAAGAGGAGTAACCAGGACAGAATCTGGTGCCCCAACCGGGACTAGAACCTGGAGTGCCTTCGCCGCAGGCAGAGAATTAGCCTAGTGAGCGTGGCGCCAGCCACATTTATTCTTTCAATACTGGAGGTGGGACTTCATCCCCAGAAGGCATGAGAAAGAAATTCTTCCCAGGATTCTCATAGAGCTGCTGGACTTGTGCTCAGAAAAAAGATATAAGAGAATGGAATAATTAATCCAAAAAGATGTCATATGAGAAAAATGCAAGAACGGGTTCTCCAACAAAGCCAATAGTGTTCTGAATTATGTAGAAATTACTCTGGCTTAATTTTAATGAAAAGAACGTGAACAGTCAGTTGGGAGACAAGTAAATATTTTCAATAGCAAGATGGATTTTAAATGAGAATAAACTGGCTAAGTCTCGGAAAGGGGCTATTTTAAAGGGAAATATATAAGCTAATACTGACTGCTATTCTTAGAACAGTGAGGAGGCAGCCAGTAGGTGAGCAGAAGAGCGTGCCAGGCATTGGTCTGCAACAGATGATGTGGCTCACTGGCTGTATGGCTTCTGCATTTGTAACACAGGTGCAATGGCACTGCCTTTGACTATGGCTTTGATAATTAAAAACAATAATGAAATAGAAAACATAGCAGGCATTTCGGTCATTCACTACATAGACATTATATCATTCAGTCAGTCATACAATGACATTTACTGAACATCGGTTATGCACCAAGCATGGCTGAGCTATGGGTCCCCTTCTCCATCAAGGGGAAGAGAAGCAAACACGGGAGCTACCAAGAGTAAGCCAGTACCCACCCAAACAGATTGCAAGCTGTTTTTTGTCCATTCAAGTCTGTTGCCCTTGGAAATCAGGCTGATTTTTTTAATATGTTTCCATTCTTCCTTTTGGGAAGGAAACAAAGCTCTATGGACAATCCCAACAGAGAATGTCAGGCAGAACTGTGGACTGGTTAGACACACACCATGCTGGAGAGATCCAGAGACAGGCTGCCTGGGTTCAACGCTCAGCTGTGCCACTTAGCAGATGAGCAAGCAACTTCATTGTGTCTCAACCTCCTCATCTGTAAAATGGAAGTAATAATAGTGCCTTGTTGGAGTTGATATGAGGTCTAAATGAATTAATATGTATTAACAGAGCTATGGTGCAGCCTGGCACATGCTCATATCATTAGGAAGCGCATCCATCTGCATAGAAGAGTCCTATTGCCATTACAAACATGGGCCTTGCTCCTTTGTATCCAAGTGTCACTTAGAAGGACTATAGTGTGAAGAGCTTCAAACTATTAGCACTACACAGGTAGGCAAATTCTAGCAAAGCTCCAGGACTGGCACCGTTGAACACAGGGTCTAGCTTCTCCAAAACAACCTGTTGTTCCCCTCAGTCTCTAGGCTGAGAAAAGCAACCCTGAGTTTAACCTGAAAATACTCTTTCCAGCTCCTTCATGTCAGTGAATCCCCTTCTAGCGCACCATCCTATGGTAAATCACACTCCTAAGAGAAATGCAAAGACATATTTAATTTTTTTGTAACAGGAATTAAAACTGAAATTTCAACTGAGGTACAAAAACAAAGAAAGGAGGCATAAATCCAAATACAAAATTTTGGAAGTTGTAACTGAAAATTGGTTTAATTCCTTTTCTTAAGCTTTATTTGCTTTACTTATTTGAAAGGCAGAGAAACAGAACTTAGGTATCCACTGGTTGGTTCCCCAGATGTTCACCACAGCTGGAGCTGGTCCAGGCCAAAGTCAGGAGCTCAGAACTCAATCCTGATCTCCCATGTGGATAGCAGGGCCCCAACCACTTGCTCAGCCACCACTGCTCTCCAGGGTGAATGATAGCAGGAAGCTGGATTTGGAAGCGGAGCCGAACTTGAACCAGGCACTCCAGTATGGAATATGAGCATCCCAAATGGCACCGTAAGCACCAAACCAAACTCCCACAGTCTTGCACTCCTGACTCCTATTGAAGATATGAAAGGACAGAGAGAGTGGGAAGAAAGAGGGGTTGTATGTATGTATGTATGTATGTATTTGAGAGGCAAAGAGAGAAATAGAGAGAGGTGGGGCCAGCACTGTGCTGTAGCAGGAAAAGCCGCCGCCTGCAGTGCCGGCATCCCATATGGACGCCAGTTTGAGTCTCTGCTGCCCCACTTCTGATCCAGCTCTCTGCTATGGCCGGGGAAAGCAGTGGAAGATGGCCCAGGTCCTTGGGCCCCAGCACCCACGTGGGAGACCCGGAAGCATCTCCTGGCATTGCGCCCCAGCACCCACGTGGGAGACCCGGAAGAAGCTCCTGGTTCCTGGCTTTGGATCAGCAGCTCCGACTATTGTGGGGAGTGAACTAGTGGATGAAAGACCTCTCTCTCTCTCTCTGCCTCTCCTCTCTCTGTGTAACTCTGACTTTCAAATAAATAAATAAATATTTTAAAAAGAAAAAAAAAAAAGAAACAGAGAGAGGGTGTTCCTATCTACTGGTCACTCCCAAAATGCCCACTGTAGCAAGGGCTGAGCCACAGTCTGGGTCTCCCACGTGGGTGGCAGGAACCCAGCTACCGGAGCCATCAGGGCTCCTTCTCAGGATCTGCATTTGCCGGACCTGGACGCAGGAATCCAGAGTTAAGAACCAAACACAGGCACTCTGAAGTGGGATTCAGGGACCCACCCCAAGGAGAGGGCTTTCGGAGACGATCTGGGGGGAAGAAACTGTTCTGTGTGTGCCTCCCCCTCCACAAAGGGGGCATTGTGCTCCCCTTTGGGTTCCAGCCCTAGAATTAGAATTCAAAGGGAGGCCGGCACAGCGGCTCACTAGGCTAATCCTCCACCTTGCGGCGCCGGCACACCGGGTTCTAGTCCCAGTCGGGGCTCCAGATTCTGTCCCGGTTGCCCCTCTTCCAGGCCAGCTCTCTGCTGTGGCCTGGGAGTGCAGTGGAGGATGGCCCAAGTGCTTGGGCCCTGCACCCGCATGGGAGACCAGGATAAGTACCTGGCTCCTGCCTTCGGATCAACGCAGCACGCCGGCCGCGGTGGCCATTAGAGGGTGAACCAACAACAAAGGAAGACCTTTCTCTCTCTCTCTCTCTCTCTCTCTCTCTGTCCACTCTGCCTGTAAAAAAAAAAAAAAAAAAAAAAAAAAAAGGAATTCAAAGGGAGCAGGAGAGGGGGTTCAGTCTGGGAAGTGAGCTAGTGGACCGGAAGTATGTACATCCTAGGAACTGCGTCCGGACCCTATAGGGCCTGGAGAGCGACCTGCCTGGGGTCCTGTTACAAAGAGATGCTGCCCTGGGGCCAGCACTGTAGTACAGTAGGGTAAGCCCCTGCCTGCGGCGCCAGCATCTGATACGGGCCCTGGTCGGAGTCCCAGCTGCTCCACGTCTGATCCAGCATCTCTGCTGTGGCCTGGGAAAGCAGTGGAAGATGGCCCAACTGCTTGGGCTGCTAAACCTGCGTGGGAGACTGGGAAGAAGCCCCTGGCTTCGGATTGGCTCAGCTCCAGATGTTGTGGTCATTTGGGGAGTGAACCAGTGGATGGAAGATCTCCCTCTCCCTCTCTCTCTGTAACGCTGCTTCTCAAATAAACAAATACATCTTAAAAGAGAGAGAGATGCTGCCCCACGCAGTGTGGTTGGCAATGACAGAACTTGTATAGAATGGGCGGCAGGAAAATACGCGGCCCGCAGGAGAGCAACCAACCCACCATCCAGGAGCGCGCCTGAGAAGGATTCAGCAGCAAAAGGCCGGCCCATTGCGCGAGCGCCGGTCCCCTCCCTGCTCTACCTCAGCTCGGAATCAGTGGCGGCTGAGTCGGGGAGAGGTAAGCAAGGAGCTGACCACAGCCTGCACCTGCACCGCCACGGGAGGAGCCTTCTCCTCAAGCCAAGGTGAACAGAGGGGTTCTTATTTTGGAGCAGACATTTTTATTTCTGAGCGGAGCTCATGAGACGTGGAGCAACTTTGCAATGAGAAAAGTCCTAGCGCTCAGTTTTCATTCCGTGTCAGGGAAACACTTTTGTCCCCTGGATGAATTTTCAGAGGTCCAAAGTTTGAAAGATAAAAAACATGGCTTCCTTCTGACTATTTCCCGTGAGTCCGATTTCTTAGATGTGCCACTGACATGTTATTTTTTCACAGGGGAGAAAAACTGGAATAATCGAAATAGTAACAGCAAAAAAAGTACGCAAGTACTATAGTTTATCCTTTTCAGTACATGCGGATGAAGTATTCCGTTTAAAATGCAATGTCCTGATATATTAATATGGTTAACAATCATAAAGTATGTATACACATCCACAATGTAAAACGACCAGAAGGAAACACATTACAACCTAAAAATTATTACTTCTGAGTGATGTGAAGCACAAATGTTTATTTTCTGTGTACTCCTGCATTTTTTCAGTTTTGTCTCCCCCCTTTTTTTTCACAGCTGAGCCACAGGAACACCTGGGGTCACCCAGTGGCAAGGCTTAACCACTGGTATCCACAGATGCCCTGGCACAGGCCACCTCTGTACAGCTTCTCGCCGTTATCTGATGTTCCCCAAATTGTGTTGTGCAAACCGTTCACTCTGAAATTTCCTGCAGAAAGAAATTACTTGACCCGGGAGGGTCAAGTGTTTGGCCCCTGCACCCGCATGGGGGACCAGGAAGAAGCACCAGGCTCCTGGCTTCGGATCGGCGCAGCGCAGGCTGTAGCGGCCATTTGGGGAGTGAACCAGTGGATGGAAGGCCTCTGCTCTGTCTCTCTCTCTCACTGTCTATAACTCTACCTGTCAAATAAATAAAAAATTAGGACATTTTTAAAAAATTTTTAAAAATTAGAAATTACTTGGAAGAAGAAGGTACCTTTCTCTGAAGAGAGGAGAGAACTTCCACTTTGACTATGACCTTGTCTAAATAAGATCGAAGTCAGCGAACTCAAAAGGCTTCCATAGCCTTGGCAACTCATGACTAGAGTCTAGGGAGATTTCTGATGCCATAAACAAGAGTGTCAATTTGTTAAGTCAACAACAGGAGTTACTGTGCACTTACTCCTCATGTAGAATCTCTTTCCTTAATGTTCAATGTGAATTAATGCTATAACTAGTACTCAAACAGTATTTTACGCTTTATGTTCTGTGTGGGTGCAAACTGATGAAATCTTTTCTTAATATATACTAAATTGATCTTCTGTATATAAAGATAATTGAAAATGAATCTTGATGTGAATGGAATGGGAGAGGGAGCGGGAGATGGGAGGGTTGCGGGTGGGAGGGAAGTTATGGGTGGGGGAAAAGCCATTGTAATCCATAAACTGTACTTTGGAAATTTGTATTTACTAAATAAAAGTTAAAAAAATTAGAAATTACTTGAAATTGTTTCACCCAGAACTTTCCACCCCTCCCTTTTTTTTTTTTTTTTTTTTTTAGCCATATACAATGGTTAAAACAAAACAAAACTATTAGCAGTGTAAGCACCTCGTGTGTCGGGACCCCTGTTTGAGAAATACTGCCATGATTTGCAGTTCACCGAGGAGTAGTAGTGGTGAAGCAGCTGGAAGGTTCTTGCTAAGGATCTGGGGACCCACGGAGGTCATGCAATCTTTTCAGGAAGCCTTCCTGATACCAATCTTACTTCACTGCCCATTAGTAAGAAAACAGGAGACATCCCCTACTGCCATCTATTCAAAGAACCCCACCTCACTCATTTTGGTCAAAGACAGTTAAAACAGAGCAAAGCTAGTCCTGTGACTGATGGCCACACTGAACTCAGAGGACTTTTAGAAGCCAAGTTAGAGGTTGGAGAGTTTCTCCAGACTCCATTGCTTTATACCCAATGCTGTATCATGTTGAGGGTGATTTGCCACCAGGCGTCTCTGGCAATGCCACCATTTTTCTTGTTGACGTCCAAAGTTGGGTTGCCTTGAATGAACCCTGTAACTGTTCTGCACCACAGGCAGGAAGACCATGTTGTGCAACAGGAAGGAGTGAATATTTATCTGACCCTAGAAATTCAGGCACAGGGACCTCCGTGTTCCTTTAGGTGTGAGGAAGAGATGAATCGCTAACTCCTTTCCTACTGGCAAGTCCACCAGGAAGCCCCCTCCACGGGCGAGGCACCTGTCACAGCACGAATGCCTGCAGAGCCGCTCACACACAGGGGCATCTGCGGTGGGCCCGGGGTACCTACGCTACCTGATGGGAACTTTTCTCTTTGTCGCACAATTTCCCATGGGATTCCACTCAGAAACCTAAGGGCCTCTGTGGCGGTTTATGTGTCACTGGGGACTTATCACACACACACCCCTACACTTTTCACCCTTCTGAATACCCAACCTCATTCCTCCTGATCACAAAGGGACCGTGCCCTGCAATCCCTCACACGTCGGCTGTTGCTTTATGCTTGTTTGGTGGGGTGGGGAGGCACAGTCGCACTATATGTAGTGCTTACAACTTCCTCCTTACAGAAGTGCAATGTTTAGCCCACCAAATTTTATGTTTCCCAAACGTTCATCTCTTAAGACATTGGCTTTACTCCCCATGTTTCCACTTTCAAAACTGAACAGGGAAAGTCCCAAGTGATAGGCATTAGCAGATAAACGCTTACATCCAGGGGGAACTGGAGACACTCTTAAGACCAGCTGGAAACCATTTTATAAATGTGTGGGGAGTGTTTTCTTTTGTAATCTATATTTCATGTATAGAGCCATGTGACTGACTCATGGTGGCAAGAAGTTTGTAGTCCAAACCCAGTAAATGAGCAGTCAAATATTGTGACCAGAGAGGGGAAAATATGTTGTATTAACAAAAACACATGAGACATAAATGATATACCAAGGAGGTTACTCAGTGTGAGCTACTAAGTCATCCAGAGTTATTAATATCACTTGTTATTTATAGACCCATTTTATAAACCATCATTCTTTCTTCCCTCCCTCCTGCCAACCCCTGGACTTATACTCTGAATGAATGAGAGAGAGCCCGTGCTGTTCTCTTGTGCTATTCTGGTTAATTCAGAGGTTTGGTAATTTTCCTAATGGAAAAAAATCAAATTCATAAAAAATGCTCACTGACTACCTGGCAGAGGGCCTGAGACCACATTCAGGATGTGATACAACACATTTATTTGATTGCTTTCTTTTTCAACACACATTGGAGCTCTCCAAAATTAGCTTTGCCTCCATTCCAATCTCTCTTGGCACAGCTCTTCCCCAGGTCCTTGGATGGAGTGAAAGCCTCCACTGTTGGTGTCTTATGCAAGGAAACAGACGCTCACACTCGTGAAAATACACTAGTGTAAAGACTGAAATGCAAACGATCCAATAATGGATGCCAAGTGGGAACTTACCTTGGGGCAAAGGTTGAACGCCTCAAAACTGAATGTCCTCAATTTCATGGCTTAGTACACCAATGTAAAATACACCATGAAGAGCAAAGGGCAAGAAACAAGGTAAATGAACACACTTAGAATAAGATGTAAGTAGGCAGAAGGACACACCACATTGGTCCCAAGGTGGGCAATTTCACACCTCTCTCTCTCTCTCTCTCTCTCCCCCCATCTCTCCATATCAGCTTTCCAAGTTGAGGGAGTGGTTATGTGGACCAGAGATAAGGTGATGAGGCTACAGCAAAGGAACTCCAGAGAGAAGGTTCCCTGGACCAATGACCAAAACTTGTTTCAGAGAAATTCAGGAGCAAGTATGCTGCCCACAGCTGTGGCTTCCCCACTGGTCTGCTGACAGCTCTGGGTTTTATGTGGATTTCTTGGAGCGAGGACATGGGAGACCAGAATGGATGTCACCAATGGACGGCCAGTTTAGGGATGGCACAGCTATCAGCCCAGATGTGGCATATTCAGAACTTGATCTCTCCATTCCTTTTTATCTGTAGGCAACATTCTCTCTTTTTATTTATCATGAAAATCATATATTTCATTTAGCCTCCTTCTTTAATGTGCTTTACAGATTACTGGCTTATTATGTGTATTATGTGTATTTAACATGGCTTATGAGTTCTGTTTCGGTATTCATTATCTGAAGTTAACATCTGGAAGTTTCACAACCTCTCCTAAGCTGCTAGCTCACCTCTGCGTCTCACCATTTCCTGTGTGCTTCACCCTTCCCATTTGCTTTCTTCCACAGGAAAATCAAATAAGCTTCCCATCTGGACCTCTTGCACCTGTCAACAGAACCCACGGAGGATATCACAAGATGCAGCAAAATAGAGCACAATTTTTTTTTTCTTGTAGGAAGGTACTTCAAAATTCATGGAAATGGAATTTAAAGATAAATTTATTTTAGTGCAAAAAACATCTAAAATCTGTGCATAAGTTTCTCATAATACATATTTTCCATGAACATGTTGAAGACTCCTTGTGTGCATGGATTACAACATTTTTGTACCAAAATTAATTTATCTTTTAATTTCCATTTTTCTGTGAGCTTTTTGAAGCCCTCTTGTAGTTCAAGGGCTAATTGCTCTTTGCAGGATAGCATGAATTTTAAGTGTTTTAAGTACTCATCTTGGGTGCCTGGCCAAAAACAAGGAAGACTGATATCCTATGAAATCTCTGGGTTGTATACTGTTTCAAATCCATCCTGGGGTCATTTAGTTGAACACATACAGAACACAACCTGTGGCCTAATTCGCCTTGGAAAACTCATTTGGTATAAATCATCCGCGTAGGTGGAGAAGGAGCCTGGGAGCCCCACTCCACAGAGGGCTGGATCTGATTGAGCAGAGGCCCTGGTGATCACAGGACCCGGCAGTCCTCACGCTGAGGTGCCAGAAACGGTCATTTCACTGCTCTTTCTGTGGCATGGAGCCTCGGTCCAGGCCCTCTGCCACCTGGTCTGTGTTTGTGGCCCTCTGTGCAGAAGGACTGGAAAATGTGCAGACAGAAAGGCAAGGAGAACTCCTGGCTTTGCTCCCAGGGGTTTCCCCAAAGCTTGACTTTCTCCAGTACAGTAGGCAAGGTGACTGACTCCCTGCTCAGTGTCAGAAGACACACAGCCTAGGGTCAAATCCCAGCTCCAACACGGCCTCCATGAAGGCTCCTGTGCAAGTCTCTGATATATAAATAATGACGGGAGTGCCCACCTGCAAAGGCTGCTGGGACAGTTGAGTGCAGTTCTGTAACTCAAGGGCATAGCACATGCCTTGCCAGCGGGTGCTGCCACCATCGTTATAATTATTGCTGCCAGGATTATTTTGTAATTAGAATTTCCAAAATGTCTCAATGCCCCAAATCTCTTCAGAGAAATCAAATCTCTTATTTTCAAGTTGGCAAAACATTTTAAGGCGAAACACTCTGTCTGGATGGAGGCCTTGAAAAGGATGATGTGTTTGTCAGTTTCTTCAGAGACAAAGCCAGTAAGATAGCTATAAATCTAAAAGAGGAGCTCTGTCATGGGAATTGGCTCGTGTGATGGTGGAGGCCAGGATGTGCCATCTGAAAGCAGAACTAGGGAAACTGGTGCCATGATTCACTTTGAGTCTGAGAACCAGGAGTTCTGACCCGAGGGCCAGAGAAGATGGATTTGCTATTTCAAAAAGAGAGAGAGCAAATTTGACTTTCCTCTGGCTTTTTGTTCGCTCATCTGCAGAGAATATATTCTATGACCCCAGTGAATACCTGAAATGACAAACACTATAGATACTGTTTATCTCATTACACATACTTTCCTAAGATAAGGTTTAATTTATAAAGTAGGTACAGTAAGAGATTAACAATAATAACTAATACTAACAACAGAAGGGTAGCATATACAGCCTGGATATAATGAAATGGTGGGATGACTCCTGTCCCAGGGAGGATGGAGCGAGATAATGTGATATTTCATCCCACTACCCAGAACAGCATGTAATTTAGAATTTATGAATTGTGTATCTCTAGAACTTTCCATTTCATATTTCTAATCTACAGCTGACCGTTGGTAACTGAAACCACAGTGAAACTGTACATAAAGGGGACTAGCGTATTCTGGCCCTCAATGGACAGGATGACACCCCCCACACACACACACATTAGTGAGGGCTGGCCTTCACTCGGACTACTGATCCACATGCCAATCTCTTCCCGAAGCACCCTCAGAGACGACACCAGAAAATGTTTACCTGCAAGCTGGGTGTTCCTTAGTTGACATATAAAATTATACCTTCACAGATGAGAATAAGGAATAGGAAATGGCTGGAAAAGAGGAAGTCGAAAGAAGACGAAACTTTCAATCAAAAATCAGACAGAATGGAGTTCAATTCCAGATACCAACGCTGTCAGAAGTTAGCAAATGGGGCTGGAGCTCTGCTCTGTTCTACGGTCTGGAGTCCTCTCTGAGCCAGTGGGGCTTCCTCAAGGACTGGGTTAAGAAGAGGCCCTGGCATTTCAATGGTTCCACAAGATCCTTGAGCCATCCCTGAGCCCTCAGGGCTAAGCAGGACAAAGGGCAGCCAGGAGACAGCAGCTGTCAGGACTCTTGCTCAGAGCAGGTTTCTGGTTCCCCCACTGAATGTGCCCCCAGAAGGAAGGGAATGGTATCTCGAGGGTGTTGTGAATTGAGGCTTTTCTAGTAGCTCAAATTTTAAGAGATTATGACCCATACGGTTTGAAAATTCCAAAACTTGGGGTATGAAAGAGGAAAAGACAGGGAAACCATTGGCTCCACAGAGTCCTAATTATAGAATATTGAAAATAGTTAATAATACTCACTGTATGCCTAGCAGAATCCTACAAGCTTAATTCATTCTCACAGTAACAATGCAGGTAGTTGGCAGTTCTCCCCCATTTAACAGTTGAGGAAATGGAGGAACAGAGAAATTAGGTAACTAGCTGAAAGCTGCGGAGCCAGTAAGTAGCTAAGGCAGGATCCAGAGACAGACGTGCTGGCACTGGAATCTGCAAGCTTAATCATTGGGCTAAACCGTAATGACAGCGAATGTTTATTGAGCCCATGTTCTCTGCACTCTGCTAAACACCTGTTTTATGTGGATCATCTCATTTGAGCCTCATAGTAACCCTGTATGATGTTATTATGTTCCCCATTTCACAAATGATTTAACTGGACTTTGGATACATTGAGTGACTTGTCCAAGGTCCCAGCAGTCTACTTCAGTCTCCAAAGTCGAAAAACTACTACTTAGAAAAACTACTGAGTTGAAAGAATTCCTTTGCCATCCCACACCAGAAGCCAGACATTCTGAGTTGTTGTGCAATGTCGACTTCAAGGCATCTTCCTTTTTGTTGTCTGTGGATCTCACGTGTATTTAAACCTAAAGAATCTAATGGAGGGTACGGAGCTTTTGTGCTACTCAGTAAAACCCCATCTGTTTCTGCCGCTTCCTACCACGTTTGATTTGTGTTATTTCTACCCAGATGTGAAAGACATTAACTAATGAGGTCTGTGCTCAGGTCAAAGAAGGAGGGGACAGAATTCTTCCTTAGAACAGTTCCATTGGCAACACTTTCCACTTCCTCTGAGCACCCAGAATCCGCCCCAGCTGATAAGTCTTAGCTTCAGTAATGGATCCAGTTTTCCTACTGAAAAAAAAAATTCTTAGATTTCCATACTTCTAATGAGTTTTTCATTCTTTCTTTTTGCAACTGGTGTTGCGCAGTCACTCCTCAGGCATGTTCCGGCTCCCCCAGTGACTTCCTCCAGAGTGGTGAGTTGATGGTATTTTTGGTTTGGGGTTTGAGGTAGGGGAAGTTTGGGGGAGGAAACAATGAGGCAGTCTGATTTCTTCTTAAATCACATGCATGGTTGACCTTGACTCTGAAAAAAAAAAAAAGAGAAAGTGAATGTGAGGAGGTCAGCCAGGCCTGACTGACGCAGGCATCTGAGGTAGGCCCCAGCGGAAGGTGTGGTCGGCAGGAGACAAAGCTGTGCCCGAGTGATGACAAAGGGAAACTTCACTCAAATGTGAAGGGGATGTTGTGTAGGAATGGAAGGGTGGCCTTGGGATTTTTGCCACAGGATCCAGTGAGACAGGTCGGATCACCTCCGAAAGATGGTACTGTAACTTCTGTAACCCCAGGGTCACATTGAGCTCTGTAGTCACCACTCAGACTCCCAACCTAGGCCTGGCCACCAGCAGGAATCTGATGTTGCTAAGCATATAGCCCCACAAACCCAGCCCCTTAGCTTTCCAAGGTGACCTTCTCCATGGTTTCCAATTGCCTTGCACCGAACTAGACATTGAGAGCCCAGAAATGCTGTGGAAAACCAATCTGCCCTTGGGACGCAGGAAAAAAGCAGGGTCAATAGACAGTCTCTCTTTTCCAACTCTGCAGCTTCTGCTTGCTTCCCAAGGCCTTCTCTCTCCTTTGCTTTCACCTTTGCTTTCTGTTCCTTGTGGTGTTCAAGCCAAGTGAACAACCATTTAAGGAGCCCAAGGCCCCATGGGAAATGCAGGAGACGAGACTCCAACAGGCTCCTGCCCTCAAGGGCTGTACAGACTCATAGGGGATATATCGTGACCCCAAGGGTCGTACCTTGGGGACAGTCAGGGCCTCCACTGACCCATTTGGTGCTTTGTGAGAAAAGGCACCCGAAGCTTCCTCTAGGTGGACTACAGGCATGGAAAGAGAAACATGAGTTCCATCTGAGGCCCCCACTGGACCCATTAGTCCGGTGCCCGTGAGCAGCACACAATACGCATAGCCTTGTGGGACAGCCCTAGGAGCAGTATTTCAACTGGTCAGCCCACTGTAGTCCGCTGCAAACAGGCACAGCACGGAAACTGTCTGACACAGTCAGAAAAGGGAGAAGGGAAACGCTGCTTTTGCTGGGAAGCTCTGTGTATGCGGTAGGCTTTGGACTGGCGTCGTGAGCCCCTCCTAGGTGTGAAAGGGCATTCCAGAAGCAGAAACAGGGTAAGCGGAGACAGGAGGTGCCAGGCAGCAGCAGGCTCCGGATCTCTGCAAGCCTTTCTCGCTCCGCTTTGCTCTTAGTCGCCGTCATTAAGGACGCTCCTCGGATGGCTCAGTTTCATTAATTCCTGGATTCCCCAGGTCCCCTTCCTGTGCGTTCAGCAGATGCTCTGCTGGCTTGAGCAAGCCTGTTCTGATCCTGTCGGTGGCGAATACTCCGGTCTCCATAGTTACTAACCTCGGTCGCCTCTTGAGCTCCAGGCACAGCAAGAAGAAAGATACCCAAGGCCACACAAACACCAGATTCTGTGGTCTCTGCAATAATTGATGCTGGCCTTACCCTCAGTGCAGCAGGCTCAGCTCCCGAAGCCTGATTTCTCAGGATTATTCTCTACTTCTTTGTCTCTCTGTGCATCCTGTGTTAAGGAATATGGCTGACGTGCAAGAGCCTTCAACACCGTTGTACCAGGAGTAGGGGAGAAGCAGAAATAAGACTGGCATAAATGTATCAGTGCGCCGTTAACCTGCCGGCAGTCTGTGCAGTAGTTTTTCAGATGAAATGCTGTTTTCAGATCTCAACTAGCAAAGCAACAAATGAAAACATAGCGGGTCCCCAGCATGCTTATATGTTTGTCTCCCTCTCAGCCCCGGACAAATACAGCACCCGTTAAGGAAACAAAGAGGATTGTCTCATGTCTTTTTCCACACAGGGGTCTGGTCTACCGTATCCCTGGAGGACCGTTATCTGACTGCCACTGGAAGACCACCATTCACAGGGGCCATGCAGCCATGATGGGACCGTGTGCTTGGGGAGTGGCTGAGAGGAAAGCTGTGTTTGGGATGATGGCAAGGTGGATTAAGATTTATTTACTTACTTACTTACTTACTTATTTGAAAGGCAGAGTTCCAGAGAGAGAGGGAGATACAGAGATATTCCATCTGCTGGTTCACTCCCAAAATGATCTCAAGGGCCAGAGCTTAGCCAGGCCAAAGCCAGGCACCAGGAGCTTCATCCAGTTCTCCCTCGTGGATGGCAGGGGTCCAAGCACTTGGGCCATCAAGGAGCTGCATTGGAAGTGGAGCAGCCAGGACACAAGCTGTTGCCCATATGGGATGCCAGCATTGCACACACGCAGTGGCTTTACCCACTACACCACAGCGCCGGACCCACACACTGGTTTCTACAGCTTTCCTTGGTCCGGTGCCCCTTCCTGCTCTGTCTCGGGATAAGCTTTCCCAAAGCATCCCCTGAAAAACATGCTGAACAATTTCAGATTTCCTGCCTGGGACCCTGTGCCCTTCTCTCACTTAAATCCTCCTCTCATGGCTACAGGGTCACCACTTTGGGTGGCTACCCAGTTCCATTGTTGGAAAACACTTACTGGTTTGTTTTTTTTTTTTTTTTAATCTTCTTTATATTGAATTTGCTGTCTTCTGCTTGCTGACACCCATTGCCTTAGGTCTGCCTTCCACAGGAGCATAGAACATCTGATTCTATGCTCTATGATTCTATGATTCTATATAAGGTCATTGAAAGAATAGCAAGCACAGGTCAGGAGATCTGCGCTCCAGTGCTAGCAGCCCCTTTGATTGCCATGTTACTTGAGCAAAGTGAAATTCACCACTTTGAATTTCAACTTCCTCATTTATAAAATCAGAGCAGGGACCCGCACTATGGTACAAAGCAAGTTAAAGTCCCACCCTGCAGCACTGGTATGGGCGCCAGTTCGAGCCCCAGCTGCTCTACTTCCAATCCAGCTCCCTGCTAATGTGCCTGGGAAAGCAGTGGAGGATGGCCCGAGTGCTTGTGCCCCTGCACCCACGTGGAAGACCAGAAGCTGCTCCTGGCTCTTGTCTTCAGAATGGCCCAGCTCCGGCCATTAAAGACATTTGGAGAGTGAACCAGCTGATGGAAGACCTCTCTCTCTCTCTCTCTCTCTCTCTCTCTCTCTTTCTCTCTCTGTCTTCTACCTCTCTATATAACTCTGTCTTTCAACTAAATAAAATAAGTCTCTTTTTTTTTTTTTACAGGCAGTGTTAGACAGTGAGAGAGAGAGAGAGAGAGAGAGAGAGAGAGAGAGAGAGAGGAAGGTCTTCCTTTTTCCGTTAGTTCACCCCCCAAGTGGCTGCTACGGCTGGCGCGTTACAGCCGGTGCGCTGTACCTATCTGAAGCCAGGAGCCAGGTGCTTCCTCCTGGTCTCCCACGCAGGTACAGGGCCCAAGCACTTGGGCCATCCTCCACTGCACTCCTGGGCCACAGCAGAGAGCTGGACTGGAAGAGGAGCAACCAGGACAGAATCCGGTGCCCCAACCAGGACTAGAACCTGGAGTGCTGGCATCACAGGCGGAGGATTAGCCTAGTGAGCCGCAGCGCCAGCCAAAATAAGTCTTTAAAAAATAAATAAATAAATAAATAAAATGAGAGCAATGACCACCTGGTCTACCTCCCATGGCCATTTTAAGAATCCAATTAAATAATAAAAATAAAGGCATTTTTTAACATTATGAGATTCTATATAAGGTAAAGCATTACCAATCTTTTTTTATTTTAAAGATTTATTTTATGTATTTGAAAGAGTTACAGAGAGAGGTAGAGAGGTCTTCCATCCACTGGTTCACTCCCCAGATAGCTGCAATGGCCAGAGCTGCGTTCATCCGAAGCCAGGAGCCAGGAGCTTCTTCTGGATCTCCCACATGGGTGCAGGGGCTCAAGGACTTGGGCCATCCTCCACTGTCTTCCCAGGCCATAGCAGAGAGCTGGATCAGAAGAGGAGCAGCCGGGACTAGAACCTGCACCCATATGGGATGCCTGTGCTTCAGGCCAGGGTGTGAACCCACTGCACCCCAGCACCAGCCCCAGCATTACCACTCTTTATGTGTAAGTCCCAGAGATATTTGAATATAACTAACTGGTGTTCCTTTGTTCTTTGCTGGAATGAAAGTTCCTAGATTTTTCTTTTCCCCTGCCAATTGTCCATATCTAGAAGTTTCTCATAAGCCTTTGTCTCTTTCAAGCCTGGTGCTCAGAAGAATTCCCCAGAGATGGCAAAATCCACGCCCTCCAGACCCCAGGCTGAGCACAGGGCAATGGCTCCCTTTGCTGCCCTGTGATTGCTTTGGTGCTTCTCACGGTCTTTTTAGATGTTGCTAGAGATTAAGATCAATTAACACCTCTCTATGTTTTCTGTTTTTTTCTTTTAGTAGACTTGTTTTGTTAGAGGCATTTTCCTTCACTGCAAAGCTGAGCAGAAAGATTTTCCATGGGCCCTGCCCTAACACACCCATAGCCTCGACATCTTTTTCACATGAACTGTACCAAAGCAGACCTACCCTTTCCTGAAAACATTTAATGTCATGGCTAGCATCAAGGACAAGTTTTCTTTCTGTTCATTGAACTTGTATCTGCTGAATTTCATCTTATTACCATCAGCTAATTGTCAAGGAATAGAGAATTGTACCTTAGCCGCATCAGCTGACTGGTCCTCGTGTGTGGATTAGGGGTTTCAGAGCCAGCACGTCACTGGAAGGCTTCCGAAAAGTCCCCAAATGTTCAATAAACAAAAACACTTGGAGAAAGATCTGTGCACAGCAGGAAATCTCCCTAACCGGGCTTTCATAACTGGCATTCTTGTGGTGAGAAAAGATTGTTTTAATCAGATGTTATTATTAAGATGATTGATCTAGTAAAGTATTTTTAGCTTTAATAGATATTTCCGTTTCTAGAGAGTTGCAAACATAATTGCAGTTCCAATGTGTTCTGAGCATTTGAGATAGATTTTTAAAGTTTTGTGTAAAGATTTATTTATTTATTTGAAAGGTAGATTTATAGAGAGATGGGGGAGAGAAAGAGAGCGAGAGAGTAAGAGAGAGAGAGAGAGAGAGAGAGAGAGATCTTCCATGCACTGGTTCTCTCCCCAAATGTCCACAACAGCTAGGGCTGGGCCAGGTTGAAGCCAGGAGCCTGGAACTCCTCAGGGTCTCCTACATGGGTGGCAGGGGTCCAAGCACTTGGTCATCTTCCACTGCTTTCTCCAGGTGTATTATCAGGTAGCTGAATCATAAGTAGAGCAGCCAGGACTAGAACCAGCACTCTTACAGGATGCCAGCCTTGCAGGTGGTGGCTTAACTTGCTTCACTACAATTCCAGCCCTGGATTTTTTTTTTATGAAAATACTTTTAACTAAAACAATACCTACAGATTCACGTTATCCGTGGCGCAAAACAGGAGTGATGGCACTCTTTCCTGAGTTTAACAGCACGGATGGAGGCCTCTCCAAAGCGAGTTAGTGACAGCCCAGCAGGTGGGACATGGTGTCCCTCACTCCCACAGTCAAAGATTTGCCCAGGAGTCCTTTGGTTCCAAGTGTCGTAAACTGTTGCTGAGCGGCTTAAGCAAGAAAAGAGAATACACTGATTTCTGCAGTAACTAAAACATCCAGAAGTTAATTTCAGCATCTTTACTTCTGGGTGTATCCACAGATACGCATGGAGATGTCAATGCTGCATTTTTATGGTAGCAGGGAAGTTGAGTTAACACAGGAACTCCAACAAACTCAATAGTCAAGCCAATGAATTATGTATAGTAATGTGGTGAGAACTCCAAAATGCAGTATTAGGTTAAAAACAAAAGAAAGGAAGAATCCTAGTGAAGTCTACAGTACAGTGTCATTTACTTCCACTAAAAACTCATACAGGGTGGGTATGGTAGTAAAGTAGAGTAAGCTGCCGCGGGGGACGCCCGCAGTCTGTATCTGAGTGCCTGGTTTGAGTCCCAGAGATCCAGCTTCCTGCTGACGGGATCCTGGGAGACAGCAGGTGATGCTCAACTGGTTGAGTCCCTGCCACCAACATGGGAGACACAGATGGAGCCCTGAGCTCCTGACTTTGGCCTGGTCCAGCCCCTGCTATTGCAGGCATTTGGGGGAGGAATGAAAAGATGGAAGAATATCTCTCTCACTTTCTCTCTCTCTCTCTCTCTCTCTCTCTCTCTCTCTCTCATGCTCTGCCTTTAAAATAAATAAACTTTGAAAACAAATGCATACATACACAAAGTGATGCCAATGTTATGTTCTTGGATTTGTATGTTCCTTTGAAGATACATAATTCCATTTAACTAGATGCCTTTCGTGGAAGAAATATGAAAGAAAAAATGAGAATTAAAGAAGAATAATACTTTTTTCTTTTTTTATTTTCTTGGTTCTTTTTTAATTTTTTTAAATTGTTGTTGATTTAACAATTGACACTCTTATTTATGATGTCAGTAATCACCCAAGGCTCTTGTTATGAGCTGCCAAGTCTTTAGAAGCCTCTTGAGTTCACAAACTCTGACATTATTTAGACAAGGCCATAATCAAAGTGGAAGTTCTCTCCTCCCTTCAGAGAAAGGTACCTCCTTCTTTAATGGCCCCTTCTGAGGAATAATACTTTTTAAAATGATAGACTTCATTTGGCCTCTTTCACAGACAACTAGTTATATATGCCAAGAACTAAGCAGTATGAATAACTCAACTCCATGTATTAGTGGCTCAAGAATTTAAAAAGAAACAAAAATCTTTGGATTTTTTTCCCTTCATCAAACTCTGTAATCACAAATTCAGTGGGTCCTTGTCTGTCCCTCAGCTCACTTCTCTCTGTGTTGGCTTCATTCTCCAGCAGACTCTCTCCACATAGAAGGAAAGATAATCCTGGAAGCAGCAGGTGCACATGGTGTTCACAGTTCCTGATCTCCGGAGAGGGAAATCTTCTGCCCTCCCTGTCCTCTGTGGACAAGGATGCTTTGGCCTTGCTTGAGTGAGTCATGTGCTCGCTTCTGGACCCAACACTATCACCTGCAAACAGATGACACCTACATTAGTGATAAAGGAGGCAAGGTCCTTGGATGGGCAGCCCCACTCAGCAAAGCACCTCTGCCGTGGTTCTGGGGTCCGAAGAAGCCCTAAGCACTCTGGCACTTCTGCAGAGCACTTCTGCCAGAGTGCTTATTATTATTTATTTATTAATTTATTAATAAATTATTATTTATTAATTGGGCTGAACTCTGTAGAGTATCATCAGGGAAGCGCTTTAGACTTATTTCGAGGTATTGCACAGGTTCAATCTTTCACATTCAGATTCCACTCTATACTTGTCTTTGAATCTTTCTTTCCCACATTCTAGACCAGGTCCCAGTACCCCACAGTGGGGAGGTGGGACACAGTCCTTCCCCAGCCGCATCCCCGTCACTCTGTTGTTCGTTGTTCCACCCCAGTTGAAGGGTAAAGGAGAGAAGAGAAGGAAAGAAGCAGAAAGGTCTTGGTTATTTAGCTAACGCTGCTTTATGGAGCTATCGTGTTCTCTGTGAAGCACATGTTTAAATACCCACAGACTCTTTTTTTTTTTAATTTTTTTTTTTATCTTTGACAGGCAGAGTGGACAGTGAGAGAGAGAGACAGAGAGAAAGGTGTTCCTTTGCTGTTGGTTCACCCTCCAATGGCCACCGCGGCCGGCGTGTTGCGGCTGGCGCATCGCGCTGATCCGAAGGCAGGAGCCAGGTGCTTCTCCTGGTCTTCCAGGCAGGTGCAGGGCCCAAGCACTTGGGCCATCCTCCACTGCACTCCCTGGCCACAGCAGAGAGCTGGCCTGGAAGAGGGGCAACCGGGACAGAATCCGGCGCCGCGACTGGGACTAGAACCTGGTGTGCCAGCGCTGCAAGGCGGAGGATTAGCCTATTGAGCTGTGGCGCCAGCCCCCACAGACTCTTAGGTCAGGGATTATGCGTGGTCTCTAGAAAAGCTCTCAACTCCATGAGAATCCAAATACATTCCTGTTCCCTCAGGTAGATGGCAACCTCCTGTTAACCACTGATGATTCCCTAGCTCTTCCGTCTTCCACACAGACGATATTCTTGGTAGTTATTACACCTTCCATGGTATCTCCGCCCGTCTTCATGAAACACAACCTCTACCTCACTCACTATAGAATTGTAGCTTTTGCCCACTAGTCTGCTGGCTCTGAGGGGCACCTCCAGGCAGCTCCTCATCTAGGCAAGGAGCAGACTCCATATTCTTTGCTTATAAACTCCAGGGAACAGAGGTCAAATTCCCCCAAGACCACACAGAAAACCTACGCATGTGTTCTACACAGCAGCGTTCTTTACTGTAGTCCGAAAGTGGAAGTAGTCCAAATGCGCACCAGCAGATGACTGGATAACCGAAACGTGGCGTGGGCACACTGAGAATGTTCATTCAGCCGTGAGAAGGGGTGAAGCACTGTAGGACAGGCATGAACCTTGAAAATGTTATTCTAAGTGAAAGAAGCCAGACATGTAGGACCACAGATTCCAGCCAAATAAAATGTCCCCAGAAAGCCAATCCATAGAGACAGAGAGCAGATTAGTAACCACCAGGGGTTGAGAGAAGAGAATAGGGAGTGCCTGGGAACGGGCACAGTTTCTTGCAAGAGTGATTAAAAATATTCAAAAATAGATTGTGGGGGCCGGCATTTGGTGCAGTGGTTAAATACGCCGCTTGGGACACCCTGATAGCCCATATCACACTGCCTGGGTTTGGGTCCCAGTTCTCCCAATTCCAGCTTCTAGCTAAAGTGCACCCCGGGAGGCAGCAGATGATGGCTCAAGTACTTGGGTCCCTGCCACCCACATGGAGGACTCAAACTGCGTTCTGAGCTCCTGGCTTCCGTCTGACCCAGCCCTGGTTATTGCAGGTATTTGGGGCATAAACCAGCAGATGGGAGATCTCTATCTGTTTTTGTCTCTCTGTATTTCCAGATAAGTAAAAATAAATAAAACTAGATTGTAGCGATGGTTGCACAAGTGTATACTTCAAAATCGTTATTTTGATGATATGTGAGGTACATCTCAATAAAACTGTTATTTTAAAAAGATTCTCCCAAGAACTCTCTTGTTGGAGGAGGGTGAGGGATCGGACTGTGCAAACCATTTTGGGCACCTCTTGCTAGCGCTATTTTAAGTGTAGCTCCTTTCAGCAGAATGTGGAGGTACTTGTCCCCTACAGTGCTCTGTTTTGGAGTCTCAACCTGAGACCACAGGAAAGTCCCATGTGGAAATTTTACACTTGGTCTATTTCCAGACCCTACAAGTAACCAAAATGCTTAGAGTGTCCTTGCCAACCTCCATATGGGATATTTGCTTTTCCAAATTTTTTACAGAGGTGGAAGTCCCTGGCCACCTAGCTAACAGAAACTATTCTACTGTCTATTCAAAGTCCAGGGGCACTTCATGGCTTTATGATCTCAGAAATAAAGGAAAGACATTCTCTAAATATCACCACTGACAGCATTCCATGCAGTTAAACCGCACAGAGAGGTCAGTTCTTATTTTACTCACCTTGTAGCAACACACAGCTGTTACCCCAGTAGTGGAGTACAATCATAATTATTGTCATTTTTAGGAGGAGTACTGTTTATTCACCCATTATTTTATTGAGGGTCTACAGGTGCTGGGCACTGAGGTGCGAAGGGGAATGACATAGGCAGGCTTGTCCACGATGGGCTGACCTCACTTAGCCATCAGTTAAGTCCTCCAACTCTTCTGCCGTATTTCTGCTGGTGATAACCAGTGATCCAGAAGAGATGATGGCTTTAACAGGGACAGTGATGTCACTGTATAGTCAGTAGAAGCTGCTAAGCCATTAAACATAACACAGAGACACACACACACCACCGTGCAAGCACTAGAATTCAAATCTGTCTGGATTAGGTGTAGCAAAACAGCCATTCCTGTGGCCGTGCCTTTTTTTCCCTATTTGAACCATAACACTGTAACTAACACAGTAAGAGGAAGCGCAAGGTTCCTCCTTCCCAAAATGTTACAGAAAACTGTTGTGCAAAATTGAATAAATTCATTGCTTTTTCAAAAGACACTTCAGTTCTGCAGGGCTTTTGTTTGTTTGTTTGTTTGTTTCAAAATTCTACTGGTTAGCACATTTCTATTATTCTGTTCTAGTCAGTGAAGCTTTGCAGTTACACAGTTTATTTCTCCCCCAAAAGGAGATTCTTTCCAACCTTCTCCCAAACTCTAATATTTTTTAAGATTTATTTTATTTATTTGAAAGGGTTACAGAGAGAGGTAGAGACAGAGAGAGGTCTTCCATCTGCTGGTTCACTCCCCCAGATGGCCGCAATGGCCGGAGCTGTGCCAATCTGAAGCCAGGAGCTTCCTCCCGGTCTCCCATGTGGGTGCAGGGGCCCAAGGACTTGGGTCATCTTCTACTGCTCTCCCAGGCCACAGCAGAGGGCTGGATCAGAAGAGGAGCAGCCAAGACTAGAACCGGCGCCCATATGGGATGCCAGTGTTTCAGGCCAGGGCTCTAACCTGCTGCACCACAGCACTAGACCCCTCCCAACCTCTAATTTCTCCACATTTGTACTGAAATGGATCAAAAGCGTCCATATCAAGGTCTCTACCTAGAAGAAATATCCAGTGTACCCTTGCAAGAACAAAATCGCATCTTCCCACATGCCCAGTTCCCTGGTTCTCCCAGCCCAGAAGCAGTCGTTAGGCCACTTCAGGGTTGTTCGGCCTCAACTCTTGGGCCCAAAGATGTCTTTAACATATGTGTGTGTGTGTGTGTGTGTGTGTGTATTCCTCACCTGTCAGAGGTTAGATAGGGAAAGTGAATATGCATATACGTGCTTAAACAAACGTCATACAGGCTTAGGGCTGCAACAAAGCCTCATCTACGTCCCTCACTTTTTATATGAACAAAGAGGCCTGAAGAGGTTAACAAACTGACCTAGACGCACTGGGCCAACAATACCAGAGCTGCACGCGGTGCTGGCCCCCAGGCACCCCACCACCCTCCCCCACTGTTATTTCCCATCAGTAGCGTAGGAATAAACCAGCTCTGCCCACCTCGCAGAGCTGTGGGGGACTCCGGGATGGCATACGGGAATGTGCTTTAAAACCCTTGGGAATGTCAGATGCCATTGCAAAGGAAAAGGATTTCAATCAAGAAAATAAATGCATACCGTAAAGATGAATAATAAAATAACTCACAAATGAAAGACACTCTGCAGACAACTTCTCGCGCTTATAATTAAGTTTTCAATTAAATCTAAGTACCGCACAGAACTGAAGGGAAAAGAAAATAGTCTGTGTGCATGGGGCGAAAGGAAATCAGCACGTGCCGAAGGGAAATTAGACAGCTATGTGAGGTCTAATGAAAATGCAGCCTCGTCGTTAAAAGCATGGAGTTCATGTGAGGCCCTTTATTTCTCTCTCCCTATCGCCTCACTTGCATGACACCCTCGCCGGTAATGGAGCTTTGAGGTTGTGGCTGTAACAGAGAGGAGTGGATTGCTTATCCAAAAAGAAAGTAGCCCGTGCTCAACCCGAGTCCCAGGCAAGAGGAACCCTCTGGACTGCCATGCGAGGTTTGGAAAATTCTGAGAAGCCAGAGAATGGACATAGAGGGAAGCTGATGGCTCTCTGAAACATTTAACCTGCAGGCAGACACTAAGGGGGAAAACTCCGTGGAAAGAACTCAAGTGGGCCACTGGGACCACGATGCTGAGACCATGGGAGTGATTTAGAAGCAGTGAGACCACACGTGGGATGTATTAGGGAAGACTGATGATTCAGGAAGATAAATTACCAAAGACATGTCCTTAACGTGGACGTCGTGCAGCAAACTGTCTATCCATACACACGCTGAGGCACAGTCATTCCTTACCGCTGCCTCCCAGTAGTACACAGCCCCCCAAGTCCCTTTGAACCAGCAACTTAACTGGCCAACTAAACTGGGCCACTCCGAGAACAGTGCAGGGAATGTCTGACCCGCCCTGCACCCTTCTTTCCATCAGTAGGGGGGATTAACCGGTGGCAGAGTAAGTCCGAAGTGAGATGAGAGCAGAGCTTCGCTACGTGCCCCAGAGGGCGGGGCAGGCGCTTGAGATTCAGGCAATTAGAAGAGACTTTCCAAATGGGCAGGGCCCAGTGTGCAGAGATCACAATGATGGGCAGACGGGCCGCTGACCCAGTGGAAGGAGCAAGGCAATGGAGAATCCTGGGACGAGTGACACTCAGAAATCCAGACAGCCAGAGGGCCCGATGGCTGGGAGCTGGAACCCTGCCTGGAGAGTGGAGAATGCCAGGGCCGAGTGGCAAGACCAAGGCAGGACCTCTGCTCCATAAGGACCTAGGGGCTTGCCTGGAAATTATGGTGGAGACTAAGAATGCAGGGGAACCAGGCGCAGGGTCTCTGACTGCCACGAAGATCCAAAGGCAGAAGTCTCCCTTCTGGAAATTAGGTGGAAGAGCAGGCCCAGCTGGCCTGCACCAGCATTGCACTGACGCTGTGCAGCCAAGCTCTGGCCCTGCGTCTTTTTCCCAGTCTGCCGACGTGGAGGAAACCCCCAGCCTTGGCCAGAGCTGAATGGGAGCAGCCATTTGATCGTGCTCATTGGACAAGGCACTCCTCTAGCACCCCGTGTATAAATCCCTGCTGTTACACTTATTGATGAAACCCATACCTACAGAGCCCTTGGGAGGGCACCTCAGAAAGTTTGTGGAAAATGCGCTCTACAAAACCCCTATGCATGAATTTCAAAACGTTTTGCACCACCAAAATGAACTTCTCTTTTCATTCCACTTTCCACAAACTTTATCAATACCCGCATATGTTGCAGACATTCTCCTACATACATATCCATGAATCTAAACTCTTACAACAGCTCTGTGACGCAGGGACAGTGATAGGCAACTATTTTACAAATAAGGAAACTAGGCACAGAGAAGTTAAGCAACTTGTCCAAGCTCACACAGCCAGCAGGTGGCAGAGCAAGAATTTAAGCCTAAGCACTCAGGCTTAAAGTACACATTTCTAGCCCCGCTAATTCACACTGTATAGTACCTTGGTCGTGATCCATCTGTGTGTCTCTTTCCCTCTAGAGTCTAAGATATGGTCCCTGACGTGGAAAATTTCCATCATCTTTACAACCCCAGTGGCCAGTGCAATAACTCATACATAGAAAGTCTTCATATACAGGCACTTCACCAATTTCATGGTAAATAAAAGATGTTTATTTTGGTGTGGAGGAATTTTTTAAATCCCTGCCCAGTTTTTTCATTAGGCACATTTTCTGTGAGCTTTTTAAGGAGCCCTCGTGAAGACCTCATGGAAGAACGAGCACACAAATGCATAGGTGCCCGGCGTGTTCAATTTACAACCAAAAGGGACTGCAGGGCCTTCGAGGGAGGGGATCCTGGACTCCGTTAGCTTGATCTGCAATATGGGTGCCAGGAAGCAGGCAGCGTCCGGGCCAGGGAGTGACTGGTGCAGCTGCCCCAGGGAGGTCTAGAGGTATGGCTCGTAAGAGCAGCTGAACAGCAAGAGCTTCCAAAAGTCGCTGAGGATGGGGATTTAGAATAGCTATTAAGATGGCAGTTAATATGCCCTCATCTCGTGTTACAGTTCCTGAGTGCTGTACCTGCTTCTGGCTCCTGAATCCAGCTCCCTGCTAATGCACACCCTGGGAGGCAGCAGTGATGGCTCTGGTAGCTGGGTCCCTGCCACCCACGTGGCAGAGATGGATTCAGCTCCTGGATCCTGGCTTTGACCTTGATCTAACACAGTCCAGCTTGGCCTGGCCATCCCAGGCATTTGAACCAGCAGATGGGAGCATGCTTTCTCTCTCTCTCTCTCTCTCTCTCTCTCATTCTGCCTTTCAAGTAGTTGAAAATAAATAATAAAAAATAAATAATAAACATTTTTAAAAGAACGGGATGGTATTAAATATACATCTGATCTACCTAGTAGCATAAAAGCAGAAAGGTGACTTCTGAGAAATGACTTCATAAATGTTTTAGCATTTAATGGGTCCTTCCTCACTTTTGTGCACAGATATGGCTACACCGGGAAGTTAAGGTAGACAGATGGTACATCCACACATGTCTCACTCTCTGACCAGAAGCATCAAGCTCGCCATGAGTCAGCATCACTTAGAATTTCAAAAGAAAGAGAACATTGAAACAGTTAATATTTTATTGAGCATTTGCTTGGTGCCGGGTGCTATTCTAAGTGCTTCAAATGTATTAAATTATTGAAACTTCCTAACTCCCACTTTACATAGCAAACTCAATGTGTCTAACTTTACTGCCAAATAATGGACAAAGTTCAGACCAAAGACAATTTGTCTCCAGAGCCCATGTGCACAACCACGACCCTATACTGCACATATACTCTGAGAACAAGCAATACTGGAATGACAGGAATGTAAAACTGACTCCCAGCACCACCCTCAACTCACATGCAGACACCCATATAGAGCCCATGGACTCTGTGCGCTCACAACCGTGTTGAAGCACCCACAATGCACATCCTTGTGGTTTAACCATGAGAATCTCAGAGGCTTCTGCAGAGGCACAGAGCCTTCCCTGATCAGAGGTGGGGGCAGGAGCCAATCCCAGAACTATTCTTCCTAAGGCATGACAATGTCCTCAGCTCCGCACTCGTGGCTGGCACAGGCTGTTTTGCCCGGTGGTTTGAATACCTCTTGGATCACCTGCGTCCCAAATCAGAGTGCCTGGGCTCAAGTCCCAGCTATAGTCCCAATTCCAGCTTCTTGCTGGTGCCTGCTCTGGACGCCAGCAGGTGATGGCTCAAGTAATTGGGTCCCTGCCACCCAGCTGGTAAGAGACCAGAATTGAGTTCTAGGCTCTAGGCTTTGGTCTGGTCCAGCCCTAGCTATTGTAGGCATTTGGGGAGTGAATCAGAAGATAAAAGATAGGTGGGTGGGTGGGTGGGTGTGTGTATTTCTGCCTCTGCCCTTTAAATAAAAATACAAGAGTTTTAATATTTTTTCAACAGCCAATATTTAAAATGACAGTTTTTTTCCAAGCCACTACTTCCACCTCTGCCACTCCCCAAACTTATCCCAAGTACAAGATGCCTCAACAGGACAAGGAAGCCCTTGACATCAAATTTCTACCCTGGCGAGAAACCACAGTAAGAAGGTTTTCTCAGCCCATGTGGACCAAGCCCTTCCAAAGCAAACAGTTCCCATAACTGTTTATGGTAGAACAAGCTTCTTCCTTTAAACAAGGCAAATGTGGAAAATCACCCAGCCAGACGTTGCTTGTTATTTTGGCACTTCTTGGATACAGGGAGGAGGCCCTCCCAAGCCCAGAGAGCCCAGCCCTCTTCAAGTAGGATATGCACAGGTTGGGAAGCTCATCAAATGTCCTATCAGAGGTTGTAAAAGTCTTCTGGTTTCATATTATCACAACTACTCAGGGTGACTGTATTAATACCCCCATCTAAATAGCACTTCCTGGCCTGGCTTATTAATTCTCCCTGCTTTTCTGTGACATGACCCAGGGGAATTTCATAATTTGCCTGTGTTCCTCTAGCCTGACCTCAGCAAGACCAGGGAAAGACATTGGCGGATTGCCTCCTGGTCATTGGCCACTGGACTAGTCTAGTTATATAGTTATAAATAAGGACTAGTACGTCATTCACTGAAATACTTTGAGACAAGCGGGAACGTATGCTGTTATTTAAGAAATTATTGCAAGCATTCATAGTCCCAAGTCTGAAATTTCAAATTCAGTCACTTTTGTCTTGATTTTTTATTTTCCTTATTTTAAGAGGCAGAGAGACACAGATAGAGGGAAAGCACCCATCCTCTGGTTCACTCCCCAACAGCTAGAGACAGGCCAGCCCAACCCAGGAGCCAGGAGCCTCATCCAGGTCTCTCACATGGGTAACCAAGACCCACACTTGTGTCATCACTGGTGCCTCCCAGGATCTGAGTTAGCAAGAAACTGGAGTCAGGAATCGGAGGCAGGACGTGAACCCACGTGCTCTGATACGGAATGCAGGCACCCCAAGCCACATTTTAACCACTGGGCCAAACATCTGGCCCTCGAGTCTCAAATTTAGTGAGCCAGAACAAGGGCTAGGAATGATATGCAGGTTAATTCACAGCTTTATGAAACATAGGATAATGTAAGTATAAAGACTGTGGTAGGGGCCAGCGTTGTGGAGTAGTAGGCTAAGCCTCCGCCTGTGACATTGGCATCCTGGCTGTTCCTCTTTTGATCCAGCTGCCTGCTTATGGCCTGGGAAAGCAGTGGAAAATGATCCAAATACTTGGGCCCCTGCATCCACGTGGGAGACCCAGAAGAAACTCCTGGCTCCTGGTTTCAGATGGGCTCAGCTCCAGCCATTGTGGCCATTTGGGAGTTAATCAGCAGATGGAAGACCTCTCTCTGTCTCTCCTTCTCTCTGTTAGTAACTCTGCCTCTCAAATAAATAAATAAAATCTTTTATAAAAAGGTGGTGTATTTTAGTGCATAAGTGATGTGAATGAAGCTACATGGATTTGAACTTTCATTGATGTTCTCATTTCCAAAGCATCAGACATCCCTAATGCAGGCTTGACTGAGGCCTTGCTGCCTTCAAGTCTGAAAAGGCCAGGACAATTTAAGAAAAGACCGTATCAGATGTATTGGGAATAGCAAAACAATGCTCAATTCTTACTTCTGTGGAACCTGGTCTAGACATGGAGAAGAGGAGGAAAAAATCACCTGTTTAAGACTCCATGTTCCATACCATTAACAGGCGAGGATGTAAGGCAGAGTGGAGAAGAAGCAGTTTTTTTTGTTTGTTTGTTTGTTTTTTGACAGGCAGAGTTAGACAGTGAGAGAGAGAAAGACAGAGATAGGTCTTCCTTCCACTGGTTCACCCCCCAATTGCCGCTTCGGCTGGAGCTATGCCGATCTGAAGCCAGGAGCCAGGTGCTTCCTCCTGGTCTCCCATGGGGTGCAGGGCCCAAGCATTTGGACCATCCTCCACTGCCTTCCCGGGCCACAGCAGAGAGCTGGACTGGAAGAGGAGCAACCGGGACAGAACCGGTGCCCCAACCGGGACTAGAACCTGGAATGCTGGCGCCGCAGGCAGAGGATTAGCTTAGTGAGCCATGGCGCTATCCAAGAAGCAGTCTTTAAGAGGTGCCTATTTACTTAGGTTTAAAATAAAGTAGCTAATCAGATGCTTTATGGGGGTTAACTTGTGATTACCTGACATGTTGAGAACTACTGATCCAGGAAAAAGCAGTGACCACAGGAGCTGCTGGCTGTATGCTTCTGTGTGCACCATTCAGGTGAGGAAGGCCTGGGGCAGCATCTGCTTCTCTTTGCCCTGAAGTGAAGGCTGAGAGTGGCCGGAGGCTCTGCTGTCACATTGGCTAATGTGCTGGCATGCGCCGGCGGCAGCTGCACGTGCCTCTGGAAAACCCTCTCTCTCTCTGCACAGATCAGCCTTTGTCTTCCTAATCCCAGGAATCAGGGTGTTGGGAACTCCAACCCCTGCCGTATCAGGCAGGAAGTGACAGCACCAACTCCAGGTCCTGACACTATCCATCTGTTTACCATTCCCAAAAGCTCTAAAAATGCAAATATGTAAACTTTTGTTTGTATCTTTTAAATGAAGATTATTTGAAATAGAAAAATTTTACCCTGATATCTGTTTCTTTTTTTTTTCAAAGTAGAAGAAAGAAATTGTAAAGTTTTGGCTGTTCTTTGAAAAGAGAAGTTTTAGCTTTCCACAGAGGAAAAAGGAGGGGATAATTTGATCATTAATGCTAGATCATTTACAATTACAAGCAGAATTTGGAAGCACATGCCGTGAACGATTAGCGCGCTAATGACTATCATTGGTCTGTTTTTATCTGATTTTATTAAAATGCCCCCATTCACTACCATTTCATAGTCTCATTTGCAGATGCAATGATCGCTTGATTATTACAAGTCCCCAGCACCGCATATGAGTCCTTTAGCCACTGTGGAATGGGGACTGCAGGCTTTTAGTAATTCACAGAGGTCCAGATCCCTCCCTTCTCTCTCAGGCTACATTGAGTACATCCACCACATCAATCCAGAGCCACAAATTTCAGCCTGGGTCAGCTGTATTGTTTTCTGTTTTATTTTTGAACTGTCTCCTCCCAGGAAGGACTTGAGGCGGCTGGTACAGTCAATTAGTCACACCAGGCCTTCTGAGCCCAACAGGTAGGAGAAACCAGTCTTTCTGGTTCCTTACTGCCTGTGGAACCTTAACAAGTGCTGATTCACTGCCATCAGAGACCTGTGCAGACTGGCTCAGATAACCCCTGGGTAGCACTGGCTGGCCGTTCCAGCTCGCTTCATCCAGCAACTCAATCAAGCTTGCATTAGGGAAGTCTGATGCTTAGGAAATGAGAACACCAGCAAAAGTCCTGAACTCTGACATAGACATGATGTGGTTCGTATTAGTGTGGAACAGTCACTTCTCCTACAACCCCGGAGTCCTCCAGGAAAGATGTAGACCTCAGCTCAAAGATGATTTCTCAAAGACGTCGTGTCCTAGGCTAGGTCACTGTCAGCCCAGTGAATACCTCTTGCATACCACTTGCAATACACTTATGCCAACTCACAGGATACACATCTGTGTCCTCGTGTCAGTGTGCTTCCTGCTCAGACAGACAGTTTTCCAAATCTTCTCATCCATGTATTTCCACCGTTTAGTAGGAGCCAGAGATTTTACTAGGGAACCCCTGCTAAATGGCTGGATAAGTGATTAATGTTTCGATAGCCCAGAGACACAATGTTCCCTCTTGGCTATGAATTTGTCGCCTTTCATCTAACTCTGGACAATTCTTATATAAGAGCTTTTAGAGAAAGGAGAAAAAAAGTCTGTTTCCACAGAAACTGGGGTTGATGATCCAAGTGGCAATTTTTTTCTCTTGCATAAAAATGAAATCAATGCAGTAGTTGAATCACGATCCTCCAGTCTTGGCATATCTTGATTTTTTGAAAATGCACCATTGCTCTAAAAGAATATGCGAGAAAATATGTCTTGATTCACTCCTAACTGTTCTCCTGGTCTCAAATGGGAAACTCCTTGATTTTCTCTCTTTGACCTTACTGTGAAATTTTGTGGGTTTTGTTTTTGTTTGTTTGTTTGTTTTTGTTTGTTTTTTGGTGCAGAATAAGCAATAGCACAGGTCACCAACCATTTACTGTGGCCCAGGTGTGCTCACCTCAAAGCTGCGTCTGGGAGCTTTCTAATCTTCCTTCTGCGTTCTCCCAGAGGTACGCCAAGGTTCTTGGCGGAGAGAAAAGAAGCTGGCAGTGGTAGTCCCCTCCTGATTCTGTTCTGGAATGTCACCAGCAGTCTCCTTCCCTTCTCCACTCTTTGAGTTGCTGACTGCCAGCAAAATCTTTGCTAACAGTAGAGTGAGTTCAAGGTTTTCAGGAAAAACTGTTCCTCTCCAAAGAATACTACGTCCTCTTCCTCTTGTCAGAAAAATCCAGCAAAGTATCTCTACGTCCCAGACCTAGCACAATTCCTGGCACGTAGTGGAATCAACAAATATTTAAATGAACAGACGAGTGGAAGAATTCGTACGTGAATAATTCTCTTTCTCTGTAACTTCCTCCTGTTATCTTCAGTCCCCTTCCTTCAATACCTGGAACTATTAATCCACCAAGAAATGACTTTTATGCAAGGGCTGTCAAACTGAAAGGCAAGGACACTTCAGGAGTAAGATAAAGTCGATCTGCCTCACTCCAACCTCTTACAATTCTGGAATATTCCACATGCAGTAATATTCAATAGATAAATAGTATCATAAAATTTCATCTCAGTGATGTTTTCATTGTTTTTTCTTTTGCACTGAATACCAATATTCTCACAGATGTCAGAGTTTGAATCTAATTACTCAATATCTATGAGCACATAAGCTTTTTTTTTTTTTAAAAAAAAAGGTGTAGAATATTATGTATCTACATATCTTCAATTTAACCAGAGATAAAAAATAGCCTTAGTTAAAATGTAATGTGTGGGCCGGCGCTGTGGCGCAGTAGGTTAATCCTCTGCTTGTGGCACCAGCACCCCATATGGGCACTGGTTCGAGTCCCGGCTGCTCCTCTTCCAATCTAGCTCTCTGCTGTGGCCTGAGAAAGCAGAAGATAGCCCAAGTCCTTGGGCTCCTGCACCCACATGGGAGACCAGGAAAAAGCACCTGGCTTCTGGCTTCGGATCGGCGCAGCTTCAGCTGTTGCAGCCATTTGGGGAGTGAACGAATGGAAGGAAGACTTTTCTCTCTGTCTCTCCCTCTGTCTGTAACTCTACCTCTCAAATAAATAAATGAAATCTTTATTTAAAAAAAAATGTAATGTGATGGCTGAAGTAGTTGGGTTTCTGCCACCCATGTGGGAGACCTGGATTGAGTCCCTGGCTCCTGGTTTCAGACTGGCCCTGTCCTGGACATCACAGGCATTTGGGTAGAGAATCAATGAGAGAAGTTCTCTCCTTCTGTCTCTCTCCCTCTCCAATGAATAAATAAGAAATTGAAGATAGTATTTAGAATGGTGCCAGACAGAGTCAGTAAGCAAATCCTACACTACCTGTGTCTCTTTGTTCACATCCGGAAGAGTTCTGTTAATCCCCATAATACTGATTTGAGGTCAAAGAAAACCTTGCATGCAAATATGTTTTGAAAGGTAGAGAGCAACATAAAAATAAGAGATGTTGTCTTTATAATTTTGCTGTTTTCCGTAATCACCAGCTAGTTAATCGTACCAAAGAAGACAGGGAGATTGTCATATAGTTTTGTAACCATTGTCCCACTACTTCATCAGCAACCGCTCAAAACACCACCAAAGGAAAAGTTTGGGGTCCTAAGAGAAGCACACAGGTCAGGAGAAACTATCAACAGAGAAGAATCAATGACCAAAGTGGCGTCACACCCTAAGCCCTTTGAAGTAGAAACTTCTGGGCTATTTTCCACAACCTACCAGAATCTGTCCTTTCTATCAGTGGTATTAACAAGTGTGAGGAAAAGTGTGAAGACCAGCCTCTCCATTATCTCAAGGAAGGGTTAAATTAGCATGAGTGACAGACACTCAGATAACTTCACCAAACAGAGTTTTGTAATGTGTGATCCATAGTGAAAATACTTCCTCTAGCTGTAGCAGCAATTCCCTGACATTAAAGGTTAGGGTAGTGGTCCTCATGGACAATGTGCGGTCTTTATGTTACTCGCTTTGGAATTTGCTTCAGCAAATTTTTCATAATTAATTTAGTGTTTGCCCCTACCCTTCTACTAAAGCCTGTTTTATCACTTGCTTTCCAATCATTAAATCCCATTTTCCTCTTCCGCCTTCACTCGTCTTCAGTCTCTTTACAATCCCTGGTATTGTGCAGCCTCTTCCTGAAGTCCTCACTTAAATTCTCTTCCACCGCACCCTCTAGTTCCTCCTACTACTCAGCCCATTACTTCAAGATCTTACTCTTCCAGCCTCTAAAACTGGGTTTTCCTTAAAAGTTGCCGGTTCTCTTCCTTTTTTCTATATGTGGTTTCTCTTGATGATCTCACTTCCTCCACAACTTCCGCTATCCCTGCATGTACATCCCTAGTCTCAAATTCTCTCTGGATAGGTTTCCACTCACCTCCGGGACTTCAAAGCCATTATATGTCCTTGATTTCTCAAAACACAACACAACCCAAGGCAAACCTACTCTTTCTCCTGACTTTCATACCTCCATGGGTGAGTCTAAGCACCCAGATTCTTGAGGACCCAAAACTAGTTCTCCCATGCAACTTTTCTTGGACAGTCTTCTGCTTCAAGCCAACATGGTACATCTATTGCCTGTAAGCCCATGTGTGGCATGTAACATGGGTTCCTTTGTAATCTAGTCCACTGTGTCTCTTGCTCATTGAGAAAAAGGCTCTGCTGTATTCAACTCTATGTCCCCTGCAGAGTTCCAGCACAGTCTGATACATAGAGGTATATTTAGTTGAAAAGGTAAAAGGGAGCATTCTTTGACACAGTTGCATTCATACCTTCCACTGCCCTTTGTCATCTATAGTCAACAACAGTGAGTTAAATTATACTTAATCTCAGTACTCTAAGGAAAACTATCAAAGAAACATTCCAAGTAATATAATATGCAGAGTTCTTGCTATGCTGAATTTATTGTGTGTGTGACCCACATTTTCAGTCACTGGTACCACATGAAAAAAAATCTATATTTGGAAGGTACACAGAAATGTGTGGGGAACCAAATGCTTGCCTCATGTAGAAGCTATTGCCTTGGTTTGCTTCCTCAGTGGTGGGATCCCATCTCCAGTTCCCTGTAATTTGCTGTCCTGTTATTACTCCCACACTTGGTTATGAGAGCTCTGTATTGTTAAAAGCTACGTTCAAAACACTGCAAGTTTAATTCAGTGAAAGCACTAAGCTCTGAGGGTGACTCAGCATGATCCTGGAGCCCCTGCTCCTGCCTTAGCTGATTGCTCCACCAGCTCTGGGTTTGGGGTTTCTTGGGGCTAACTAGGCACAGATGACAATTTTTGGATTTCAAATTTTTTGGTTTTCAGGTTTGGTTGTTGTTGTTGTTTCTTTTGGTTGTTTGATAACAGAATTAGCAACATAATGAAAGGCAACATGGCCAAACTCTCTAATTTCCTGGCCTGCATTCCAATGTCAGATGCAAGGCTTTATCTCCACCAATAAGAAGAGAGCAGGCGTTGGGTTTATTGTAGCCTGAGGAACTGAAGAGCAGCTTGCACCAACCTGTCCTCTGCCCCAAGCAGAGGTTTAAGAGAAGTTGAACAAATCATACCACTGGTCTTTTCACTGAAAGGGCTAAAAGCAGGCAAGTGAGTAGAGTCCTACCTCTGCCCTAAGGATTGTTCCTGATAAGTTATTTTATGGTATTAAAAAAATGGATTATCCATGCTGGAGGTGTTTTCAAGAGCACTTTTACCAAGTTCAACACCTATTTTTCTTTTATGTCCAGCTAGTGGACAGTGTAAAGCTAACACATACACAAAGACTATTGACCTGTGGCTAGTTTTACGTACCAAGGTGGTCTGGAATACTACCACCATCACGGAATGAAAGGCATTTGCAAGTCAAGTGCAGTTCACACTTGGGCTGACAACATCTCCAGCCAACGTTTGGACGTTAACTGACTGTTGAACATTGGAGGAAATGGTCCTCTCCCTGAAACAGTACTGCCAGACTGTTTTTGGTGAAGTTCAGATGGTATCACTCGTCTGTTCACTTCTCCTCACTCCTTACAATTTGAGTTTTCTCTACCCCTCCTACCTCATTTCTAGCTCCCCCCACACTCCAGCCAACTGAACATCTCACTCTCACCCCTTGTGGATTTTTGCTTCTACATATTTGATGAATTTTAGGTACCATTCTCTGATCTCGCTCTCAAATCTCAGTTCAAATGTTACCTCCTCCATGGAACTTTCCTTAACTCTAACCAGTTATTCACTCGATCTGTACCTTCAAATAATGTTCACCCACTTCTGCTAGATATTTTTGTTGTTGTTATTTTGCCTGTCTTGATTTCTTCTGCTAACATGTAAATTCCTTTACATAAAATCCAAATAGAATTCTTTTTGTATACTTAAGAGTATATGACAAATATTTGCATATAGAAGTCTGTTAATACACATTGGAAGAAAAGTACTAATGCTTTCCAAGTTATAAATAAGAATGGAAAGTTCTTGGTGGCTTGACTACACTAGTCAACAGATTAGCATGGCCTCTGGTTACTTTCTTTCCTCAAAATTAGCCACTCCCTGTTTGCCCTGTGGCAAGATCTCCATTGCCAGTGGTGGTTCTTCAGGGTACAGTGGCTTCATTACAGTTTCCATTAAGTTGCATCAGAAGCAAGCATGACACACACGTTAATAAGTTGCCATGAAAAAGAGCAAAAACCTACCAGCAAGCAGTAATTTCCTTCTTTGTTTCTAAGGCAGTGCTAGCAATCCTGAAGCAGCCAGCTTGTAATCACTAATGGCTTGCCAAGGCTTCTTTCAGTATCAACTCCACTGACCTCAAAGTCAGGCGTCCTCATTGTCCATTCTTTATTAAGTTGCCACAGAGTGCTTGGCATCATACTGAGCTCTGGAGTAAAAATGGACCTTAATTGTTGAAAGTACAGTCCCTAAATTCGTGGACCTTCCTCCTGAGTCAGTCCACACTGGCATGAACTATCACTAATAAGTTATAAGACTGAATTTTCGTAAATGAATCAGAAGTTAAATTTTTAAAGTACTCACCTTGGAAGGCAATGCAATTCCAGTGATGTTAGCATCCCCTAAAGTTATTTTAGAATTCCTTTTTTCATTTGTTTTTCAAGCCAACCTATATGTCATATTTATCATAATCTTTTATCATATTTTATACTTACCAGATTTTGTTTTGGTTAAACCTCAAATGGAATTACCGATAACAGAGGCCCTTAAGGTTATTATAAAAACACTTTAAACAATAGCAGCATTATTACAGTAAATGTATAATCCTGTTTGGAAAGGGAGAAAAAACTTAGAAAGATTGTGTTTAGACATATTTGTAGTCACCCTAAGTATGTTTCCCAAAAGAACTACAAAGGCAAGTAGAAAAGTCATTTCAGAAATTTTCTTGCACGTAAGCATATTGCTTGCTTTTATTCCAGTTTTATTAAGGTAAAATTAAGAATTATATCTAATATACAGAATGTGACATTTTGATATTTATATACCCTGTGAAATGATTATGCCATCATCAACCTAATCAACATATGGATCATCCACATACCTTTCTGTGTATCTCCAGAACTTATTGTAACTCAAAGTCTGGTCAAAGGGTGTACAACAACTTTTAAAGAAAGTATTCAACTAAAAACACATCTTTCTAATGAAGATTAACTTATAAGGGAGCCAAAACATTGGGTGGGAGGGCTACACCAGACAGCAAAACCTCCAAACTTGGTCACAGCTCTGTCGTTGTTGGAGAATGGGCCACAAACTTTAGTTGTTTCTTGTGACACATTTTGATTGAGTTTGGGGATTAGAGGATCTCTTGCTGTTTCTCCAAATCATTCCAAACATTCCATAAATTAGTGCCTTCAGCATGGACATTTTGCTTCTCTGTGGACACTCTCTACACCCGACACTTAAGCAGGAACCTCAGCTCCACTTGAACCTGGGGGTCTTAAAGATGGCACAATCTATGGAATCCAGAGGCACATGAGAGAGCACACTGAGTCACACTATTTGACCACATTATGCTGTGACACGATGGGAAAAAGTTACCAAGACCCATAGGTAGATAACTAGACACACACTTTCTTATGTCATGTATAATGTCTGCTTTGTAGGCATTCTTTTTAATACAAATACATTTTCAACTGCTTAGCAGATCTAATAGAATATAAAAAAATCTACCTGGGATGATCAAAATAATATGTTATGAATATGCTAAAGAAAAGCCCAGACAGTAGTACATTGCATTGGAAATATGTAGAATTATTATTATAAATATCATTCCACACATATTGCCTTAATATTTTAAAGGTCTAGTTCTAAATCTGAGGAGTAGCCTTGATAATATGGACAAGGTCTATGCAGTGTGGCTAGATCCAAAAACTATTTTCTAGAGACTAATTTCTATAAAGCTATCTCAGTTTCAAGAATAAACTGAGTGGTTAGGAGAAAACAGGAGGAGGGACGGAGGGAAAGAGAAGAAGTAAGGAGGGAAGAAGGAAAAAAGGACAGAAGGAAGGAGGGGAGACTGACACATAATATCCATTAGACATAATCTATGGTTTCACTTATTCCATCTGCCAATCCACAACCTGTCTATTTGCTATTAGTTCTCTGCTTTTGCTGAGCCCTAGGGAGGAGAGAGAGTCATTTGCTAAAGTGCAAAGGTGATTGTGACTGGTATAAAACAATGCTGGCTCGTGCATTACAGTCCCTGCCTTCCTAGAGTTCATATTCTGCAAGACAGCATGTCTGTTTTCCCACTAACACATCCCCAACAATTGTGTCCAATGAATGTTTGCTGCTGAAAGCATGTCCAACAGGGTGCTCTGAGGGCAGTGTGGATACAGTAAGGAAGTGGCTGCTTGAAACAATCAAACAGCAGTGGAAACTGCTGCTCCGAAGCACCTCTCAGAGACGTTCTCCACTCCAGTCAGTTGTGTCAGTCACAGGTTTCTCTTTGAGGAGGTGAGCATCCCAATCATTCACCTGTTGGTGTCAATGCTTTCCATCAAGTAAGCGTATCTGGGTGGGGTGAGGGTGGCAAATTAGAAAGTGTAGCTAAGAAAATGCAGAGAAAGATTCCAGTCACTGTAATAACCTATTGCCTCGTGCTCCCCCAACTTCTCCACTCTGAATTTGTTAATGAGTCCTCTCCTTGAACAAGCTGGTGCTTTATTAAACAAGGTTGAAAAACATCTAACAGCATCATCAGTGCTACAAGAATGTGCTTCAGATATGCATGACCTCAGATCTAACTTCTGCTACTTCTATGTACACCTACAAGTGTGTGTACTCTTTTTAAAAAAAAAAAAAGATTTATTTATTTATTTGAAAGGCAGAGTTATAGAGAGAGGAGAAACAGAGATAGATCTTCCATCTGCTGGTTCACTCCACAAATGGCTACAACAACCAGGGTCGGGCCAGGCTGAAGCCAGGAGTTTCTTCCAGGTCTCCCACGATTGTGCAGGGGCCCAAGCACTTGGGCTACCCTCCGCTGCTTTCCAAGGCGTATCAGTAGGGAGCTGGATCAGAAGTGGAGCAGCTAGGATACAAACTGATGCCCATAAGGGGTGCTGGCACTGCAATGCCACAGCTCTGGCCCCCAGATGTGTACTCTTAGCATAGGTTTCCTAATGTATCAGTATTCAATACTTGGTCTTTTTACTTTTGCTTTAATTACATAACAATATCTCTATCTGAAGCTGTGATTCTCATGAATTATTTTTCCAAGTACACAGGATACAGATATAGATAGATGGATAGATATAAATGCAAAACTTAGTGCAAAACAGTATGTACTTTCAGATAGAAATTGGCTTGCTCTGAGACTTAAGTGATATCATGGGAAAAGTGATGATCTTGGGTTTTTAAGCCATCACATCTGAGCCCTGCTATATAGTATGCATTTGACCTTGGCTATGTCACAGCCTCCTTGAACTTCATGCTCCTCATCTGTAAAATTTTCTAGTAATGCATACCCCATGATGTTGTTGAAAAATAAGTGATAACATATGGGAAATGATAATGTCCCATGCAAATATAAGGTACTAATTCAAAAATTTTATTTATTTCATTTTCTTTGAAAATAAAAGAGAGATCTTCCTTGCACTGGTTCACTCCCCCAGATGCTCCCATCAGCCAGGCCAGAGACAGGCCAAAGGCAGGAGCCCAGATACTAATTTGGGCTTCCCATATGAGTGGCAGGGACCAAAGCACTTGAGTTGTTATCTGAAGCCCCCCAGAATGTACATCAGCAGAAAGCTGGAATCAGAAGCAGAGCTGGGATGCAAAGGTAGGCACTCCTGTATCGGATGTTGGTGTTCCAAGCAGCACCTTAACCCACTGTGACAGACACCCACCTCAGTATAAGGTATGATTGTTGTTTGAAGAAGCAGAATTACAAGAGTGAGAAAACCTTGGGCTCCACTACTTCTAATCTGTGTGATAATAATCAATTATATCATCCAAATTTCAGTTTCCTCTTTTGTTAAGGAAATAATACTCTCTCACAGGTGTGTTATGAGGATAAAACTAGAAAATGTTCCTGGAGTCCTGCCTGGCACACAGTAGGTACTCAGTATGCGTTAGCTTCCTTTCCCGTCTCTGCTGTCATTTTAAATGCCTGCGTTTTCCTTAAATCAAAATAGCTTCCACCATTCGCCGTTGCCGAATACTAGCCAAAATGAAGCATGCCAACGAATGCAACAAGAAAGCAGCAAGTCAGTGATAAGATACTAAGTCATGGTGGTTTCCCATGCAGTGGCAACCTCTCATTGTGCTGGTACCATCAACAGCAAATCCACATCAAATGCCACACATAAACAACAAGAAAACAGCATGAAGCCACTACAGCAAGGGAAAGTACCCTGGAAAGCAACCATAAAAATGTGAGGATTAATCCTGGAAATACCCTTCTAGTCACTCAAAAAAACAATTGCAAATTGCTTAGGCAAGCAAGGTATTTTCAAGCGGATCCCTTAAATATTACCAAATGGTTTTGGCTCTCTCCAAGACCTTGTGGTGTCCTGGGCTCACGCTGCACAAGCTATTGTGCAATTTCTTTGGGATTGCTTTCTACCACAAACAATAAAAAATGCATAATATTGCATAGTCTGCCACTAAGCTCTGCTGTGTGTTATTTCCTAATTAAGGATGCAGACAGGCTGCGCAGTAATGATGATTGATGTCTGCTGCACATCTTATGAGAAGCAAGGTGAGAACAAGCATTAGCTCCAGCCCACAGGAGAGATGTGGTAATTGCTATTCCTCACTGCACTGCCTATCACGTCGTCCTAGAATTACAGAAGAAGCACTTAAGAATAGAGAATTATCTCACATAAAATTGCAGTTCTGCTCATCATAGGAACAGTCCTATGAAGCAATTATTTTTAGTATATAAATTAGTGTGATTGTGCTCATTGCTTCATTTCAGTTGGGGCATCACGATACCAATAGTAGTTCATTTTTGACTTTCTGACTTGCACTTCTGTTCATCTCCTGTGTTTTAGGCTTTTCTTTGTGTCTTATCAGTCTTCCAGTCTGTATTTATACCTGTCAACTTTAAACCAACTATTTTACTGGTAGTGGTAATAACTGTCCTTGAAATAATGAGAAGTTGTTAATGAGTAAAAAGCAAGTTCAACAGCCAACTACTGGCTTTTGCCCCCCACCCTTCTCCTGTGGCTTGATCTCTCAGTAACTCACTTCTTTCCTCTAAAATGAAATACAGTAATTATCTTCAATTACCGAATGCCAAGCACAGGTAAGACGTGTAGCTGTGCCAGGTAGCACAGAGATTTCACAGCACAGAAAATCTGTCCTTACAGAGACTGTGCCTACTATTTACCAAGCAACACAAAAATGGATCTTAGCTCTGATGGAGATAGCCATTCTCTTCAACGTTAATTGTATCAAGCAGACTTTCTGAGAAGTATGGGTTCTTTATCAATGTGCTCCAACTCTTCTAACAAACAAATCAAAGAGAAGAGCTGTGATGTTCTTTGGTTGGGGACCAGTTCCATTCATTACAGCACACTCAAACAATGAAACAGTATTTGGCCATAGAAAAGAAAGCAGATGGATGGCATGAGCTCATTTATGTAGAAAGAAGGAATGTGAATATATATGTGTGTGTTTATATGCATTGAAAACTTGTAGAAGAGCATCCAGAGGGTGTTTGTAGAACCTCTTCTGCTGCTTGTATTATTTGCCTCATTCTCTTATTAATTATCTTTTTAATTGGGTGGAAAAAAAACAGAGCCTATTGGGTCCATAGTACACCGAGCTCTGGAAATCACTTTTACCCTGATGCTGTTTGGATCTAGAGCAACAACTCCATTCCAATCTGAATTCTGGATGTTTGCTTTCTTCTGAAGAGCATGTAGGTGAAGAGACATGGGCAGCAGGCCTGGCCTCTCTCTGACTGTGACAGGAAGCATGACAGAAGGTGTCTAACTCATACATTTTGCCTAATGATTTAGGCAAAAGTCAGAAAGAACACAGCATCTGGATTTTTAGAAAAGATTTATCTACTGGAGAGGCAGAGTTACAGAGAGAGAGAGAGAGAGAGAGAGAGAGAGATCTTCCATCTGCTGGTTTACTCCGCCAAATGACTGCAACAGCCAGAGATGGACCAATCCAAAGCTAGGAGCCAGGAGCTTTTTCCAGGTCTTCCACGTGGGTGCAGGGGCCCAAGGAGTTGGGCCATCTCCCCTGCCCATCTGGGAGCCAGTGCCCATATGGGATGCCGGTGCCACAGGCAGAGGCTTAACCTACTGTGCCACAGCACCAGCCCCTAGCATCTGGATTTTGTACAAGGCTGGTGGGTTTCTCAAGGAAGAGAGAGGAGGAAGTATACCTGCCTCTACCATTGAAAGGGGTGCTAAGCGAGTCAGTACTAGATGCAGATAAAACCAGTGCAAACTGGAAACCTTTACACTTCGTGAAATAAGCCAGTCCCCAGAAGACAAATACTGTATGTTTTCCCTGATCGGTGGTAACTAACAGAGTACCAAAAAATGTGATGTACAGGAGTGAAATCGACATCTTGAGCTTGATGATGGTTTACAGCCCTGAACAGTGTTTTCTTCTTCTTCTTACTGTTTGTTGAACTCTTTACTTATGTAGGGTTAATCTTATGAGTATAAAGTAAACTGAAAGTAGATCATTGCAAAAATTAGAGAGGGAATAAGAGAGGAAGGGTGTGAGCACTCACTATGTTCCTAAATCTGTATACATGAAATACATGAAATTTGTATACCTTAAATAAATTTTTTTAAAAAAAGAGCAATTTTGACTTACTCTAAAGAGAAAGGAGATGGTAAATCAGGAATGTAGTGCTCAGTAAAGAAGAAGAAATGGAAGCATTGGGGATATTTCATGCTCAAAATAAAGAACAAAGTGTCATTGAGGAGTGCACTCACAGACTTTTTTTTTCCTGTTAAAAAGCTGAGCACAAGCCAGGCTAGGTGGGGCTCAACATGAGGAAATCTAACTGGTAGACTTTGCTCCCTGGCCAGGAACTGCCATTCACCTGAGAAAACAACATAAGATCAAGACAATTCAGGCACAGAGCTCAGTGCAGATTGGAAAGGTGCTGTAGCCTGGGAAGGCAACAGAGGATGGCCCAAGTGCTCAGGCCCCTGCACCCACACTTGGGGCCTGGAGGAAGCTCCTGGCTTTGATCAACACAGCCCCTGGCCATTGCAGCCATTTGGATAGTGAACCAACATATGGAAGACCTCTCTCACTCTCTCTCTCTCTCTCTCTCTCTGCCTCTACCTCTCTGTAACTCTTGCCTTTCAAGTAAACAAATAAATCTTTAAATACAAAAGAAATTTTGGTATATATACACTGTGGAATATTACACAGCAGTAAAAAATGAAATCCTGTCATTTGCAACAAAATGCATGCAACTGGAAACCATTATACTTAGTGAAATAAGCCAGTCACAAAAAGACAAATACCATATGGTCTCTCTGATCTGTGGTAACTAATGGAGAGTACTTAAAATGTAATCTATAGGAGCAAAGCTGACACTTTTTTTTTTGAAAGGCAGAGTTACAGACAGGCAGAATCAGAGAGACAGAGAAAGAGAGAGAGAGAGAGAGAGAGAGAGGGAGAGAGAGAGAGGTCTTCCATCTGCTGATCTACTCCCCAGATGACCACAATGGCCAGAGCTGCACCGATCCAAAGGCAGGAGCACATGGGTGTAGTGACCCAAGCACTTGGGCCATCTTCTACTGCTTTCCCAGGCCATAGCAGAGAGCTGGATCGGAACACGAACCAACACCCATATGGGATGCTGGCATTGCAGGCAGCAGCTTTACCAGCTATGCCACAGTGTCAAAACTGACACTTTGAGAGGAGACAGTTTTGAACAGCCCTTGCCTTGACTGTCAGGAAACAATGTTTTTCTTGTTTGTTTTTGTTCTTTACTTCTTTTTTTCTTTATACTAATTAGTGAACTTTCTACTTAGAGTACGGTTAATCTTATAAATGCAAAAAATTAATTGAAAATTGATTTTTGTAAAAAAAAAATGAGAAAGGAAGAGGGAGGAGTAAGAAAGGTGGAGTATGGTTGGGAGGGAGGCAGGGGAGGGATAGAATCAGCATGTTCCCAAATCGTATATATTAAATGCATGAAGTTGTATTCCTTAAACAAAATAAAAAAGAATCATAATTAAAAAAAAAAAAAAAAAGGTGCTTAGGACTTGACCTTCAAGCTCTCTCTCTCTTTGCCGGGACAGAAATGTCAGGGATAGCAAGACCCATTGCTACATGCACCCAGCATACATCACTCTGCCCATTCTTCCTGAGTAGTCATGGAAATTTGAAGTGGGACAATTTCCTCACTCTACCAGAGTGTAAAGACAGGCTGGGTAGAGGGAATGACACAGTTGAAGTCACACTGCCTGATTAGGAGAGTGGTAATGAGAGTTTGAGAGTTCTGATGTCCAGAGTCCCCTGGCCAGCAATTCTTACTGTATCAGTAGCCTCCCATTCTAATGTTTCCCAAAATCCATGAACTGCGTATCCAATGTTGCTTTTCACCCAGAGGCTGCTGCATTTTAATCTGCCCCTCCTGGATTAAAATAGTCGACTTCAAAAAGTGAATCTCAAATGATGGGAATTACGGTGGCATAGCTGTCTGTTATCAGTGCTTCCTTTTATTTCTTTGCCTGCTTCCACTGAGGTTCCACAACCACCAGGGATGTTAACACACTGAATTTAATGGAGTTGGAGGGTTGATGGCATGAGTTTCCACAAGCAGCTCCAAACTTCAAGGTTGTACCAATTATGTATGACTTTGTAACTAGCGGGGTTTCCAACAGATGCCAATGCTGTTTTTCTGAGTTGGTTCCATTATTTGGAAAGCAAATAAAAGAAGTATTTTCATCCCTCAAACTTTTAAATTCAGATGTTTAGAAAAATGTTTCAAAAAGCAACTGCAAAAAAGAAACAGGCATTGAATAATAGCATTTTCAGACAGAGCAGGAAAAAGCTATTTTTTTTTTCAAATCAAGGATTAAGAGTTCTTTTATTTACATGTGGAGAAAAATGACTAGATAGTGGGGCCATTATTTTCCCCATCATCAGAATAATATACACAAAGAACTGTTTGACTCTAGGTAAGTCAGACCAATGCATACCTAAAACACTTCTTCTCTTTCCATTTGTGCAATAATACCATGGAGGAAGTTATTATAAATAGACAATCCCCATAACTCTGAACTAGCAAAAATTACCCAAGCTTTTTCATCTATAAAAAGATGATCTTTTCTGTCTTCTCCAGCTCATAGACATCTCCACTCTCCATAGGGGGAAAAAGAGTTCATCCAATTAGCTAATTGCAATGAATCAGTGGCAATATGACTTTTACCTTGGGCGATTCTTTTGCCATGTTAATAAAGTCCCTAGACTTAAATGAAAACCCAGATGGCTTAATTTGTAACTGAAGAAATACGAACAAGATATTTTTCCTTGTAACAAACCATTCAGCTGAATAGCTGAAAATACTTCCAGATTTTTTATATTATTTTTAGAGCTTCCATTGTGTTGAAATTTATTAGCTAATATTCAAATGGGGCACTGTCACAGGATAAATTCCTTTCTGGATGCCATGGTGTTTAAGAAATGTAGGATATCATTTTTGTTAAGATTACCGCCCTCGGGGCTGGCGCTGTGGCATAGAGGGTAAGGCTGTTGCCTATGGTGCTGGCATCCCATATGGGTGCCAGTTTGTGACCCAGCTGCTCCACTTCCGATCCAACACTCTGCTGTGGCCTGGGAAAGCAGTAGAGGATGGCCTGAGTACTTGGGCCCCTGCACCCACATGGGAGACCCAGAGGAAGCTCCTGGCTCCTGGCTTTGGATCAGCGCAGCTCTGGCCGTTGTGGCCATCTGGGGAATGAACCAGTGGGTGGAGGACCTCTCTCTCTCTCTCTCTCTCTCTCTCTCTCTCTCTGCCTCTCCTCTCTTTGTGCAACTGTGAAAATAAATAAGTATTAAAAAAAAAAAAGATTACTGCCCTCCCAGAATGAAGAGTGAATTCCCATTGCTATGGGAAAATCAGATTTATTAATTTAGAGTGTTAAATTCTTCTGACCATCTTCCTTTTCATTTCTATCATACCTGACCTTTTTTTTTTTTTAAGATTTATCTATTTATTTGATAAGGCATAGTTACAGAGAGAGAGAGAGAGAGAGAGAGAGAGAGATCTTCCATCCTCTGGTTCACTCCCCAAATGACCATAACGGCTGGGGCTGGGCCAGGCCAACTCCAGGAGCCCAGAGCTCCATCCAGGTCTCCTACATGGGTGCAGAGGACAAAACATTTTCCTCTGCTTTCCTATTTCCTGCGTGTTAGCAGGGAGCTGGATCAGAAGTGGAGCAGCCAGGACTTGAACCAGCACCTATGTGGGATACCAGGGTCATAAGCACCAACTTACCCCTCTGTGCCACGACCATGGGCCTGTGATTTTAAATTGACTGCATAGCGCATTAAATTGGCTATAATAAACATCTTAGTGTCTGCTACATATCAAAACAACTTGATTTTTACACAGTGGGTATTCTGAAAAAGTAGTGGAGAACTTTTGTTTGCTTTCAGTACCTTCTGCCCAATTAAATGTATATCCTATTTGGAGGGAAATTTACCACCACTACCTCAAATTTTGGATTGCAGATACAATTTTAATGCTAATGTTGGGAGAGCACAGAACTCACTAGTGCCCTAAAAAGTGAAATTTGAATTGTATCAACATTATTACTTCCTGCATAAGAAAGAGTGTTGTTCAAAAATGGAAAATAGAGGCCAGCATTGTGGCACAGCAAGTTTAAGACACCTCTTGTGATACCTGCATCCCATATCAGAGTACAGGTTCCAGTCTTTGCTCTGCTTCTTATCAAGCTTCCTATTAATGAGCAGTGGATGATGGCCCAAGTGCTTGGGTCTCTGCCATGAGTGGCAGAGACCAGGATGGAGTTCCTGGCTCCTGTCTTTGACTTGACCCAGCCCTGGCTGTTGTAGCCATTTGGGGAGTAAACTAGCAGATGGAAGATCTCTCTCTTGCTTGCTCTTGCTAATTCTCTCTCTCTCTCTCTCTCTCTCCTTCTCCCTCTCCCTCTCCCTCTCCCTCTCCCTCCCTCTGTTGTTCAACTTTTCAAATAATAAATACATAGATCATTTTTTTAAAACTTATTTCTCCTTTTTTAGAAGGTTTATTTTATTTATTTATTTATTTATTTATTTATTTATCTGAAAGAGTTAACAAGACAGGTAGAGGCAGAGAGTGAGAGAGAGAGAGAGAGAGAGGTCTTTCATCCACTGGTTCACTTCCCAAATGGTCACAACAATTGGAACTGGAACAGTCTGAAGCCAAGAGCCTGGAACTTGGGCCATCCTCTGCTGCTTTCCCAGGCACATAAGCAGGGAGCTGGATTAGAAGTGGAGCACCCAGGACTTGAACCAGGACCCATATTAGATGCTGGCACTGCAGGCCAGGGCTTTAACTTGCTGAGCTACAGTACTGGCCCCCAAAAATAATTTTTTAAAAATGGAAAACAACTGGAACCACTGACCATAATGCTTTGAGTGCCTACTTAAGGAGACCATTATAGTTTTCATCCATTCAGTAAATTATCCCTTCTGAAAAATTAATATCATTTTACAACCCTTTACAAATAATTTTCCCATACATTACGTCATATATTGCTAACCGCAACCCCACCAAATAGGTAATGATCATTCCTGATGTATAGATGAGAAAACTAAGACCAAGAGGGTGCTACTCAAGGCAGTCCTTGGGACTCGAAGCCCAGTGCTCTTTCCGCTACACCAATTGCTTCAAATTGGTAAAAACGTCAAGTTTTACATGAGGTTTGTCAGTGATGAAACTTGTGTAAGACCAGCAGTCACTGAGGGGCATTAGTGAGTGTGACTTCGAAGACTCGGCCTGCTGACATTTCTTTGTGAGCCTCAAATACTAACCATCGTAGTGACTCTGGTATATAACCCTGGACTCAGATTATAAGATTTCTATAATCTTGATTGGATGAATGAAAAATAATTGAATGGACTTGTGATTTATAATTTAATAGTGCCTCTCCTTTTATTTGTTGCCCTAAAACCCTGTTTTCCAAGCCATGCAACTCAGAAAGTCCCACAAGATGCTAACAGGTGTAGCCTAAGAATGGGTTCTGCAGCTAAGAGAGCTTGGGAGCTGTAATTTATTGAAGACCCTTCCAGAGAATTTACAGGGCGTATTAGATTGCTAGAGGTTCTGGGGTAGAGAAGCTTGTTTTTTCTAAGTTTTATTTAGCCAGACGATTCCTCACAGAAGCCATCCTTTCTTTTCAGAGTCTTTTTCACATCCCTCCACACACCAGTGTTCCATGGAATATGGCTTCAAATTAACCCTTTGGAATAAAAACCCAAAAGATACCTGTGGCAGAATGACACCACAAAAGAGGGAAATGAGGAACGATATTTTGGAAAAGTTCAAAGATAGGAGTAGAGCAACAAAACTGAAAGTCAGTTAGTATGAGCAGGATCAGACTTAGAAGGGCCAGAGAATCTAGGATGTGGGGACCCAGCAGAGTCCTCCTGTGGGTCCGGAACTCTGAGACTGCTCTAGGTTGAAGCGTCAGGCAGAAGCCCTGACAAGGACAGGGTCAATGTCAGCAAGATACAGTGTCAGAAAAGAAGAAGCCAAGCACAGGAGGAACCTGGGAGCAGGCTGACAGCCGAGGTGGAGGAGGATGGCGGTCAGAAACGGAGAGGTTTTAGCAGGGACCAATCTGGGCTGCAGGACTGGGGCTGAGGGCGGTGACTCCTCCCCCAAGAGGGAGGAGTACCAAGTCATGGATGTAGGCAAAGGGGAACAAGTCAGGAATCCAAAGACTCTAATGGACTGATGTTATACCATATAACACTGTGTAAAATTTTATATATTGTGCTATAAGTATAATACAGTTAATATGGGCGCTCTGCTACTAGACCCAAAATGTGGAGCTCCTCCCTTCACCCTACTCCTACCCCTAGGGTCTGGGGCATCCAGAAATGCCACAATTCCCAGCTCACAACGAAGATCACGATGAAGCCATATTGGCTTGGGTCTCCTTAGCGGATAATCAGTCTAGGTCATTTTCAGCCCCTTTCTGAAACTAGGTCTCTCTTTCCCCTCTGATTTCTTTCTCTTGTGTGGGGGAGCTTGCAGTCGGCTGTTTCACCAGGGCTGTCATCCAGGGCTGCACAAAGGCTGTGCACGACTCCAGGGGACACCATTACAAGACACTGGCATTCTTGTTTGGTTACACATTGACCTCCTGCCCCAGGTAATCTCCTACAACTGCTTTCTCTATTTTCACCTATGATTCACCACTTCAGCCACTCCCCTCAGCTCTCTTGTTCAGTTACCTTTTCACTTCACCCATCTAATAAAATCCCAGTCCTGTTTCTCTACTCCTATATTCAAGCTTTTGGAGACTGCCAGTGTAAAAGACACGGGTATGTGGCTCCGTACCTGTACCTACAGAGGGTTAAGCAACTGCTTGCAATCCCAGCAGCCCATACTAGAGTGACAGCTTCAGTTCCAGCTGCTCCACTTCCCATCCAGCTTCCCACTAATGTGTCCGGGAAGAAAGTGGGTGATGCCGTAAGTTCTTAGGCCCTAACCATTCTTGTGGGTGACCTGGGTGGAGTTCCTGGTTCACGGCTTCAGCTTGGCCCTGCCTTGGTTGTTGCAGCCATTTGGGAAGTGAATCAGTAGACAGAAGATTCTCTCTCTCTCTCTCTCTCTCTCTCTCTTTCTGTCACTCTTTCAAATAAATAAATGAATGAATCTTAAAAAAAAAAAAAAGACACAAGTATGCATCCTGGAAGTTGCTAAGATGTCCCCCGGCTTACCTCTTCAAAACTATATAACCGTAAATAAACTTTCTACTGTGATAAACCATTAGGGAAAAAAAATGTGGTCTCCAAAAAAAATACCAGGTCATCAAAAGTTCTTACAGGGAACACTTATTCTTCTGCATTTGCCTCGCTCCTCCAGTTTCCCAACCCATCCCTGCCCCGTCCTTCTGAGCTGAAGACTTAGCCTCCTGCTTCCTTAGGCAGCAGTGATCACAAGTCAGCTCTCTCAGCTGCATGCTTCGTGTACCTTACCCATCCCTGTGTCTTGCCCTCTTGCCCCATGTACGAAATGACCCCCCTCCTACCCAAGGTTAGCCCCCCTCCACCTCATCCCTGCCCCACCTTAGAGACATTTTTCTCCCCAGTCATCATCACCTTATCTTCTTTGTCTACTGGTTCTTTACCGCCAGCACTTAAACAAGTGCCTCCAACTTCCACATTCCATCTCTTCCTTTCTACCTCTACATTTCTTGAATTCCCTAGCCTCCCAAGCCCATGTCTTGAATCTACCCTCGTGAACTCTTTTCCATCTCTTAGACTCTCTTCCGTTCCTCACTTCCTGTTCACCCTCAGCCTGTTGCAACTGGTTTTCAACAAACATTCCACTAAAAGTCTTCTTGCCAAAGTCCTCCCTATGGCCAATGGACCGTTTTCATTCCTATCCTGTTACATACTTTCTAAGCAGCAAGGGACACTGTTGATTATTGCTGCCTGCTGAATTTCCTTTGGCTTACACAACACCAACGCTTCTGGATTTTCTCCTGCCTCTCCAGTTACTCCTTCTCAATAACCGTCAAGAGCTCTTACTCTCTGTTTCTCAATCTACTCGCACTCCCTGGATGATCTCATCTCTACTCCTAGACCTTCAAGTACCCTCTTAGTGCTGACTACTTCCAACAACTCTTGTCTTCAGAACCAAGTATCCACCTGCTTAGGAGGCATATACACTTGTTTCCATAGCACCTCTATGTGTTCTCATTTTCCCAAAGCATCCTGGTGCCCTAGGCAGCACCTTCCCCAGGGGCCACTCAGTGGAGTAGAGGATGGACCAAGAAGCCCATCCTCTCCCCAGCAGCTGCTTTGGACAGAACATATTTTTCCTCCACACCCCTCCAAACAAATGTCTACACTGAAGCAGAGGGAGCTGTTGAAAGCGGTTATCAAGTAACATCTTTTCCCTGTTTATCCTGCAAGCAACAGGGATTTAGTGGATGACTTTAAAGTGCAGACTTCTTACCAAGTTACACAAGGTTTTCCTTTGGCCCGTCTCGTCTTTTATTCTCTGCCTTTCATTTGTTATAATAATAATGATAATAATAATCCCTTATTGTTATGTTATTTTCCAGGCACCGTGCTAAACAGTTATACATATTAGGCTTATTTCTCACAACAATCCTATAAAGCAGGTTCTATTATCATTTCTAGTTTACAGATGGGAAAATTGAGACCGGTAGAGATTAAGTTTCTTGCCAAAGGTCACATAACAGCAGTCAAAGTTCAAACCTAGGTGATCTGGCTTTGAGATCAGGATCTTATCTACTATGTTATGCAGTCAAACAGAGCCATTTAGAGCTCCTAGAACATGCAACGCTTTGCTTATCCTCTGGCTTTACACACACAAACACACATACCGCTATGTGCAGTGGTAACTCCTATTCATCCTGTAGAAGTTTGTACAGAAATCAACTCTTCTCTGACTGCCACTCCATCCACACTCTCCCAAAGTTTGTGACCTGGGCACGCCCCTGTAACTGCACTTGTCACTCTAGTAAGGCATAATAATACCAATTAAGTACATAATAAGATCATTAATTTGCACATCTACCTTTATTTTATGGATTAAACAGCGTTTGGTTCCCCAAACTCGGGCAGATGTTTGAACCCCAAAGCCTTAACAGTTAATGGAGTAATGCTAATGGTCGATAGGTTAAGGTGGAGGTTTGATCTGATTATGGTGTCTGAAGGTGGGGCTTTGGGGAAGTGATTGGATTGGATGAGGCTGCTGGGGTCGAACCCCATGATCAAATCATGGATGGCCTTATCAGGAGAGACCACAAGAAGGTAGAGGAAGAGTGAGCTCCCTGTGTCTCCCTGCTTCCTGGCTCCCCTGGGAATTGGTCCCCCACACGTGTTCTACCATAGTCAGCCTTCACAGACACCAAACTAATGGGGCCTTCCCATCTTGCCCTGCGAACCTCCAAACCATAAACTAAAATAAACCTTCTTTCCTCCTAAGTGGCTCCTGTCAGATATTTTAGTTGAAGTGATGAGAAGCTGACTAATACACATTCTAACGTGAAAGGCCCTCAAGATAAAGACTGTCTTGGTACACTGTATCTCCAGTGGTTTGCACAGCACCTGGCAAATGGTAGGGAAGATGGATGGGGGTGGTAGTTGGTGAATAAATACAAAGCAAGTGTTAAAATGGTGACAGCAGACAGACAGGCTGACTTGAGGCTAAGTCATCCAGATTACCGGCCTGGGGCTTTGTGAATTCCAGATCTGACTGAGAGCTGTTCCCAATATAAGTGCAGAATGAGTCTGCTAGAGACAGCTTCATGATCCCAGCTGCTGGGACTAAAAAGAGGAGATCTCGGAGAGCCCAGAAGAGACTAAAGCTTTAGCCTTGATAGGAACACGAATAGATCTTATAAAGAGGATTAGAATATAAGAACCAATGAAAGCGGATAAGCAGGAAGGAAGGCAAAGGATTAAAGAGAATATTATTCCGGGAGGGTAAAATTGAGGGGGGAGGGTGGGAATGTGATATGGGAGCTCCATCTAAATTTAAACTAGAGAGTTTAAGATTCCCCATCCCACACAACTGATTTGGAAAATACAACCAAGCCAGATAGCAGCGATGGTGTATTTAGAGTGGGCATTTCTGTATGATTTGAACATGCTCTGGCAGTTTGCAAGTATTCCCTTCTTGTAAGTAGGAGAAGCCCTGGTATTTTCCTCTGTTTCTTTGCCACTCTACAGAGTACCTGTTGGAGTCAATGTGGCCAAGTGTAAGACTCCTGTTCAGGTTGAAGATCCGTTAGTAACCCTTTGATTTGCTTTCTGCGTGAAGATTGAGCCTAGGTGATCATCACTCCATTCACCAACTCCCTTAATAGAATGCCTGGCTCTAGCATTAGTGTGCTGGGGCAGCAAAGACTAAAGAAAGCATCTTGGCGAGAAGAATTGCTGCAGCTACCACCACAAGCCGTCAAATACAAGAAACATGCCATGTTTGTGTACCCATGTTAAAGAATATTTATATTAATAACACATCTTATAGTTATTTTAAGCATATTTTATATTAAACTCCATTAATTAGAAATATGTAATAATAAGATTCATTTTGGATTCATGAAAGCACACAATAATCAGTCCTAGGTTTGGTATTGAAAAGGAAGTTTACCTCTAAATATGCTTTTATTCTACCTCCCATAAAGGTCTTCCACATTTTTGTTGTTTTAAATTAAAATAATATATAAAAAGCCCTTTGGGGTGGGCAGTATGGGCAGCAAGTTAAGCCACTGCTTGGGATACCTGCATCCTGTATCAGGGTGCCTAGGATGGAATCCTGCCTCCAATTCTGATTCAGCTTCCTGCTGATGCACACCCTGACAGGCAACAGATGAAGGGTCAAGTACTTGGATCCATGCCGCTCACATGGGAGACCCAGATGGAGTTCCAGGATCCTGGCTCTGGCCTAGTACAGCCCTGGACTGTTGTGGGGCATTTGGGGAATGAACCAACAGATGGAGGATTTCTATCTCTATCTCAGTCTCTCCCCATCTCTCTCCCTTTCAGATAAAAAATAAACAAATTTTTTCTATAAAGACACTCAGGATGATGCCTGGCACCTACAAAGAGCCAGATAGTGCTAAATATTATGATTTGCTTCTACTGAAATTAAGACTTCAAAAAAACTTTTACTTCTCTAAGACCGTAATGTTTCTTTGAAGACCTTTAAAATTCATGCCTGGGGTGGGCATTTAGCCCAGCAGTGAAGATGCAGTGTCCCACATTAGGGCACCTGAGTTTGACACCAGCTCTGGTTCCTAATTCCAGTTTCTTATTAATGTCGACCCTGGAAGACAGCAGTGATGGCTCAAATAATCCTGTCCTTGTAAAGCACATGGGAGAATTGGATTGAATTCCTGTCTCCCACTTCATCCCCAGTTATTGTGATCCTTTAGAAAGTGAACCAGCAAATGGGAGTGCGCTCTCTCTCTGTCCCTTTCAGATGAATAATTTTTTAAGGATTTTTTTTTAAGGCAGAGCTATAGAGAGAGAGGAGACAGTGATCTTCCATCCACTGGTTCACTCTCAAGTTGGCCTCAATGGCCAGGGCTGGGCCAGACTGAAGGCAGGAGCCCTGAGTTTCATCTGCATCTCCCACAAGGGTAGCAGGGATCCAAGTACTTGGGCCATCTTCTGCTGCTTTCTCAGGTTCATTAGCAGGGATAGAAAGCAGAGCAGTCAGGACTTTAACTGGTGCTCCAATAGGGTATGCCAGTGTTGCAACAGTGATTTAATCCACTGTGCCACGATGCCAGTCCCAAATAAATAATTTCTTAAATCTATTTCCAGTTGTTCATTAGATATAGGCTTTAGTCATGCAAATTAAAAAAGTTCTATAGATATGCTCTACAATGATGTATAGTTAATGATATTGTAATGTCCACTTAGAAATTGTGGAGGATAAGCCTCTGTTACACAGGGTTTTTTTTTATAAAAAGTTTTATTTAATAAATGTAAATTTCATAAGTACAACTTCTGGATGATAGCGGTTCTTCCCCTGAAACCCGCCCTCCCACCCCAAACCATCCTGCATCCTACTCCCTCTCCCATCCCTTTCTTCATTAAGATTCATTTTCAATTATCTTTATATATAGAAGCTCACCTCTATGCTAAGTAAAGATTTTAACAGTTTGCACTCATACAGACACACAAAGTATAAAGTACTGTTTGAAGACTAGTTTTACCGTTAATTCTCATAGTACAACACATTAAGGACAGAGGTCCTACATGGGGAACAAGTGCAAAGTGACTCCTGTTGTTGATTTAACAATTGATACTCTTACTTATGACATCGGTGATCACCGGAGGCTCTTGCCATGAGCTGCCAAGGCTATGGAAGCCTCTTGAGTTCACAAACTCTGACCTTATTTAGACAAGGCCATAATCAAAGTGGAGGTTCTCTCCTTCCTTCAGAGAAAAGTATCTCCTTCTTTGATGGCCCGTTCTTTCTGCTGGGATCTCACTCACAGAGATCTTTCATTTAGGTCATTTTTTTGCCACAGTATCTTGGCTTTCCATGCCTGAAATGCTCTCATGGGCTTTTTAGCCAGATCCAAATGCCTTAAGGGCTGATTGTGAGGCCAGAGTGTTACAATTATAATAGAATAACTCTGTTCTAAAGGGTGCTATTAACTGCAAATCAGTCTCATCTATTTATTAAAGTAAGTCCAGCAGAATCTCTTGTTGGAAATTTCCAGTAATTCCCAGTAAATGACTGGTGTCCCTGGGGAACTCTAACTGCTGTTGTTAGCATTGCCTTTTAGCTTTCCACATTTTAGGGCCTGTCTTCTGTTCATGTGGTATTTATGGTTGACAGGTAACTTTCTTCTAGATGATAATTAGAGGACCTAAGTCCAATGCGTCTGTGGCTCCAGCTCCCTGAGAACCCCATCGCTAAGTGCTTCAGCCACGTGGAGGAGGAGGAAGAGAAGACGGAGGCGGAGATTACAAATGGAAAAGATGCACCTGTTTCTTAGAAAATCTTGGTCCAGAAATGACGGTGACCACTCCTGCTCCCATTCCATTGGCCAAATCACATGGTCACACCTAGAAACAAAGGAGGCTGGGAAATCTAGGCCCTTGCTCAGTAGCCATGTTCCAGCAACAGCTCTTACCATAAGAGGGAGGATGAATTTCAGGGAACAATAGGCCACTTCTGCCACAGCAGTCACTGAAAATGCCTAAAAACACATTCAATCTTAATTTCAGACTTCTCATAAAGCCAAACTGTTATTTCTTTTCAATATACTAAATGTACTTTAATGACAAAAATCCTACTAAATTGTTTTAGGATTCTCTTCATAATTTTTCTGTCCTTAATTTTCACATATATCAGCCTTTTAAAGGGCATTTAAAATGATTCAAAGATCACAAACTTCTTTTCTAGACTCTAAAAAAATAAGGACCCCACGATGTTGACAGAAATAGCCTTCAGCACTCTTTTCTAGTTATAAAAACACATTATTTTATACTATGCCCATGATATATTGATTGTATAAGAGAAAAAATAATGTTGGCCAAGTTTCAATTTAATTCATAAGGAGCATTCACTTATTCAGACTTCTGCTTTCAGCTTTCACAGCAAATGCATAATGTAATACTTCTCTGAACAGAGATGTATGTTAACTAATATCGAAAAAACAATTTACTTAGGGATTAAAATGGAAAATAAAGCTCATGAGTTGGTATTAGAGATGAGTTCCTAAAAATTAAAGGTGAATGGAGACAAAATATCCCAAATGTGAGAATAGATAATAAAATTTAGCTTCTTCCTGTTCAAAAAGGAGATTGAGCCAACAATTTGAGTAAATTATCTGAATTTGCAGATTTTGTGTGTTTCTGTCATAAGCAATATGTGGTTATGTGTACATCTGTATTGTAATTTTTAATTAATATAAATATTGATTAACAACAATTAAATAATGCTTTACTATATAAGTCTGAACCTATTCTATCTGGAATGAAACTGCTTTATAGTGAAATGGGCCCTGTTTAAATCACACACACACACACACACACCCTTCTACAATAATGAGAACTGTGCAACTGAAAAGCAATATTCTTGAGTGGAGTAAAGGACATTTGCCTTTAGAGTCCTCTTCTCTCGCTGTTTAATAAGATGCATCCCAGTTTCCTGCTCCGTGTAGGGCTCTCTCCACCTCATTATCTATTTCAAGGACCCAGTAGCTTCCCCCAGATCAGTAGGTTAGGCTTGTTGATTAACTGGCCTGTTACCCTGGTACAAATGCATTTCAATCAATGTACCTCTTCAACTAGGCATTCTTTTTTTTTTATTTTTATCTCTAATTGTCAATGAAAGCAGTTGTCAAGTAAAAGAATTTCAGGCATAATCAAGCCAGTAAAGTGATCTCTGTGGGCACAGGAGACTCTGGAATGGCCTAAGCACAGGCTGAATGAAGAATTCATCATTTTCCTGTGTGATAAATGTAGCAGGGTCCCTACCATGCTTTATACTTGTCCCTGGCTTGACGATGCGACGGTTTTACACTAAGTAGGATTCTTCTGCTAGGTGGAATACAAGGCTCCTCAATGCACTCCACCTCCCTGAGAAAATGGTCACTTATATGCTCCAGCTCCAAATTACGTCAGAAGCCAAGACCTCCTTGTTTATTCGTGTTTCTGATCAGAGTTCTTGTTGGGGTCAGTGACTGAATGCTGCCTGAAAAGCTTTCAGGGAAACTCAGTCTGAGAACCAAGTTAACAAGAGAAGAGGAGGATCTTTTTCAGCAAGAAAATGGCCCTGAATGGGTGACAAACCAAGCAACGAGGCCAGGTTTTCTAGGAATGAAATCTCAGTAGGACTTTATTAGGGACAATTCATATCCCAAGCCCTGCTCAGTGGATCTAGCTCTCTCTGGATGGAGCTCTTATAGAACACAGTAGATGAGAACTTTGGGTGGGCCTGGCACTTTGATACTAGAAATACCCAGAATCAAGGGAGTGAGCATCTCTCCAGGAGAGAGCACAGCCTGTCCTCAGAGCTCCTGGCTCCTAGCCCTTCGCCCACTCTCTCCAGCACCATTTATGTCCTCACCTCTCAACTCTAACTTTATCTTCTTTGCCCAAGACTCTGAAATATAGATGATGGACTCCCAGAATGTTAACTTTAGTCAGAATTTAATGACATATTTGAATGATAAGCCTTATTTTCCTACATATTATACCTCTTATATCATTTTTATATTTAATAATCAAGATTTAACCATCTTTAAATGTGGTTCATTTTCTTTGCTAATAAAAATACTAAATTTATGTTGTTATACTCTTTTGACTGAATTGTTGGGCTTCATTAATTTTAGCCCTGTAATATCTCTTGACTCTGGTTTTTATAATTTAGATTGATAACTTCAATAAATATTTTAATCAACTTGGAGTTTTCAAAAATGAGATGAAAATTTTAGAGGAATTTGACAATTCCTCTAATTTTGCTGTTTTTCTTCCCTCAAAACTTCCCCCGTCCCAAGCTAGATTCCTTATCACTCTCCAGGGTGCTGAGTCCAGTTCTGTTTTTGTCCGCAGGGCATTTAAGAAGTCTGGAACTCAGCATCCAAACCAATTATCATTTGTGTGGATACTTCCTTAGTCTTTTTTTTTTTTTAAGATTTATTTTATTTATTTGAAAGGCAGAGTTCCAGAGAGGCAGAGGCAGAGAAGAGAGAGAGGTCTTCCATCCACTGGTTCACTTACCAAATGGCCACAACGGCCAGAGCTGGGCCGATCCGAAGCCAGGAACCAGGAGCTTCCTCTGGGTGTCCCACGCGGATGCAGGGGCCCAAGGACTTGGGCCATCTTCCACTGTTTTCCCAGGCCATAGCAGAGAGCTGGATTGGGAGTGGAGTAGCCAGGACTTGAACTAGTGCCCATATGGGATACCGGCACTGGAGGCGGCGGCTTTATCAGATACGTCAAAGTATTGGCCCCACTTCCCTGGTCTTAATCACTGAGTTTCCACCTAGTTCTCTGTAACTTCCATCTCTACTCACACATCAGTAGCTAAATCCCCATGACTTAACAAAACAAGTGTTCATTTTGTTTTTTCACATGAGGAGTCTAGAGACAGACCATCCAAGGCTGAGGCAATGACTGTACAAGGTCAAACACCAAGCTTGCTTCTCCCTTCTTGCTCTACCATCCTTAGCACGGTGCCCTTGATCACTATACACTGATGCAGCATGTTTGTATACAAGGCTAAAGAACAAAAGAGAAGGGACAAATTATGCCAGTTATGCTTAACCCTATGTATCAGGAAAGCAAAAACTTCCCAACAGTCTATCTTACTCCCAGTAAATATCCCATACTATCTCTTGGGTCCCATGGCCATCCTTAATGTCAAGAGATGATGGGGAGGCAAAAAATAATATATGCTATATACTTCCCCCTTGAATTACTCTAGGCCTGGGACCCCCTGCTTTTTGTTCTTAAAGTAGAATAACACCCTGAACCCTAGAAACCCTAAAACCAGTGCTACCCACTTCCAGAACTAATCATCTTCCAGGGTTCTGCTCATTGCTGTAACAGGACTGCATGGCTATTACTCCCAGGAGACCATCTAGCTGAAAAACTTCCCATTGCCTTCACTGACCTCATCCTCAAAATACCCACTCTATGCCAAGATGAGCTAGTCAGTAGAGCTGAGTTCCCACAGTGCCCACAGCACTTCAACTCTGGCCTGTATCTGCCCTTCTGTTTCTAGGAATATACCTAATACATGGTAAGCCTGCAAAGTAAGGTGTTCTTAATGAATGAATGCCTGAGACTATCTGATGGACATGGGTTAGAGTGAGAGAAGATTGTGCAAAGTCAAAAATCCAGAAGAAATAGTCTATGATAATTCTTTATCCCATATGATTCTCTGGAAATACAAGTTTCTATGTGATAAAAACTCACACGGAGATGATTTCTTCTTCAGTGGCTATGCTGCTTAAAAAATGCTGGAGGAAAAAGATTTTTCTCCTTCTTCTTGGAGACTTAAGGAAAGAATCAGATGCACTGAATGCTGACAGTTTTTTTTTGGTTGGCCTTCCACGTGTGCCATTTTAATGTCCCTAATTCTATGGACCATGATATGTGGATATTGATAATTGGTGGCAGATGTACCCATCTTCTCTAGGATAAATGTAAGGAAATGTGTTCTAACTAAGGAATGGCTTAAACAAATACTAATACTTACCTAAAGGTCCCTTTATATAACACTTACAGGAAAGAACATTTTTGCCATACAAAAATAAAAAAATAACAAATAATGACAGCAAAAATGTTTAGGAAACAATCATTTTTCTTAGTACAGGATAGAGCTTTGAACAATATTCTACATGGATGGCCCTTCAAATAGAAAAATGTATAAGAAGTCCTTGTGGACTTCTCATTATGTGTGGTAATAGCAAAGAAGCTTATAAACTGATTGTACAGGGCCATGACACTGTAATTATAACTTTTACTTAGCATTGCTATCACATGCAGACGTGTAGCCAGAACTGGAGGAGAGGACAGAAAATCTAAAGTCATCAGAGACGAAGTGGGAACTCCTATGTCTCCTTTTGTCAACTCATGAGCTCCCAGAAAAAGGAAAACAGTAATTATAGAGCAAAAGGCTACTACAGAAGTTGCACACGCATCACTGAAGATTGGTTTTGCTCTTTACCACATTATTTTAGGGAAATTAAAAATCAGCGAATGTGAGCTAAATGTAAATAGACGGTGGGGTGGGGGGGAGACTTACTACAAATCATCGAGTCTCCTTATAGTTTAATTGTAGTTTCCGAAATTCATTCCTCAGCAACTGTTCTAATGGGAGAGTCAGGCTGTCAAAGGACAGTCTTTACTGAAATTTTCTAACTTTGCCAACTGACCTAGATTTTAGGGGCTCATACTTGCGACACTTGACCTTCGAGAATTAGACTTGTAGTAAAATAAACGTGCTATGGGAACAATTCCGGGCACCTATTTTCCTTCTCTGACCTTTGGCTTTTCCTTCTCAGTCAGAATCTCTGAGTGGTTTGTAGCAGCTATCAAGCAGCTCACTAGTGGCTTCTTACCCTCTTGCAGTAAGTCTTCAGGCAAAAGATGCCATGTTCGCTTGGCTGAACAAGCTGGGGCAACCTCACTGTGTGGAAAGATGAAGTTTTGAGCTATGTATTTACGGCTTCCTCCATGTCTTTTCCTCTTTCTTATTCCATATCCAGGAAGGTAGTAAGTAAGCCTTGTGCCTTTTTTTGTTCGTGGGGGCGATCGTATGTCACCAAGAGGAAAGCGGAAGTTGTCAGCAAGATTCTCCCCTTCTTGGTTTGTGTTTACGACTTCCTGAGTCCATAGAGAAGTCTACACTAGCTTCCTTGGAGGAAAAAGAGAACCGGGTTTGCCTGTGTGAGAAGAGGGTGAGTGTGGCTTGAAAGTGAGAAATGTCTGTGCACTCCCGTCATTCTCCTGCCCTCTCTTACCCGGTAGGTTCTTGAAGGGTGGCCAAAGACTCCTTTACGGAGCATGGCTCTGAGGACTTGGGGCTTAGACAGAGGGCACCTCCTGGGAACACAGTGTGGACGGATGGTAAGGGGCCTCCTGTGCTTTAAGGTTGGGTAAAGGCCTCTGCACAACCTTGGGGGCAAGTTGGGAACCACATGAGAGGAAAACCCCAGCCATGAGGTTGAATTTCTGGCTTATCCATGGAAGGGTAGGTGAAGAGCCAAAATAAATTCAAGAAAACAAAGCAAGATGAGTTTTTGTTTTTTTTTTCCACCCATGAGAGTTTCAATCATGGCCAAACTACTGGAATATAGTTGCTTGAAAAAAAAGGAAAGAAAGAGAGCCCTCCTTCCTCTATTAAGAAGGGTACTGTACTGTTTACACAGTGTACTATGAAACCAAGTCTATAGTCCACCTGTGTGTTCATAGTTTATGTTATTACAGCCTGTGGATTTTTGCCAAATGCCTAATGTCATGGGTCGACCATTAAAGTGTCATACAGAATAGTTGTCCTGCCCTAAGGATGGTCTGCGCTTTCTGTTCCTCACTGACTGCCCTTGGATATGGGCTGGGGTACGTTGTTGCTCTGCTAATCCTGAGGCACCTTGCCAAGTGTGTGTGTGCGGGAGGGGCCGTTCCACTTTGTGTTCATGTTAGATTTATCGGGAAAGGGTTATCAGTCTCCAGGAAGAGAATATTGGTGAGCATTTTGTTTTGTTTATTTGAAATGGAGAGTTACAGAGAGGTAGAGGTAGTGAGAAAGAGAGATCGCTCTTCCATCTGTTGGTTCACTCCCCAAATGGCTGAAATGGCCAGAGCTAGGCCAATCTGAAGCCAGGAGCTTCTCCCAGGTCTCCCATGTGCGTGCAGAGACCCAAGCACTTGGGCCATCCTTTACTTCTTTCCCAGGCCATAGCTGAGAGCTGGATTGAAAGTGGAGCAGCCAGGACTCGAACTGGTGCCCATATGGGATACCTGCGTGGCAGGTGGTGGCTTTAGCCACTGTGCCACAGCACCAGTCCCTGGTGAGTGTTTTTAATATCTGATTTTGACTTAAAATTTATACTTTTACTTGATGCAATAAAAAGGTACAATTTCAAAGCCAGGAACAGGGTTACATGTGAGCATAGTTAACATTCGCCCTTGGAAGCAAGTGGATAAATAGTTCAGGTGAAGGTTTTTAATTTATCCCTGTATGTGATTGGAGAAAATGATGAAAGCATTTGCATCTAGGGCTATAATATGTAAATGCCATTTAAAATTCTTCTCCTCTGTGAATAAGATCAAAGCTTTACAGAATAGATTTATAGAGTTTGTGAGAATTTTTTGCAGTCCTCTCATTCAGAGCCTTTCCTGTAGGAAAAATGCTCAACCATTTCAAAAGACTGTCTTGAGAATCCTGGAGAAATATAGTATATGAAGCTCAGGGCTCATTTCATTGTTTGACTTCCACGTGGTGAACAATCTGTCTAGACATATTTGATTTTCATTTTGTGATTATAGGCATATTCCCCGTCTTAGTCTTTATTTCTAGGAAGGAAGGACACTTCCGAATAGTCAGTTTTCATAAATGTTCAGATTGTTAGGTTCTCTTCCATTTTCTCTTCTCAAAGCTAAAAAATTCCGATTTCTTTTCCCACCAGTTTTTACTTCCCATTCTTAAATTATCTTTGTGGAAATGATGAGAAAACCGGTAGAGTAAGGATGACAATTTAGTGTCATGATACTGTTCTCCAATGTAGCAGGCTATTTATAACTTAGAAGTATTCACAATGACCATTGTGCTATATCTTAATCATGACTATATCTTAATACTTCTGATTTTTCACTCAGAAAAAATTAAATAAAATAATTAAATCCATAACTAATGAACATGCATGGATAGTTCCATGAACACAATGTGTAAAATGTTGCGTGGTTCTTGCCCTCGTGGGAACTGTAATTTATTTGGAATGACCTCAAACCACAAAGAAGAAGACATAGTCATAGAATGCATGGTACAGACTTTGCATGTTATAAATGTTTAGAGAAGGAGGCCTTCCCTGGCTGATTTGAGGGTGTTTCATGGAGATGAACTGGGGGTGGCTGGGGAGGTTGGACAGGATTTGGGTGGGCAGGGAGAGGTGGGGAGGTACACCAGACAGTAAGCATTGACAAGAGCAAAGCCACAAAAGCAAACTCCATAAACAGTAAGAAGAGATGAGAAGCCAGCAGGAGTGATGTGGCGGTGGAGAAAGACGGGGGTTGTGAACAGCTTTGAAGCCAGTCAGAGGAGCTAATTTGAGACAGTTACAGGCTACCGGGAATTGTGGCAGGCTTAAAGACATTCCTAACTATTTTAATCCTGACTCGTCCATTGCAAATGATAGAAAGAGCCAGTTTTGCGGAAACAGGGATCTATTGATCTCTATATCCCAACTGAAGGAAGGAGGGGAGTATAACTGGACCTCAGACAACCGAAATCAAGGATACAGATACTGTGAGGAGTCCGCCTGTTTTCCTCATCTCTGCCTTGCTTTTATGTTTCCTATGACATTGGACTCCTAGTCACCCACATTTTCTGGTATGTTTTCTGAGTGCCTTATCAGAAAAGAACAGACTTTTTCTCCAAGTTCAGCTAAAAGGAAGCAGGGGGAGGGAGGAGGATACTGAATGGCTCTGCTATCCCAGCACAGGTCACACGCTGTCTCCCGTGACCAGAGTAAAGGAGTACCAACATTGGCAGCTGCACTTAGAACCCCACTGTTGGGTGGGAGCTGGCTTGGGAGGAGAGATTCATGTGTGTGTGTGTGTGTGTGTGTGTGTGTGTGTTTAAAGATTTATTTATTTTAAAGGCAAAGTTAGAGAGAGAGAGAGAGAGAGAGATCTCCCATCTGCTGGTTCACTCCCCAGATGGCCACAATGGCAAGAGCTAGACCATTCTGAAGCCAGAAGCCAAGAGCTTCCTCCAGGTCTCCCACATGGGTACAGGGCCAGCACACCTAGACCATCCTCCACTGTTCTCCCAGGAGCACTAGCAGGGAGCTGGATCAGAAGTGGAGCAGCCAGGACTTGAACCTGTGCTCATATGGGATGCCGGCACTGCAAGTGGCGGCCCAACCCACCATGCCACAGCACTGGCCCCAGAGATTCCTTTTAAATGAAACCTGCTGTCTGCAGGAGAAGAGAGGAGGGCAGGGCTGAGGAAATGAAAGAGTAGATGCCCTGAGAGTAGCATTCACTGAATCTTTCTTGTTGTTGACATTCTCTATGAATGACAAACTAAGGCGAGATTGTTTTGGCTTTTTTCTTTTCTTAATTTTTTAACAATTTTTAACACTTTGAAATATTCACTTCATAGTCAGACATTATATGCATACATATAATACAGATCTTCTTGAAAAAAAGGGATATTAATATCACATAACCTGGGATTATGATGATAATCTTAAAGTGAGGACAGGTACAGATCATTTTGAAAATGGGACTATTGATCAAACACGAAAAAGTAAAACTTAAAATCACCAAAAACTCTTAACCTGGAGCTAATCTGTTAATATTTTGGTATACTGCCTTTCAGTTTTGTGTGCTTGTGTGTGTGTTTGGGTGTGATACAGTAATGCCCCCTCCCCCCAGACACACACACACAAAGTTACTCATATCCTAATTTTTGGAAACTGTGGACATGTTACTGTACATGGCAAAAAGGACTTTGGGATTATGATTAAGCTAAGGATCGTGAGATAGATCTGTTTTTGCTGCTGTAACAGAGTGCCACAGACTGGGTAAATTATAATGAAGAGAAATTGAGTGGCTCATAGTTCTAGAAGCCGGAAAGTTCAACACCGAGGTGCTGGCCTCGGGTGAAGGCCTTTCTGCTGTATCAGCACGTGGTGGAAAACACAAGGGCAAAGGCATTCAGGAGTGAGCCCACTCCAGTCAGCCCTTTTTGAAAAGGAAGTTTGCCAGTTAATGTATTTGAGAGTCAGAGGTGGGGGGGGGGGGGAGAAAGAGAGAGAGAGAGAGAGAGAAAGAGGGAGAGAGAGAGAGAGAAACTCCCATTTGCCCACAATGGCTGAGGCTGGGTCAGGCTAAAGCCAGGAGCCCGAACTCATCCCAGGTCTCCCACATGAGGGGCAGGGATTCAATTACTTGAGCCATCATGGCTGCCTCTCAAGGTTAACATTAGCAGGAAGCTGGAATCAGGAGCTGTAGCCAGAGACTGAACCCAAGTACTCCAGTATGGGACATGGGCATCCTAACTGCTAGGTCAAACACATACCACCCTGGCAGTCATTTTTATAATGGCATTATTCTATTCATGATCATGAGCCTCTCACAGCCCAGACGCCTGGTTTTTAGCCCTACCCTCCAATATTGCACTGGGGATTAAGTGTCCAAAGAGGAATTTGGGGGGATACATTCAAATTGCAGCAATTATCTTGAATTATTCAGATGGGTCTTTTGCAATCACTGTGGTCCTTTTAAGAGGAAGGCAGGAGAGTCCAAGCTGGAAGGAAATTGAAAGACACTCTGCTGCTGGTTTTGGAGGTAGAAGATGGGACTGGAAGCCAGGAACACAAGAAGCTGCTGGAAGCTGGAAAAGGCACAGAAACAGATTCTCCTCTAGAGTCTCCAGAAAGAACTCGGCTGTCACACCCTGCTTTTAGCCCACCAAGACCAATTCTGGACATCTGACCTGTAGAACTGCAACAACTTTGCATTGATTTAAGCAACTGAGTTTATGGTGATTTGTTATAGTAGAAATAGGAAATTAACCCAGTGGATATATACATTATGCATGTTTGTGGTTTAGGTTTTTTATTTTCAGCAATATAAGAATCATACTGCACATGATATTTTGTGATATGCATTTTCAAATTTAAAACATTTCTTAAATTAATTAATTTGAGAGGCAAAGAGACAAAGAGACAGATAGAGGGAGAGCTCCTGTCTGCTGGTTTACTCTCCAAATGCCTACAGTGGCTGAGATTGGGCAGGGTCAACACTGGAAGCTAAGAACTCAGTCCAGGTCCCCCATGTGAGTGGCAGGAACCCAAATGCCTGGGCCATCACTGCTGCCTCCCAGTGTGCACACTGGTAGGAAACTGGACTCTGGAACAGAGCCGGGACTTGAACAAGTACTTGACTAAGGGATACAGGTATTCAAACTGGAGTCAACTACTAGGTCAAACACCCACTCCTATATAGTAATTTGTTTTTTACAGGTTAAACTACCATGATTATTTCTTTTGAGATGTAGTAAACATATTTATTTAATGAAAATCTGAGATACAGATCATTTGAAGCAAAGAATCGCAGATGGATTCTTTGTACAGTGGGGTTGATGAATTGAGTGCATTAATGCACCATGTTCGTTGCCATTTTGCATAGTGCATTGAATTGCACATTGTCAGTGAACAACACACTAAACATACTGTGACACATCACTGAAGATGTTGTTAATAAAATACATATATTTGTGTGTGTTTCCAGCCTTTATGGCCACTGTGTGTATATTCACATGCATGCATGCCTGTGTATGTGTGTGATTACATTTTCCTCTTCAACCTTGATTTCTCACCTTGAATGCAGTCTCTTCAACAAACATTCATTGGGCAATTGTTAAAGGTTGACTTGTGATCCCTCAAGTCCCATATGTTGAAGTACTAATCTCTGGTACTTCAGAATGTGACTGTATTTGGAATTAAGTTCTCCCAAAAGGTAATTAAGATAAAATGGAGACCATTAGGTGGGTCCCAGTCCAATATGACTGGTATCCTTAAAAGAAGAGGATAGGGGCCGGCACTGTGGCACAGTGGGTTAACACCCTGGCCTGAAACACTGGCATCCTATATGGGTGCTGGTTAGAGTCCCAGATGCTCCACTTCCCTTCCAGCTCTCTGCTATGGCCTGGGAAAGCAGTGGAAGATGGCCCAAGTCCTTGGGACCCTGTACCCGCATGGGAGACCTGGAAGAAGCTCCTGGCTCCTGGCTACGGATTGGTGCAGCTCTGGTTGTTGGGGCCAATTGGGGCATGAACCATCGTTTGGAAGTCTTCTCTCTCTCTCTCTCTCTCTCTCTCTCTCTCTCTCCTGCCTTTCCTCTCTCAGTGTAACTCTGACTTCCAAGTAAATAAATAAATCTTTAAAAAAAAAAAAAAAGAGGATAACAGAACACAATGTTTGCTGACACCTTGAACTTGGACCTCCAGCCTTCTGGATTGTGAGAAAATTCATTTATGTTGTTTAAACCACCCAATCTGTGTTATTTTGGTATAGTAGCCCGAGGAAACTAATACAGCTATCTACTATGTCCTAGACACTGTGATACAGGAAAAAGATTGGATATTCAACAATAAAAAAGCACAACCCTCAACCCTGAGGATAGTCCAGTTATTTACTTCAAGCAACCTGAAGATCAAGTCCCTTGGAATGTCCCACCATCACATCACATGCAAGTTGTACCAAACTGAACGCACGCCCTCAGCTTTCCTCTGTCCAGTAGGCATTACTTTGTAGGGTACTGAAGGGCTCTGATTCTTCCTTGCAGCGTCCCCGTCACTGAGCAGTGCCCTGAACTTGACAGGAACTCAGTATCTGTTGACTTAGCAATGATGTCAGTACCCCGCATTCAGCATTCTTCCAGTCTAGACATCCTGAGGTCATCTTGGATTCTTCCACTCCTTCTTATCCTGGTCCACTCTGTCGCCTGTGCCTGTCAGCTTTTCCAAATGCAATTTTGTTTAACTCCTTTCTCATTTCTCATCACTTAATGCCTAGATAACACAACCGGCCTTCCAATTGTTTCCCTTATTCTAACCTAGGTTTCAAAATGTTGCCAGACCTTTTTTTTTTTTTTAAGATTTATTTTATTTTATTTTTTTGAAAGGCAGACTTACAGAGAGGGGGGCGGGGAGGGAGAGGGAGACGGAGAGGGAGACGGAGAGGGAGGGAGAGTCATAGAGAGAGAGAGATCCTCTATCTGTTGGTTTACTCCCCTCAAATGGCTGCAATGGCTGGAGCTGGGCCAATCTGAAGCTGGGAGCCAGGAGCTTCTCCCAGGTCTCCTACTTGGGTGTAGAGGCCCAAGCACTTGGGCCATCTTCCACTGCTTTCCCAGGCACAATAGCAGGGATCTGGATCAGAAATGAAGCAGCCAGGACTCAAACCAGTGCCCATATTGGTATGCCAGCACCAGAGGCTGCAGCTTAACCTGCTATGCCACAGCACCAGCCCCCCAAGGCTTTTCTCAACTGTGTCTTTTGCTATCCTTTTATTTGTCAACTATTGCTGAACTTTTCTATGCGTGACACCATGCCAGGTGCTAGAGAAGACAGACATGAGAGTAAGCTGTGATCTCTGCCCTTTGAGGACTTCTGGTCTTCTGGATGAACCAAACACTTTCAAACAGAAAGTTCTAATACTACTGTGCGAAGTTTGGGGGGAACACACGGGATGTGGGAAACAAATGATCTAGAGGAATTGGTTATCAAGTAGGAGACAGATGAATGGTAACGAATGGAAGCAGAGAAGGGGAAAAGAGCATTCCAGACAGAGGAGGAGTCCTTGCAAAGGCTTGGAGCTGGGGAAATGGCTGGCACACTCAAGTATGGATTTGATTATTGACTGCACCGCATCACAGCCCATGCCTTTTGTTGAGACTCCAAAGGTCCTAATGATTTGTTTTCCTTCCATCCCACTGTTACTCAACCTTTCCTCTTTGGTTCTAGGAAAACAGTTTCCCCCATTGTTTGCTCCTTTCTGCCTGTTAGGTTTGCTATGCCATCTTCCCATCTAGAATGTCTTCCCTTCTTTACAGTGACAGCTTTAGACCTGGCAATACCCAGCATTCCAGGAATACTTGGTGGAAGTTCATGCTGCACCCACCTTTCCCATTGCAGACTTTTTTTGAAATGGCAATAACATTTTACTTTATCATTAGGCACTAAACACAAATCATTTACTCTTTCAATGAATATGTGTGGCTAAGCTTCCAGCTAGTGTGCACCCTGGGAAGCAGCTCAAATACTTGGGTCCCTGCCACCAGAGTAGCAGACCCTACTGGACTTCTCATTTCCCTGCTTTGATCTGGTCCAGCCCTGGCTGTTGTGGGCACGTGGAGAGTCCAGCGAATGGGAACTCTGTCTCTCTCTCCGACTTTCTAATAAATAAATAAAACTTTAATGTGTGTGGCCAATACTATTACTAGCAATTTAGTTATCACATAGAAAGTTAGCTTTAAAACAGCACTCTGTAACATGCACAGAATTAGAGAGTTGCTGAGTTCTGATTGGCTACATGCATCTGTGGTCTGACACAGACGTCAGATGATTCACAAGAGTTTAGGTTGTTGTGATAAGTGCTCTTGCATAATAGTCTGTATTTGTCCTAAGTAAACATCTGGGAATGTCCAGTTCGACAGATTTTGCAGATAAAAATGTCTCCTACAAAGGGCTACCTCTAAGAAACAACTACAGTAACTTTTAAAATACCACAAAAGATATGTAGTACTCTATTTACAGCCTTATTACAGAGCGTTTGAGAGTCTCACATGTATGGAAGAAGGGGAAATACATTTGCAGGCAAATACCAAGTGTTGCACAGTTATTAACGTTAGACTGAGGGGGTGGGGATCACCAGCCTGGACCATGTGAAATCCTCGCCTCCCCTTACATTTCTGTCCCAGCTCAGTTTCTTCTCCCCTTGGCATTCAGGTTCTGAGTGCCAGCTAACTCTCGTTCCTGCCATGAAGTCGTCTTAACCTGCCTGGACCCCACTTGAATTCTCTTTCCTTTATTCCTATTATATTTATAGTTTGTATTAGAGCTTAGTATTTAGTTATTATCTGGTTATTTCATATATTCTTGTCTTATGAACAAAATTCTTTGAAGGTAAAGATCATATTTTAAGTTAAATTTGGCTTTATTTTCTATGAAATAATATACATTTTGTGTTGGTGCCTCAACATTTTTTAGAGACTTAGCATCTTAAATATTGATTTAGTTCACTCATTTTCATTGTCAGTGAAAGAATACAAATCTACTGTCACATGATAAAGTATCCTAATCATACCACTCTGCAATAAACACTGTGTCTTCTTTTATTTCCTTCTAGATTTTTCCTATGCAAAATGGCTTTTCATGAATTCACAATGTACAAAATGTTTGTAACTTTTTCATTGATTGACATAATCTGAAATTTTTTCATACCAATAAATCTTTTACAATTCATCAATTTCTAAAGCAATCTTTAATGTCTAGACACTTATAGAATTTCTACTTATTTGCTATCTTCCCACAATATCCTAGGTAACATTTTGTTCTTAGTATTTAAAGTGTCTGTTGCCAAACTGCACTATAAGGATTTATGTTCCCACCTGCAAGGTATCCGCATGCTGTTTCTTTCCATCCTTGCCAACAATGGGGAGTATCATTTTTAAAGACTAGAGAATATTTCTTGTATCTCTCTAGTGATTCTAGACAAAGTGGACACTAAATAAACAGTTTGGATAAGTGAACCTGCAATAATGTTTTCTCCACAACTAGTGACTACTGAATTCTCTAAGTATTCCCTCAATATATAAGGGTCCTTGATCTGCCTACTAAAAATGAATACAGCAGCAAATACTTGATGACTTTTTGAAACATAATTTAAACACTGCTAACGAGTTTCAAAGTTCATGGATGCTACTCTTAAAATGAAGATTTTGCCAGAGTCCTGAAAAGTCTCTTGGGAACAAACAGTTTGTCTCTTTTTTCTAAGAATAGGAAGTACTGAAACTTCTCCGGGGATTAGGACCGTGAATGTAGGATAAGAAAACCCTCTGGTTCATTAGCTATTGCAGCCTTCAGAAACTGGGGAATTGTGACAGAGAAGGAGACAAAACCTGGTGTGGATTCTCATAGCTCTGACATTTTGTTCAATCTGAAGCAGGAAAAAAAAAAAATCAATAAAATTTCTGGGGAGAGTTTTTATGTTTCCACCCATTTCTAAAAGTTTATTTTATTTAAAGTTGCCTCAGGGCTAGGATGACTAGACAGATGTCCTATTTAGTTAGGTGCTTTAATTTTATAAATCTATTACACAATTATCAGAAAGATTAAATTGAAGTAACAATTGGTCCCATTTTCCAATGTACAAATCTTTTCATCTTATGCAAAATAGTAATCATTAGAGATTAGCTTTAAAATTAAAGCTAAATTGGCTTTAAAATTAAAGCTAAAATAGGCTTTAAAAATTACTGATTTGAAACCTCATTCAAAAGGATAGATTTCATAACTCTTATCTACTGTAGAAAAAGAATGCAACTGGAGTCAGAAGTATGGATTCTAGACCAATATCTGCCAATAATAGCTATTTAACTTTAGGTAAGTCACTTCACAACTTGGGGCTATAATTTTCTACCATAACCCAACTATATGGTGCCGATCAGCATTCCATTTCTATGGAACATGTCTTATGAGTTGTTCCATTGGAAAAAGGATTTCATAGTTTAGTACATCTGGGAAGTGCTTTTACAACGTCAACCTTAGAAGCTCACAGTGTACATTATCATATTAAAGCCACTGAAAACCTCTCTAGAAATCCACTGGATTTTATTTAACCTAGCATTTTTTATATGCTTAAAAGAATTTGTAAACCATTTTTGGAATCAATCTGCTAAAATCCTATAGAATTAGAGTTCGAATTAGAGTGGAACACACATTGGGAAACGATGGACTAAGATCCTTTGACATACCTGGATCTATGGCACTACTCTTCTCATGATACCCAGCCAGTTCCCTGAAACCTGTGCCATCTTTATTTAGAGGTCACCCCCAAACCAGAATGCTGAAGGTCGTATTGAATGTTTCCCGCTCACTCACTCCTTCACACCCATTTATATGTCATATCCTGTAGATTCAACTTCCTTTATACGCCTTCCGCCTAGTCAGTCTCTCCTTCCCACTGCACTGCCTCTGCTCTTCCTGAAACCTGCAGCATACTTCATCTGGGTCATTGCCATTACCTTCTAATTTTTTCTTGCTCCACTCTGGTCTCCAGAACACAAACCTAGTTGTTGTGTGGCTAAAATACTTTAAAAAAAATTTTTAAAGAAAGTTATTTATTTACTTTAAAGGCATGAGGTGGGGTGGGAATGGGCAAGATCTCCCATCCCATCCACTGGTTCATTCCTCAAATGCCAGCAACAACAGCAAGGCTGGGCCAAGCCAGAACCAAGAGCTGGAAACTCAATTTGGGTCTCCCACGTGGGTGGCAAGGACCCAACCATGTCATCTAGTACTACTGTTTCTTAGGATATGCATTAGTAGGAAGCTGGAAGACACCAGAGCTGGGACTGGAACCCTGGCACTCTAACACAGGATGAGGGGATCCTAAGTGGCATCTTAACCACAGCCTGTTCCCAAAGACTTTCTAATTATTATAATTCCCAGGGTGTCAAGTTTAAACTCCTTAGTTTATCATATGGGCTCCTTTGTTGTTGTTCTTTTTAAATATTTATTTATTTGAAAGGCAGAGTCAGAGAGAGAGAGAGAGAAAGAGAGATTTGCCATCCACTGGTCCACTCCTCAAATGGCTTGCAACAGCTGTTGGGGGTGCAGGGGTCCAAGCACTTGGGTCATCTTTTGCTGCTTTCCCAGGCCACTAGCAGGGAGCTGGATTGGGAGTGAAGCAGTCAGGATTCAAACTGGAGCCCATATAGGATGCTGGCACTGCAGACAGCGACTTAACCCACTGTGTCACAGTGCAGGCCTCATGAGCCCCTTCGTTAATGAAGTCCTTCCTCTCCCCTTTGTTCCAACTCTTTGACCCTGCCCTGTGACAATTACTTGCCAAGGCACTTTACTTGCCAGCCTCTGCAGTGCCGTTGGGGGCCTCCCCAAGTGCCCAGATTTGTTGCCTCTGCCTGGAATGAGTGCTTCTCCCTCATCTAGTTAGCTCTCCCCATCACTGAACATTCAGTCCAAGAATCTTTCCACTGACTGGGCAACAGACTTGTTATCCTAATAGTGACTTCTTTATAGATTGTATGTATGTTCTTTGAAAGCAGGAAGAATTGTACCCTTTTTGTCTCGTGTTTTCCTAGGCCTTAGATGGAGTTCCATAAACTTTTTTTTTTTTTTTTTAAGATTTACTTATTTATTTGAAAGGCAGAGTTACAGAGAGGCAGAGAGAGAGAGAGAGAGAGAGAGAGAGAGAGAGAGAGAGAGAGAGAGAGAATATGAATCTTTCATTTGCTGGTTCACTCTCCAAATGGCTGCAATGGCCAGAGCTGGGCTAATCCCAAGCCAGGAGCCAGGAGCCTCCTCTGAGTCTCTCATGTGGGTGCAGGGGCCCAAGGACTTGGGCCATCTTCCACTGCTTTCCCAGGCCATAGCAGACAGCTGGATCGGAAGTAGAGCAGCCGGGACTCAAACCAGCATCCATATGGGATGCTGGCACTGCAGGCAGCAGCTTTACTGGCTATGCCACAGTGCCAGTCCCGTTCCATAAACTCTTACCATGAATAAATCATCTTATGGTTAATGAACTGATGAGACTCTGCTTACTTTTTCCAGCAGTTGAAAGTAACTGCTGTCTTCTAATTAGCCTTAACAGACCTAAGCACTCGGAGGAGCCCAAGTTGGTTGAGAACAATCTAAGAAGCACTAAATGCTCTGTTTTTGTTTTTGTTTTTTTTTTTTTTGTTTTGTTTTGTTTTGTTTTTTTTTGACAGGCAATCCGAAGCCAGGAGCCAGGTGCTTCCTCCTGGTCTCCCATGTGGGTACAGGGCCCAAGCACTTGGGCCATCCTCCACTGCCCTCCCAGGCCACAGCAGAGAGTTGGACTAGAAGAGGGGCAACCGGGACAGAATCCAGCGCTCCTACCGGACTAGAACCTGGGGTGCCGGCGCCGCAGGCAGAGGATTAGCCTAGAGAGCCGTGGCGCCAGCCAATGGTCTGTTTTTTAAAGGAGTTTTCCACGAAGTGATTGGTGATAACATTTGATAACAATAATGATAGAGTAGGTTCACCACCCAGGTGTTTCTAATCTCAACAAACTTGGTCACAAGGAAATGAGGTGAGAGGCCCTGGACAGATCTGTGGGACTTTATCATGTTTTAAAAGTATTTATTTATAAATATTTATTGTGCAAAGTACTATGCTAGATAGTGCAAAAGACATAAGAATGAATACATTGTATTAGATTCATTTAGGGAGGATCACGTTACTGAAATAGTGATAATAATTATGAGAGGCAGAATGATGAACTCCACGATAAAGGAAGAGAAGGCTCCAGGGACTGGTCAGCAGCACCACCCTCGCTTCTAAGAAATAGTATTATTTTACAGATGCCAGAAGCACCTGGTAAATTTAAGGTACAAAAGTGCAGTTCAGATATCCGCGTGTGAAATGCAGCCAGTAAGTGTACTGTGTGGTTCAAAATACCAGTTTGAAACAGATTGTCTACCAGTTTGGCACAGATTGTGCAAAAAAGACTGAAAACCACTTGAAAGTCCTCAAGAATATCAGCAAGTAAGAATGTAATTAACCAAACCAGGATTTGGCCTTAGCACAGGGAAATGAGCACTCCGGTTCCCAGAAAGGGAGCCAGGATCTCAGAAACGTACAGTCAATTCTTTATCTGTGAAAATTCAAGATACGGAAACCACCAGCGGATGGGAAGACATGAAAAAGCAACGTTCATCACAACCAATTCCAGGTCACACTCCCAATTTCTCAATTGTTTTAATGCTGTCAACAAAGTCGCTCTACACGTAGTCAGACAATAAGCATTCGATTCCATTTTTTTTTTCTTTCCTTTAATCAACTTTCGGTGAAGGTCACAATCAGGACAGAAGTTAAAACGTAAAAGTCTGCCTAAATGAAGCCTGCAACAAAATAAGCAGTATCCGGGTAATTTAGACCTTGGTGATAAGGAAAAAACGCCGATATCCTAGTCTTAAGCAATTTCAGTTAAGGGAGGTCACACAAGGCAAAAAAGACTTCGAAATTACAAAGTAATTAAAGGTAACTGCGATGTCCAGTTTCCAAAAGCTTCGCATTCACACACGGCATGAAACTGCAGTTTTGGGCCACATTGGGATTTCCTGAAGAAGGGCCTCCCAGATTCCAACCGCAACGATCCCGTGGGTGCCCGAGAGCCCCTGTGAGACGCTGCTGGGGTCTCAGAGCACACCGCTGGCCGGAGGTGGAAGCCCCAAGCCCCGAAGCACGTCTGCTCCAGCCTTCCGCGGCTCCCAGGGCCCTGGGACAGAGGCCGCCCGGCCCGCTTCCCGGGAGCGGCGAACAAGGGGTGGGGCCGCACCGGGAGTTTCCTCCCCACTCATTCATTCTCTGATTCACTCGTTCCTGGAGGCGGTTCACTGGGACGCGCGGAGGAAAGGCGGGGCACCGAGGACAGCCCCGGCTGGGTGCGGTCGGCCCGGCGCCCCAGGGAACGAGGGAGAGAAGGGGGCGAGCGTGCGGCCGCGGGCTGGGGGCTCGGGCCGGGGGCAGGCGGGGCCGCCCGAACCGGAAGTGAGTGGTTGGCGGCGGCGGTGGCGGCGGCGGTGGCGGCGGGCGGGCGGAGCGCCTGGCCGGGCGCGAGCGGGTCCGCCCTTCGGCCGCCCGGCCCTCAGCCCCGCCTTCTGCGTCTCGGCCGGACGCGGCCGCACTCGGCTCTGCCGCCGCGGGGCGCTGCGGCCGCCCCGCCCCCGCCTCTGCCCCTGTCCCTGCGGCCGCGCGTCCGCCGCCGGGTCAATCCGTCAGTCAGTCTGTCAGTCAGTCACGGAGCGCGCGGCGCAGGAGCTGCGGGCGCTCGCTGCGTCTCCTGGGGGGGAAGGAGCGCCGCGTCTGGGGCGGAGGCTGGAGCAGCGCGAGCGGCGGTTGTCCTGCCCGGGGCCGCCGCGGTAGCCGGGGCCGCCGGAGGGCCGAGCGGCAGCCGCGGTGAGTAGTCCGCCTGGCCCTCGCGGCCTCAGGGAAGGGAGCCGGGCTGGCGCGGGCGGTGAAGCGGTGCCCCCGCTCCCGCCTCCATTTTCCCGGTGCCCGGCCCCGCCATCCGGGCGCGGTGCGAGCGGCCGCAGTCCGGGGCGGGGTCGCTGCCGGGCTCGCGCCGGGGCCGGGGCCAGCTGGACCGCGCCCGGCGAGGCGGCCGGCCGAGGGGTGGGGGTCGGAGGGGCCTGGGCTGCACCCTGCGCCCCTGGGGGCAGCCACAGAGGGAGACAATGAGGTATGGGGCCGCCTGGGGAGGGTGCGGCGGGGCTTCTCCCACCCGGCGCCGGGGGAGGTGGCCCCGGAGCGCGAGGAGGAAAGGAGTCGTCCCCCGCCAGCCGCGGGAGCCGGTGACTGCTGTCGGGTGGCTGGGGTCCCCGCGCCCCCGGTCTTTCACAGCTGGATTCAGTGCAGAGATTTAGAAAGGCGGGGCGCCGTCTGCGTCTTCCTTCTAACGAAGGAGGCGAAGTAATTGCTCCGTGGCTTTTGAGCCCCAGCTAGTCTTTCGGTGCACGTTCCCGCCGGAAATCCAAACTGCCATTCCTGGGGGTGCGCAGGGCAGGAGGGGGCAGGGCAGTGGTGTCAGGTAGGATGCCTTCAAGATGGGGTTTTCTCATTCAGACAGTGCCTTAGGGTGGCCCCACGGTGTGAGCTGGAAACTGCAGAAGCCGTATTGCCTGGAGCACGAAGACGTGGCTGAGTAGGGAATCAGAGCTTTTTGGAAGGGTGTGAGTGTTACACGTGTCTTGTGTGTGTGTGTGTGTGTGTGTGTGCGTGTGTGCATTTCTTGTGCTCCGTGGGAAGAGCAAATCGGGGCTGCCTGGGGGAATGGAGAGGTCCCCCGCTCCGTGTCTGCGGGATTTCTCATGGAGATGTGGAGAGCTGGTTGTATATGCAGAGGAATAGGAAAGGTAACGGGCCGGCGGCGAGGCGTGATCCGACTGTTAACGGGTGGGATGGCGTCCGTGGGAACATTCAATTCAGCCAACATTTGTGGAATACCTAGACCGGTAGCAGGCTGGGGGGCCCACAGCGAACAGACCCACAGCCTGGTGTGGTGGGAGGAGCTCTGCCCGGCCCGGGAAACCAGCGTCCCGGGAGCCTGGCGATTGGCGAGCGGGTGATGCTGGATAAGCGGTTGACCTCTGCAGTAGTTCCCTGGCAGCAAAACGGGCCTAACACCACCTGTTTACTTCCCCAGATGGTTGTCAGTGAGAGCAAATGAGCTAATTATGCAAAATGCGTAGCACCTAGGCTGGCACGGAGGGGTTTAACAAATGTTAATTCCTTTGCTGGCTTCCCTGCTGCTGTCTGGAGATTTTCTTGGGGAGAAGTGAATATGGACAATTGGAATACGGTGTGTCCTGTTAGATAATAAAATGTTGAGAGGGTGGTGCAGACCGGGGGAGCAAAGACGAAGAAAGGGTGATGCCCGCTTGGGACTTTGGGAGCAGATTCCCCGAAGCCGCCGCTGCCTTTAAGTGGAGCCTTGCAGGATTTCAGCAGGAGCAGCTGGGGAGGAGGAAGACGTTCCACATGGAGGGAGTGCTGGCCTTTGAGAGCTGTGCTGGGAGGAAGACCACTGGGGGAAGGGCAGAATAGACACGCTCAAAGCTTTCTAGCTCTTGTTGAGCCTGACCTTCAAAGCTTGTCCCTATTATTTTGCTGCTTGTGTCGTGAATTTCGCAGAAACCAGATAGAGCCCGAGTCAATAAGTACAAGAATGTCTGCAAAGCTTAATGCATGACTTTTGTTTTTTAGACTAGGCATTTTGTGTTATTGGCTTGCTGTTGTCTTTAATAAGGAATTATCTGTAGCTGTTTCTTTGTGAGGAATATTAACTCTGGTGGAAGCAGGAGCTGAGTTGTCACTCAGAGGTCTCCCTAAGATTATATAGATAATTGGCTGGACGGAGTAATGTAGCGGGCTCATGTTGGCTGTATTTTGACAAATATTTAAGACTTTTTTTTTAAAAACTTATTTATTTGAAAGAGTTACAGAGAGAGTCTTCCATCCGCTGGTTCACTTCCCATTTGGCTGCAGTGGCCAGAGCTGTGCTGATCCAAAGCCAGGAGCCAAGAGCCTCTTCCAGGTCTCCCACGTGGGTGCAGGGGCTCAAGGACTTGGGCCATCTTCCACTGCTTTCCCAGGCCATAGCAGAGAGCTGGATGGGAAGTGGAGCAGCCGGGACTCGAACCAGCACCCATGTGGGATGCTGGCACTGCAGGCGGCAGCTTTATCTGCTATGCTGCAGCGCCGGCCCCAAGACTTTCTTTATAAAGAGGCGTTTTTAAGCATTGTCTTAGAGGATAACTGATTTTTTTTTCTTTTGGTTTTGCGCCCTACCTCATAAATAAATACTTGTTAGATTAATATTGTGGAGAACCTTCACTGTTACTGGATTCTTTTTTTAAAATATTTATTTATTTATTTGAAAGAGTTACATAGAGGAGAGACGGAGAGAGAGAGGTCTTCCATTGGCTGGGTTACTCCCCAGTTGGCCTCAACGGCCAGAGCTGTGCCAATCCAAAGCCAGGAGCCAGGAGCTTCTTCCGGGACTCCCATGCGAGTGCAGTGGCCCAAAGACTTGGGCCATCTTCTGTTTTCTCACGCCATAGCTGAGAGCTGGATTGAAGGTGGAGCAGCTGAGACTCGAACCAGTGCCCATATGGGATGCTGGCATTGCAAGCGGCGGCTTTACGTGCTATGCAATAGCGCAGGCCCCTGTTAATGGGTTCTTAGAAGCACATTGTAGGATCTCATGGCTTCCCTTGCTTTGGTACGGGCATAGTTGAGTGACGGCATTAGTATTGTTAACCTCAATCTCTTATTTTAGGCAAATTAATACAAGTGAAATAAAATATGTGAACTGAGGCAAATAACTTACCTTAGCCCTTTAATTCTTTTACCATAAGAAAAGAAGTTTGTATTAGATTACTGGTTTTCAAACCATGGTCTACTGATTGCAAGAATTTTGAAGAGGTGCTTCAGAGAGATTCTGTAGATGTTTGACTTCAGTCTCTCTAGGAGTATATTTTAGACTTGTAATAACAAAAAGTCATGCAGTGTTTTAGACACCTTATGTGGATTATGTAATCCTCACGATAACCCTATGAAGTAGATTCTATTAATTGAGAAAATGAGCAGCCAGTCACCGAAGACTACGGAGCTGTTGCATGGCAAGTGGGGTTTGAAACTGGGCCACCTAATTCTTAAACTTGTTCTCTTAACCACCTTCCCATACTGCCACTGTAGTAAAATAAACAACACATGTGCACTTTTTTTCATTTTCTTAGTAAAATGTTCATAACATAAAATTTATCATTTTTAAGTGGCTGATTTTTTTCAGTGGCATGATTAAGTGGTTAATTTTTTTCAGTGACATTAAGGGTATTCACATTGTTGTGCATCATGTTACCCATCTCTAGAACTTTTTCATCATCTCTAATTGTGATTCTGCTTGTTAAATAACTCTTTCCCTCCCCTCCCCTTAGCCCTTAGTAAAAACGTGTACTTTCCGTCTCTGAATTTGCCTACTCTAGGTGCTTCATATAAGTGAATCTGCAATATTCTTAGGGGCTTATGTGCTTAGCATGATGTCTTCAAGATTCATCTGTGTTGTAGCATATATCAAAATTTCATTCTAAGATTGAATAATATTCTGTTATCTGTGTATATCACATTTACAGAGACTTGGGTTGTGTGTACTTTTTTGGCTGCTAGGAACATTGGTGTACAGCTATCAGCTTGAACCCTTGCTTTCATTGCTTTGGGATGTATACCCAGAATTAGAGCTGTGGGTCATATGGTAATTATATATTAACATTTTTAAGGAACTGCCCTATTTTTTTTCTCTTTTAAAATTTTTTTTATTTTAAGGGACAGAGCTCTCTAATGTTGGTTAACTCCCCAAATACCCTCAATGACTGGACTGGGCCAGGCCCAAGCCACAAGCTCAATCCAGGTCTCCCATGTGAGTGGCAGGAACCAAAGTATTTGAGCCATCACCTGCTGCTTCCCAGGGTGCTCATTAGCAGAAAGAGCAGAGCCAAGACCTGAATCCAGGCATCCCACAGACTTGAGATGTGAGTGCCTCAGCTGTCATCTTAACCTCTGGGCCGAAAGCCTGCCCTCCAGCATCTTGTTTCCTACAGCAGCTGGAATATTTTACATTCTCATTAGCAAAGCCCAGGAGTTGCAGTTTTCCCCCATCCTTGCCAGCACTTGGCAGGAGAGAGAGAAGGAGAGTTTCCACTTGCTGGTTCACTCTCCAGATGCCCACAGTGGTGGAGGCTGGGCAAGGTCAGAGCCAGGAACTCAATCACTTGAGCCATCACCACTGCCTCCAAGGGTCTGTATTAGCAGGAAGCGGTAGTCAGGAGCCAGAGCCAGGCATCTGGGTACCTGGACATTGGGTGGAGGGCTTCCTCACTGATATCTTAACTCCTAGGCTAAATATCTACCCACGTTTACATGTTTTTAGTAAGTTCACAATCTATTGAAGCTACCAAAGTTATTCAGAAAGTTAGAAAGGGTTTTTGAGTGCTGGCACTGTGGCACTGCAGCACTGGCAAACCATATAGGCGCTGGTTTGTGTCTTTGCTGCTTTTCTTCCAATCTAGCTCTCTGCTTATGCCCTGGAAAAGCAGTGGAAGGTGGTCCAAGTGTTTGGGCCTCTGCACCCACATGGGAGACCCAAAGGAAGCTCCTGGCTCCGGACTGGCCTAGCTCTGGCTGTTGTGGCCATTTGGGGAGTGAACCAGTGGTTGGAAAACCTTTCTCTGTGTCTTTCCATCTCTCTGCATGTAACTCTACCTCTCAAATAAATAAAATCTTTTTTAAAAATTTTTTTTGTGTTTTAGTGTGTACAGATATGATTGTTTGAAGGTGACCCATGTTTCTAATCATCTATATGCTGGTTCACTCCCCAAATGACTTTAACAGCTGGGGCTGGTCCAGGCTGAAGCCAGGAGCCTGGGACTCCATCTGGCTTTCCCACCTGGGTGGCAGGGCCCCAAGAACTTGGGCCATCTTCTGCTGCTTTGCCACATGCATTAGCAGGGAGCTGGATCAGAAGTGGAACAGCCAGGACTCTGACTGGCACTTTGATATTGAGTGCAGGCATTGCAGGCAGCTACTTAACTTGTTCTACTACAAGCCAGCCCAGGCTCCTATGTTTTTGTTTTAAAACAGCCACCTGTCATCAGAGAATATCAAATTTGCCACGCATGTATTTTTGTAAAAGATAAAATCTTGGGGCTGGCACTGTGGTGTAGTGGGTAAAGCTGCTGCCTGCAGTGCCAGCATCCCTTATGGGCGCCAGTTCGAGTCCCGGCTGCTCCACTTCCGATCCAGCTCTCTGCTATGGCCTGGGAAAGCAGTGGAAGATGGCCCAAGTCCTTGGGCCCCTGCATCCTCTGGGAGACCCAGAAGAAGCTCCTGGCTTCGGATTGACGCAGCTCTGGCCGTCGCGGCCAAGTGGGGAGTGAGCCAGCGGATGGAAGGCCTCTCTTTCTACCTTTTCTTCTCTCTCTGTGTAACTCTGACTTTCAAATAAAAAAATAAATCTTTAAAAAAAAAAGATTAAAAAATACATTAAAAGAGAGATTGGCATTTTTCAAAAAAGAAAAAAGATAAATGCTTAACTCGTTTTTAAATTGGATGGCTCTTTTTATATACTTTGCCAGGAGACAACCAATATACCTGTTTGCTACTAAGTATGAAGGTTACTCCTCAGCTCCTTCAAGAATATGCAGTAAGACTTGACTCTCTTGCTTCTCTTTTACTGCAGTGTATTGCTTTTGAAATTAAACTCTTTTTAAAAAGACTTATTTATTTATTTGAAAGGCAGAATTGGGGGGTGGGGAGTATTATCTTCCATCTGCTGGTTCTCTCCCCATGGCTGCAACAGCCGGGACTGGGCCCAGCCAAAGCCATCAGCCCAGGCACCTGGACCATGATCTGCTACCTTCCCAGGCGCATTAGTAGGCAGTTGGATCGGAAGTGGAGCAGCCAGGAATCAAATTGGTGCTAATATGGAATGCTGACATTGCAGGCAGCCGCGGAACCTGCTGTGCCACAGTGCTAGCCCTGAATCCTTACTCTTGCCCCCAGCTTTATTATCTTGAGATCAGAGCAGCTATTTCATGATGAAGTTTCCCCATAGAACATTGTTTCTATGAAGGCAGCTGTTACTATTGAGAATATGTCTTCTGTGGAACACCAGTCTCTTATAGCAGCTTACAAAAACATTACCTTCTTTATCTCATATTGAAAAAGAGTCTTGCCAGTACTGTCTTCCCTCGGAGTACTTAGAATTAATTAGAACAGACTATTTAGATTACTTTAAATGTGTGACTGAGAGGTGGCTATAATGGAGATGTGTCATTTTGTATGTTAAAGATAAATATATGATACTTGAAATATGTCTCTATATTAAGATAAATATTAAATTAAAATAGAACTCTTAGACCTTTCTCTGTCTCTCTCTCACTGTCCACTCTGCCTGTCAAAAATAAAAAAAAAAAAAATAGAACTCCTGATATGTTCTTTTACCCCAGTGAATCATCAGTCATACTTCCTGGGATATGGTCACCTCCATTTTGGAAATCACTGAACAGTCTTAATTGAATTACTCTTGTTAATAGCCTTTCATATGAAGTTCCATTTCATCCAGCTTTACATGCAGTTGTCTTAAAAATAAAGCGCTTGTGACAAGACATTCTTATTCTCTATTTGGAAAGTAATATTTTTGGAAGAAAAGTACATACATTTCAGCTGGATGAGACTTTAATAAATCTTTCTGTTTGCCACAGTTGGAATCACAGGTTTGTTTCAGAAGCCTGCATTTGGATTTTGCAGTGTACTTTCAAGAACTATTCAAGGTGAATTAAAAATGCCCATTAAACATTTACTATAATAATTCATTGATGTTTGGTAGACTTAAACTTTTTCCATGTCCATAGTGAGAATATATTTTTAATACACCCAGCAAGATATAAAACATTTCTTGTGGCCCCTTTAGCTTTTCCCACCTTTCCTGTTTCTTCCCCCCATCCCGGAAGCAGCTGCAGTCATAGTTGCTTCACCACTGTTCAGTTATGCCTGTTCTGTAACTTTCTATAATTGATTCATAGTTGTACACTTTTGTCTCTGGTTTCTTGCACTCAGCACAATGTTTTTAGATTCATCTGTGTTGGTGCATGTATCTGTAGTTCACTTTTATTACTGAGTAGTATTCAGTTGTACAAATACGTATATATACTATAGATTGTTTATCTGTTTCCTGTTGATAGGCAGCTTGGGTGCTTTCAGATTGGGACCGGTAGGAAAAAAATGGCTTGAACTTTTTTTTTTTTTGAAAGGCAGAATTGCAGAGAGAGAGGGGTAGAGACAGAGGAGTCTTCCATCCACTGGTTCACTCCCTAAATGGCCACAACAGCGGAGCTGAGCCAATCTGAAGCCAGAGCCAGGAGCTTCTTCTGGGTCTCCCATGTGGGTGCAGCAGGGCCTAAGCACTTGGGCCACCTTCTGCTTCTTTCCCAGGCTATAAGCAGGGAGCTGGATCAGAAGAGGAGCAGCCAGGACTAGAACCAGTGCCCATATGGGATGCCATGCTGCAGGCCAGGGCTTTACTCCGCTGTGCCACAGCGCCAGCCCCATTGAAGTTTTTTTTTTTTCCCCTTCCTTAGATTTATTTATTTAAAAGAGTTACAGAGATAGAGGGAGAGACAGAGATCTTCCTTCTGCTGGTTCACTTCCCAGATGGCTGTAACGGCCCAGGTTGGGCCAAGACAAAACTGAGGCCGCCGCCTGTGGTGCTGGACTAGGAGGAAGCACCAGGCTCCTGGCTTCGGATTGGTGTAGCACACTGGCCTCAGTGCGCTGGCCGTGGCAGCCATTGGAGGGTGAACCAACGGAAAAAGGAAGACCTTTCTCTCTCTCACTGTCTAACTCTGCCTGTCCAAAAAAAAAAAGACAAAACTGAAAGCCAGGAATTTCATCTATGTCTCTCATGTGGCAGGGGGCACAAGTGCTTGGGCCATTAGCAGGGAGCTGGATCGGAAGTGGAACAGTTAGGATATGAACTGGTGTCCACGCGGAATGCCAGCAGCATTGCAGGCTGTGGCTTGCTGTGCCACAACGCCGGCCACATACGTTTTTGCTCAAGTCTTGTGTGTGCAGATTTTTCATTTCTGTTGGTTAAAGGAAGGGATTGGTAACCCATAGTGTGACATTGCTTCTTTTAAAAGTTTTGTATTGAAGAATAATAGATATTCAGAAAAATGTGCATTTTTCTTGGTCAGCTCCTGTATATAACTAGTACACAGATGAAAAAGAAAAATACCAGCATGCCTGAAGCCTCCCTCATAATTTGCTTCTCTGTATCCTAGCACCTTCATTGGGTAGTCAACTACCTTGACTTTTTTTTTTTTTTTTTTAAAGATTTATTTATTTATTCTGAAAGTAAGAGCTGGAGGGAGGGAGGGAGCGAGAGAGGTCTTCCCTCTGCTGGCTCACTCCACAGATAGCCACAATGTCCAGGAGCTCCATTCACATCTCCAACATGAGTAGCAGGGGCCCAGACACTTGGGCCATCTTCTGCTGCTTTTCCCAGGCCATTAGCAGGAAACTGGATCACAAGTGGAGCAGTCAGGACTCCAGCATTGTCATCACAGGTGGAGGCTTAACCTGCTTAACCTGCTGCACCACAATGCTGTAAAAAAGGTTTTTTTGGCTTGCTTATTCCATTAAAATAATTGTTTAGTACTTTATTGAGGTAGAATACCACATGTTATAGTATATAATTTTATACATTCCCATACACCCAGGAAACATTAATGTAATCAAGGTGGCAAAGATTTCCATCATTCCCGTGTTTTCTTATGTGCCTTTGCAGTTCATCCCTCTCTGCCTCTGTTTCCTGCAATGTGTGAATATAGATTAGTTTTTCTAGAATTTTATATGAATGGAATCATAAAGTATTCTCTCAGTGCCCTCTGTCACAGGTCTGGGTTGTTTTCATGCAAAATATTGATTTTTTTTAGACTCTTCCATGTTTGGATTAGTTTCTTTTTATTGCTGCGTGGTATTCCATTATGTATATGAGTATATCCCACACTTTGTTTATCCTTTCACCTTTGATAGATTTTGGGCTGTTTAGATTTTTGGCTTCTACATTATAAAACTATTACAGTATTTGTCATCACATTTTTATTTCTCTTGGTTAAATAGCTGTGAAGACATTCTGAGTTTTACAGTGAGTATATTTTTAACTTTATAAGAAATGGGCAAATCTTTTCAAAGTTGTATCATTTTTGCATTCAGTAGCATTGTATAATGTTTCTGCTTGCTCTACATCCTTATGGTTAGTATTGTTTCATCTTTCTCATTCTAGCCATTATAATAAATGTGTAGTGGTATTTCAGCGTAGTTTTTGTTTGCATTTCTTTGATTATGAAGACTGTTGAGTGACTTTTTGTGTCCATAATAAACATTTAGGAAGTGATTGTGCAGGCCTTTTATACAAGTCTTTTATCTGATATATATATATTAATATGTTCTTAGTCTATGGCTTGCCTTTTTTTAGTGATATCCTTCAAAGAGCAGAAGTTTTTATATTGGTTATTATCAAAATTATCAGTTTTTACTTTTATCATTAATATTTTCTATGTCCTAATACAGAAAAGTTGAAATGTTCCTTTGTTTTATTTATTTATAATTTTAGCTGTTCTAGCATCACTGGTTCAAAGACACATTCCTTTCTTCATTAACTACTTTGATTTTCAGTGAAAATCATTTAACTGTGTGTGAATCTATTTCTGGATTCACCATACTGTTACATTGACGTAATTCCCTTTCCTTTTGCCTGTCTACATTGTCTTGATCACTTAGCTTTACAGTGAGTCTTAAGTCAAGTAGAATAAGTCTTCTGATCTTTTAGGTTATTTGCTTTTCCATATACATTTTAGAATCAGCTTGTAAATTTCAATTTAAAAAAATCTGGGAGGATCTGTGCTGTGACGCAGTGGGTTAAAGCCTTGGCCTGAAGTGCCAGCATCTCATATGGGCGCCGGTTCTAGTCCCGGCTGCTCCACTTCCAATCCAGCTCTCTGCTATGGCCTGGGAAAGCAGTAGAAGATGGCCCAAGTCCTTGGGCCCCTGCACCCACGTGGGAGACCCGGAAGAAGCTCCTGGCTTTGGATTGGCGCAGCTCTGGCTGTTGCAGCCATCTGGAGAGTGAACCAGCTAATGGAAGATCTCTCTGTCTCTACCTCTACCTCTACCTCTCTAACTGTGTGTTTCAAATAAATAAATCTTTAAAAAAAAAAAAAATGGGGCCGGCACTGTGGTGCAGCGGGTTAACACCCTGGCCTGAAACGCCGGCATCCCATATGGGTGCCGGTTCGAGACCCAGCTGTTCCACTTCCAATCCAGCTCTCTGCTATAGTCTGGTATAGCAGTAGAAGATGGCCCAAGTCCTTGAAACCCAGAAGAAGCTCCTGGCTTTAGATTGCAGTTCCGGCCGTTGCGGCCAATTGGGGAGTGAACCATCGGATAGAAGACCTCTCTCTCTCTCTACCTCTCCTCTCTCTATGTAACTCTGACTTTCAAATAAATAAATCTTAAAAAAAAATCTGGGATATTGATTATAATATCAAATACCTAGTTCAGTTGAGAGAGAACTGACAATAGTTTTGGGTCTTTCAGTCCACCAACATGATATATCTCCCTATTTCTTTAGATCTTTAGTTTCTCTTAGCAATGTTTTCTTTTTTTCTTTTTTTTGACAGGCAGAGTGGACAGTGAGAGAGAGAGACAGAGAGAAAGGTCTTCCTTTTTCTGTTGGTTCACCCTCCAATGGCCGCCACGGCTGGCGCGCTGCGGCCGGCGCACCCCGCTGATCAGAAGGCAGGAGCCAGGCGCCCCTCCTGGTCTCCCATGGGGTGCAGGGCCCAAGGACTTGGGCCATCCTCCACTGCACTCCCTGGCCACAGCAGAGAGCTGGCCTGGAAGAGGGGCAACCGGGACAGAATCCGGCACCCCGACCGGGACTAGAACCCGGTGTGCCGGCGCCGCAAGGCGGAGGATTAGCCTAGTGAGCCGCGGCGCCGGCCAAGATATATATATCTTTAATATCTTTATATGTATATAGGGCCAGCGCTGTGGCTTAGTGGATAAAGCTGCTGCCTGAAATGCCGGTATCCCATACGGATGCCTGTTCAAGTCCCCCAGCTGCTCCACTTCCTGGCCAGCTCTCTGCTATGGCCTGGGAAAGCAGTAGAAGATGGCCCAAGTCCTTGGGCCCCTGTATCCCCTGGGAGACCTGGAAGAAGCTCTTTGTTCCTGGCCTCGGATCGGCGCAGCTCTGGCCTTTGCGGCCAAGTGGGGAGTGAACCAGTGGATGGAAGACCCCTCTCTATCTCTACCTCTCCTTTTCTAACCCTTTCAAATAAATATATAAATCTTTAAAAAAATAGATATACAAGGAAATCCTCTCCCAGGTAATTTGTTCACATATGTTTTAGTACCTTTAACACACACACATATATATACACACATATCTCCATAAAATCTTACTGATTACTGTTCTGTTCTATTTTATATAAATACTGTTTATATTGTATAAACACTTTAACATTTTATATAAACACTATTTTTTAAAATTTTGCATTTTTGACTCAGTTGTATGATTGACATTTCTATGTTGATGCTTACAGGTCCAATTTATTCTTTTTATCAGGACAGTAAGTTAGGCTTCCACAGGAAACATCATTTTATGTTTCTTCTGATGCTTATCTGTGAATTGGACACTTAGAAGTGGTACTACCGAATCATAAAATTTGCAATCCCCAAATGGCTCTTAATGGTGAGGACTGTATGTCCCTATCAGAATGTTCCCTCTGCTCAACATCCTTCCCAACTCCTGGTTTTGTCGCACTTAATATTTTTGCCAGATGATGAGTATGAAATGTGTATATATATACGCTTTTTCTATATTATTTAGTATGTTTCTAGAAGTACAGTTATTAGGATAAGGTGTTCTTTAGTATTTTTATCTATGGAAGTTGTATTATAAATGTCTATGTCAATCAGAAACTAAAGCTTTTAAAAGAGTTTTGACTAGGGCCGGCGCCGCGGCTCACTAGGCTAATCCTCCGCCTTGCGGCGCCGGCACACCAGGTTCTAGTCCCGGTCGGGGCGCCGGATTCTGTCCCGGTTGCCCCTCTTCCAGGCCAGCTCTCTGCCTGTGGCCAGGGAGTGCAGTGGAGGATGGCCCAAGTCCTTGGGCCCTGCACCCCATGGGAGACCAGGAGAAGTACCTGGCTCCTGCCATCGGATCAGCGCGGTGCGCCGGCCGCAGCGTGCTGGCCACGGTGGCCATTGGAGGGTGAACCAACAGAAAAAGGAAGACCTTTCTCTCTGTCTCTCTCTCTCACTGTCCACTCTGCCTGTCAAAAAAAAAAAAAAGGAGTTTTGACTAAAAGCACTGTTGTCTTTGTTTATTCACAGTAGGATAAAATTGTTTCCTCTTAAGAAATACTAGCTCTTCTGGTTGTAGACTTAGATCTTGGAGAATTGCCTAAAATGAATTAACTCTTATGTTGTGACATTTGCATAGATAACTTACTGTTTATATTTTAATTTCACTTTTAACTAGTTTTTAACTTATTCAGTGTGCTTTGTAGATACAATTCTAAGAACATGATGATATTCCTTCTGTCTCCCTCCCATCCTCCTTCCTTCCTTCTTTCTTTTTTAGCTTTTGAAATAACATTTTAAATTTTACAGTAAAAAATCTTAATACTTCACCAGATAAGAAGCTTAACTAGTAAAAAGCAAGAAGACCCTAGTTTAGTGGGAATATAGACAGTTGGCTCTAGACAATAATTGAATAGAATAATGACTATTTGATCCATATACAGTAAATTTTAAAGTAATCATAGATCATTAAAACTACAGTAGTATAATATTTTTTTTTAAGGTTTATTTTATTTATTTGAAAGAGTTAGACAGAAAAGGAGAGGCAGAGAGAGAGAGAGAAAAGGAGGGAGGTAGGGAGGGAGGGGTCTTCCATCCGCTGGTTCACTCTCCAATTGGCTGCAACAGCGGGACCTGCGCTGATCTGAAGCCAGGAGTCAAGAGCTTCTTGGGGGTTTCCCATGCAGCTGCAGGCTGAAGGGCTTGGACCATCTTCCACTGCTTTTTCAGGCCATAGCAGAGAGCTAAATTGGAAGTGGAACAGCCGGGACTCTGACACCCATATGGGATGCTGGCACTGCAGGCAGTGGCTTTACCCACTACACCGCCGGCCCCTAACATTCTTAACTATTGGTTTCACAAAGGTATAAAACAGAGTTTTACAAAACTGTATTTGCAGCAGTACTGATATAGACATTTCTTTTATCTTTTTTTTTTTTTTTGAATTTTAGCTCCCATGTATATGGAGAACATGTGGTATTTGTCTTTCTAGGTCTGACTTCTTTCACTAAACATGTCTTCCAGTTGCTTCAAATCATAGAATTTCATTTTTTTATAGCTGAAAAATTTTCCATTGTGTATATATACCACATTTTCTATATCCATTCATCTGATGAACACCCTGGTTGGTTCCAAATTTTGGCTACCTTGAGCAGTGCTGCTGTGTACATGGTGATGTGGGTGTCTCTTTGATACATGGTGTTCAAGTCTTTTGGGAATATACCCAGTAGTAGGGTTGCTGGATCATATGGCAAGTCTATTTCTAGTTTTTTAAGAAATCTTCACACTGTTTTCCATAGTGGCTGCACTAATTTAATTTCCAACCAACAGTATATAAGCGTTCCCCTTGGTCCACATCCTTGCTTGCATTAGTTACTCTCTGTGTTTTGGATTTTAGCTACTCTGACAGGGGTAAGGTGATACCTCACTGTGGTTTTGATTTGCATGTCTGTGATGGGTCATGATGTTGAGCATTTTTTCATGTATTTGTTGGCCCTTTGTATTTCTTCTTTTGAGAACTGTCTATTGAAGTCCTTTGCCCATTTCTCAACTGGATTGGTTGATTTTTGTTGTTGAGATGAAGTTGTTGATATATTCGGGATACTAATCCTTTGTCTGATAGGTGGTTTGCAAATATTTTTTCCCATTCTGTTGGTTGTTTCTTCACTCTGTTGATCGTTTCTTTTGCTTTGCAAAAACTTGTGAATTTGATATAGTCCCATTTATTTAGTTTTCATTTTGTTGCCTGTGCTTTGGGGGTCTTATCCAAGAAGTTATCCCCTACACCTATGTTTTGGAGTGTTTTCCCTGCATTTTCTTCCAACAACGTCATAGTCTCAGGTCTTAAATGTATGTTTTTAATCCATCTTGAGTTGATTTTTGTATATGGTGAGAGGTATGGATCTAATTTCATTCATACATATATTTATATCCAGTTTTGCCAGCATCATTTGTTGGAGAGGCTATCCTTAACTACACTGTATGGTTTAAGCACTTTTATCAAAAATCAATAGGCTATATGTATGATTGATCTAGTTATCAGTTTTTATGCCAGTACTAAGATGTTTTAATCACTACAGCTTTGTAGGATGCTTTGAAGTCAGGTATTGTAATGCCTCCAGCTTGATTTTTCTTGTGCAGGATTACTTTAGCAATTCTGGGTCTTTTGTGATTCCATATGAGTTTTAGGATTGTTTTTACTACTTCTGTAAAGAATGTCATTGGTGTTTTGATAGAGATTGCATTGAATCTGTAGGTTGCTTTAGGTAGTACAGGCATTTTAATGATATTGATTCTTCTGATCTGTGAGCAAGGAATATCTTTCCCTTTTTTTTTTGTTGTTTTTTTTTTGTTTTGGTGTCCTTGATTTCTTTCATCAGTGTTTGATAATTTTCGTTGTAGAGATCTTTAACTTCTTTGGTTAAAATTTTTCCTAAATATTTGATTTTTTGTAGCTATTCTGCTATTCTGCATGAGATTTCTGTTTTGAGTTCATCATTAGCAAAGATTACATATTTAGTAATCTGCAACTTTACTGAATTGGGTTATCAATTCTAACAGCTTTTGGTAGAATGTTTAGGTTTTTCCATGTACAACATGGAAACATGGATAACTTAACTTTCTGTTTTCTAATTTTGATGCCCTTTATTTCTTTCTCCTCCCTAATTGCTCTTGCTAAAACTTCCATTACTATATTAAATGAGAGTGGCAAATGTAGACACCTTGACTTGTTCCAGATCTGAGGGTAAATGCTTTCAGTTTCTCCTCATTCACTATAATATTACCTGTTGACTTGTGATATATAGCTTTTATAATTTTGAGAAATGTTTCTTCTATACCTTATTTGGTGGAGGATTTTTATCATAAAGGGTTATTGAATCTTATCTTATCTTTCTCTGCATTTGAGTTTACCATATGGTCTTGTTCTTCACTCTTGATGTGATTTATGATGTTTTATGATTTGCAAATGTTGAGCCACCCCTGCATTTCAGGAATAAATTCCACTTGATTGTGATGTATGATCTTTTTGATGTGTTTTGGATGCAATTTGCTGGTATTTTGTTGTGAATCTTTGCATCTGTATTCATTAAGAATATAGGTCTGTAGTTTTCTTTTTGTGTCATTCCTTAGCTTGGTTTTGGTATCAAACTAATGCCAGCCTTATAAAGAGTTCGGTGGAGTTCTGTGCTGTTCAGTAATTTGGAATAGTTTGAAATGTGTTGAAGTTACTTCCCCTTTGAATGTTTTCAATAGTAAAGCCATTAGGTCCTGGACTTTTCCTTGATGGAAGACTTTTGATTACTGCTTCAATCTCATTGTTTGTTATGGGTTTGTTTAGGTTATCTATGGTAGTTGAATATAGGAATTTATCCATTTCTTCAATAGTTTCCAGTTTATTACCATGTAGTTCTTCATAATAGTTTGTTATGATCCTTTGTATTTCAGTGATGTCAGTCGTAATGTCTCCTTTTCCATTTCTAATTTTGTTTCTTTGAGTTTTTTCTCTTTTTTTCTTCATTAGGCTGGCTAGAAATTTATCTTTTCAAAGAACTACCTCTTTTATTTATATTTTGTATTTTTTTGTTTCAATTTCATTTATTTTTGTTCTGGTCCTTATAATTTCTTGCCTCTTGCTGACTTTGGGTTTGATTTGTTCTTGTTTTTCTAAATCTTCAATATACATCATTAGATCTTTAATTTGAGTAATTTTTTTAATGTAAGCAATAATGCTATAAGCTTCCCTCTTAATACTGCTTTTGCTGTACCCCACAGGTTTTGATATGTTGTGTTTTCATTTTCATTTATTTTAAAAGTTTTTTATTTTTCTTTTTAATTTCTTCAATAACCCATTGATCATTCATTAGCATGTTGTTTAATTTCCAAGTACTTAAGAGTGTTCTGTTGTTGTTCTTATTGATTTCTAGTTTTATTCCTTTATGGTCTGAGAAGGTCCATGGTAGGATTTCAATCTTTTTAAATTTGCTAAGACTTGATTTGTGGTATAGAAAATGTTCCATGTGGTGATGAGAAGAATGTGTATTCTGTAGCTGTTGGATGAAATGTCCTGTACATGTCTTAGGTCCATTTGCTACATAGTATGTTTCAAGTCCGATGTAACTTTATTGATTTTACGTCTGGATGGCCTGTCCATTGATGAGAGTCAGGTGTTGAAGTCATTCACTATTATTGTATTAGAGTCTGTCTCTCCATTTAGCTCGAATAGTATTAGATGTGTATTTCTGGATGGTCTTGTGTTGGGTGCATGCATCTTTATGATTGTTATGTCTTCTTGATGAATAGAACCTTTTATCAAAATATAATGTCCTGGGGCCAGTGCTGTGGCATAGCAGGTAAAAAGCTGCAGCCTGCAGTGCCAGGATCCCGTATGGGCGCTGGTTCGAGTCCCGGCTGCTCCACTTCCGATCCAGCTCTCTGCTATGGCCTGGGAAAGCAGTGGAAGATGGCCCAGGTCCTTGGGCCCCAGCACCCACGTGGGAGACCCGGAAGCATCTCCTCGCATTGCAGCCACCTGAGGAGTGAACCAGCAGATGGAAGACCTTTCTCCCTCTGCCTCTGCCTCTCTGTAACTCTGCCTTTCAAATAAATAAATAAATAAATCTTTAACAACAAAAAAAAAGTCTTTATCATTTTACAGTTTTTGATTTAAAGTATGTTTTATCTGATATTAGGATAGCTAAACCTGCTTG